>NW_024080739.1:3251640-3593633 GCF_003009895.1 Hyaena hyaena | reverse complement strand
ATTTCTCTTTCTGTTGCTTCATTGTTGGTGTATAAAAATGCAACCGATTTCTGTACGTTGATTTTGTACCCTGCAACTTGGCTGAATTCTTGGATCAGTTCTAGTAGGCTTCTGGTGGAGTCTGTCGGGTTTTCTATGTAGAGTATCATGTCATCTGCGAAGAGTGAAAGTTTGACTTCGTCTTTGCCAATTCTGATGCCTTTGATTTCCTTTTGTTGTCTGATGGCTGTAAGCATCTAATTTTGGCTCATGTCTGCAAGTTTGAGGCCCATGTCAGGCTCTGTGCTGACAGCTCAGAACCTGGAGCCTACTTTGGATTCTGTGTCTTCTTGTCTCTCTCTACCCCCTCTCTTTCTTAAAAATAAATAAACATTAAAAAGAAAAGAATAAAGCCAGGCGGAAAAAATAGAATTGAAGGATAGAGAGAAAAAATTTCAAATATTGTGTTTGAATCATGAGATCTAGCCAAGCCTGTATCCCATTTCTCAAGATGTGAATAAATTCTCTTATTTGTTTTTTATATTAGTTAATATTCAATTACTGTTGCTTAGAAGCAAATGTATCTTAATTAAAAGGAAAATCTAAAGAAAATGTCCCAATATTCTCACTTTTAAAAATAAACATGTAAATCTCTTAGGACAATCACCATAATCAAATAGAAATTTAGCCAGCTACTAGGATATGAAAGAAAAATATTCCTAAAAAATTGAGGCATTTAAAAATCTATGCTCCTTGCCTTCTCCTTCACCCTGCAAGTCTTTTTTTCTTGCATTTCTCCCCTAATTTTAGTGACGTATAATTGACAAACAAAATTGTATTAGTTTGGTGGGCCTGGGTGGCTTAGTCAGTCAAGCATCCAACTTCAGCTTAGGTCATGATCTCACGGTTTCTGAGTTCGAGTCCCATGTCAGGCTCTGTGTTGACAGCTAGCTCAGAGCCTAGAGCCTGTGTCTGGATTCTGTCTCCCTCTCTCTCTCTCTGTCCCTCCCCTGCTTACTCTCTCTCTCAAAAATAAATATAACATTAAAAAAATACACACATACACACAAAAAACCAAAACTGTATTAATTTAAAGTGTACAGCATAATGATTTGATATATGCAAAGTTACAAAATTATTACCACAAATTAACATCTATTACCTTACATAGTTAGAATTTTGTTTAACTGAAAATTCCTGTAAATCCTATTTAACAAAATTTCTTATTTATTTCCCAAATACATCCCTTATTTCTCTCTCCATGACCATTTCTATGACTCAAGCCACCAAACTTCTTCACCTCTACCTCAATAGCAGTCTCCCACCTAGACCTTTGGCCTCTTATCTCTTCACTTGATTGTCTGCCAAGGCCAGGGTGACTTCTTTGAGACACTATGGATATCACTTCAATCCCTGTCTTGAAACATACCTCATCTTTCATTACTCTTAGAAAAAAAATGTCCTTATTCTTCTGCTTAATTTACAGACCCTATCTTTCTTACTTCTTAATCTCTTTTAACTGTCCCTTAGCCTTCCTTCCTTTAGGCACACTGACATTTAAAAAAATTTTTTTAAATATTTATTTATGTTTGAAAAACAGATTGTGACTGGGGAGGGGCAGAGTGAGAGTAAGACAAAATCAGAAGCAGACTCCAGGCTCTGAGCTGTCAGTACAGAGACTGACGTGGGGCTTGAACTCACAAACCACGAGATAATGACCTGAGTGAAGTCGAATGCTTAACTGAATGAGACACCCAGCTGAGCCATAGGCACAAAGACATTTAAAAAAATTTTTTTTGTTTGCCATATTCTTTTTTCATTTTAGGACTTTATATGTTCTATTCTCTTTGCCTGGAATGCCCTCCTGTTACTTATTCTCTAAAATTGTTTCTGCTTCTTTCAGAGGGCTGAATAATGTCTTTCCAAAATTCATGTCCACCTGGAAGGTCAGACTAAAACCCTATTTGTAAACAGAGTCTTCACAGAGGTAATACAGATCAAGATTGAGATGACATTATATGGGATTAGGATGGGCAATAAATCTGGCTAAAATGAGCAAATCAGAGAACTCTAGATGCTGGCGAGGATGTGGAGAAACAGGCACCCTCCTACACTGTTGGTGGGAATGTAAACTGGTACAGCCCCTCTGGAAATCAGTGTGGAGTTTCCTCAGGAAACTAACACTAGAACTCCCCTAGGACCCAGCAATAGCACTGCTAGGAATTTACCCAAGGGATACAGAAATGCTGAGGCATAGGAGCACATGGACCCCAATGTTCATAGCAGCACTCTCCACAATAGCTAAAACATGGAAAGAGCCTAAGTGTCCATCAACAGATGAATGGATCAAGAAGATGTGGTTTCTCTATACCATGGAATACTCCATGGCAATGAGAAACAATGAAATCTGGCCATGTGTAGCAACATGGATGGACCTTGAGGGTGTGATGCTGAGCAAAATAAGTCAGGCAGAGAAGGACAAATATCATATGTTTGCACGTATAGGAGGATTAGGAGGAACTGGACGGAGGAACAAGGGGGAGAAGAAGGGCGGAAATGGTGGGGGAAAGGGAGAGAGGCAAACCATGAGAGACTCTTGAATGCTGACAAAAACTGAGGACTGATGGATGTGGGGGGGAGGGGGGGATGGGCATGGAGGAGGACACTTGTGGGGATGAGCACTGAGTGTTATGTGGAAACTAATTTGACAATAAACTATTTGTAAAAAAAAAAAAAAAAAAAAAAAAAAAAAAAAAAAAAAAAAAAAAAAAAAAAAAAAAAAAAAAAAAAAGGATGGGCACTAAATCCAGAGAATGACCTTGTAAGGGCCAGAAAAGGACACACAGAGACATGAAGAAGGCAAAGTGAAGATGGAGGTAGAGACTGGAATGATGCATTTATAAACCGAGGAACAGCAAGGATTGCTTGCAACCGTCAGAAGCTAAGGGAAAGGCACGGGGCAGCTTCTCTCTCAGAGGCTCCAGAAGAAGCCTATACTGAGGACACTTTAATTCTGATTTCCAGCCT
The DNA here is from genome assembly GCF_003009895.1 of Hyaena hyaena. Taxonomy (NCBI): domain Eukaryota; kingdom Metazoa; phylum Chordata; class Mammalia; order Carnivora; family Hyaenidae; genus Hyaena; species Hyaena hyaena. Next base: position 3,590,627 of record NW_024080739.1, on the reverse strand, counting down.
CCTGAACTGTTAGATTCTTTTTCTGTTGTTTTATATTATCCAGTTTGTGAAACTTCACAACAACTCTAGGAGATGAACATAACTTTCCTTGGGCATCACTGTACAGGTATCTTCCCTGTGAAGCACTCTCCTATAACACTCATCTGAATCAAATATTCCTTCAATGTGTTGCCCTAGAATATTTTCCCACTTTATTATGTTTAAATTTCCTATGCGCTTCTCTTCCACTGGTCTATACTACAGAGCTTATCACAGTCATTGCCCAGGACCTATTACTATGGCCAGCAGGTAACCGGTTTCAATAAGCATGCTTTGATTGATTTACTGTATCTTATTCCCTTCCGTCCTTTTAGCACCTAGTCAAGTAGTTGCTATATAACAAGTGCTCTGTAAATGTTGTTTATCCAGTGATGACATTTGTCAGCAGGATTGTGTTGTTAGTAGTGGTACAGCCTGCTGACTATGGTGCTCACTCATCCTTATCCCCACTAAAGAGTGTAGGGCTTGCCCAGAGGGGTTTCCATTTGTAGAGCCCTTTATAACACCACAATCCTTCTTCATGAAAGTAATTGTCCAAAAACCCCATGAAGCATGTATAAGAGGTATTCTTATCTCCAATTTGGGGAGTGGGGGAAAGCCAAATCTTATGACTAGACAGTCACAATAGAACTGAATAGTTCTGATTCCGTATTCACCATTCCTGCCATCGAATCCTGAGACTCTATTAAAACTGGGACAAAAACATCCTGATACTTCAGTTATCCTTCCATTTAAACAAAACGGTTTTAATCATTTCGGTAATAGGTAAAGAGGAAGTTGTTTGCAGAACTTAAGCAAGATGACAGGGAGTATGGGGCAGTGGGATTCTAAGTGCATAAATTCCAGGAAACTCTCAAGTGACAGTGGAAGATAGCCACGGTTATCCTATGAGTTCTTAAGAGTCTTCTTCGTGGTCATTTCCAATGCATCCTACCTTATTAGAAACAGAAATCCAAATCAGCAGATGATGTGAAACCCAAATGGAAACAGAGACGGAAGAAAGACCAGAGAGTGCTTACTTTGCTCTGAGTAAAACAAGAGGAGAAATGCAATTGCGTATTACAGCGAATCAGTAGTCTACCAAAGCCATGGAGGTGGCCGATGCTAAGAGAAGGGGCAATTGAGAGTGGCGAGCAAGAACCCTGGGAATGGAGAACCAGCCAAAAATAGCAAAATGTTTTTTCTTTCAAAGTCTGCATTGGAGGGGTATTTGGAAGGTAGTCAGGCCTGGGAGTTCCAGATTTCTCCACAGATAAATAAATCATGTTTGCCGTCTTTGTGTCTTTGGAATAAACTCACAGAAATATATGTATCTCCATAATGTATCTGCTGAGAGAAGAAAAACCCCTTTTTTACTAATAGGAGTGAAACACAGAATGTGTGAAATAGTATATACTCTCTGGGAATGGAAAAATACAAGACAGTGTGTATGTTAGGAAGGATCAAACAGGAGGAGCAAAGGAATCTCCATGCATTTCAACTTCACGTGGTATAGTGTGTGGTTAGATACAAAGGCTTTGTGGTTCCACTGATTTGGTACAGGTCTTGGATATATTACTAACTCATCTATATCATCTTGGACAAGTTATTTTATTTCTCCATGCTTATAAAATGGGACAAATGATATACATAATTCATAGATTTGTGGTAGAAATGAAAGGAATTACGATGTAAATAATACAGAATATTGCACAACACACAATAAACACTCAGTAAATATAAGCCTTATTTTTGACGTCTATGTTCTTTGGATTCAGCAATACAAATACAAAGGTGAAAGAGAAATATACATGATGGTCAAATGCTCAGGCTGAAGGGACAGACAGGCCTCGCCCCTTATTGCCTGTGTGCGTTAGAAGTAATTTAATGTCTCTAAGCCTCATTTTCTTCTATGATACGATAATAACAGTACCTTTCTCATAAGGCTGTTGTGTCATATCACCTACTTGATTATCCAGCACACAGTACAAGGTTGACAAGTGGCAGCTGTTTCAATTATAGACTTGGAATTCTTATGTCCTGAGTGTGAGAACTGATTGCTTCAGCAAAATATAACATGCTAAACAGTAATGTTTTTCCTTCCATGGACCACTAAAAGCTGATTTAATTCCTCCGTCTAAAGAAAAAACAAATCAACCAACCAACCAACCAAGAAAAAAAAAAACAAGCTGAAAGATGAAAGATACTGAATTTTTAATTGTAGGGTAAGGCTTGTTTCTGGTGTGTGTGTGTTTCCTATATAAACCAAAGTGATAGCAGGTGTTCTTTTTATCAGACTTTATTTGGGAATGAACAGAAACTGAGGTTGTACAGACCTCCATTATGCACCTTTGGAATACTGTCTTTCATCAAGAGACCTCTTGATCTCCTTCAGAGGCAGCTGAATGGATAGAGATATGTGTTAGGGTAGTCATTGGAAGCCTCTGTAACTGTGAAAAACTTTAAGAAGACAGCATGGGGTAGAAAATTACTAGAATGTTTCACAAATATTCATCATTCAGTTGGATCTAAATGCATAAATTCAACATGAAACTGTATAATGAAGCATCAGGGGCTGAAAGCTGAGGTCCCACCATTAAGGCAAGAAGACAAGTTTCTCATTTCTACATCCACAAAACCTACTTAGGGAGAATGACCTCAAGGCCTCACTTGCCCATCTCCCTATGCTGTCACACTTAATGTTCTCATTCCCACTGATAACCAAAGGGCTTGCTGCCATGTGAAATATTTACCAGGTGGCAGGGTTTTTGCTGAACTTCTATATTATTTCTTTTCACTGCAATAGGAAATTCTAAGGTAGATATTATTTTTGACATTTGAAGATGAGGTAAGTGAGGCACAGGAAGAGGAAGTAATTTGTTTCAAATCTCATGGACAAGAACAGTAGAAGAGCAAGGATTTGAACTTAGTTTATCAAACAATAAAGCTCTCAGTCTTAGCACATTACTCCCAATATTAACCGGTAGCCTTCTCCTATTTGCCCCTGGACCAGAAACAATGAAATTAAAGAGAAATAGAGGAATGAACACTGAGTGCCCTTGTTAGGATCCATAGACTCAGTAAATACAGATGATACAACACGACACACAGACCACCACCATAAGTCCCTCCTTTAGTACTCAAAGTGTCACACTTTCCTACTGAGTCTTGATGTAGCCTCAGAATTCTTTTTAACTGAGATTAATGAAATTGTAATCAATCAAAGTGAATAAACAGGATGTACACTGTTAGCAACCTCCTATCTATTTCAATGGGCTCATTTTGTACAGGAAGACATTCATAGACTGAGGAGTTACTTTCCCAAGATCACAGTATGACAGGAGTAAATTCAGTGTAGGAACTGGATTCCAGACTTCCAGTACATGCTATTTCCTGAAATCCCCACTGCCTATCCTGACCAAATTTGCTCCAGGGAGACCTTGGATGTAATTGAGCAGCCTGTGGAAGTCACAAGCAAGATGCCACTAATAGCAAGTACTCTGTCTAGGTATTTATGGATAAACCTCCAACTCTTGCCAATTTTCAGTTGGTGTTTCCTTCCTTTAGCCTTCCATGCAATAAGGCTCATGTTGCAGATACAATACAGGGCTAATTCATGTGCTTTGATCCATCGTGATTATAAACTGCTGTGAAAAAGAAAGCAAGTTCGATTAGTGGATACTTGCCACATCTAAGAAGGTATCAAAATGTATAGTCTGAGAAAGTAGCCACTGTCATATTCATGAGAGGCTAAATGTTATAAAAAACACCAAACAGACACAAAATAAACCAAACAATTCCCAAACCAATGGCTTAATACAATAAAAATTAGGTTTTCATGGTCTAAAGCAAGTTGGCGGGATGGAAAGGATTGGTGGTGGGAGTAGGCTCTACCGTATGCAATCACTGAGGGTGTTGTGTACCTTTGCACTTAGCAAGTAGGCCAGAAAAGAGAAAGTGTGATGCTTGTGGGAGATTTTCAAGGGTCAGGCCTCAAAATGATTCCTCTCCTTTTGCTTCTCCTTTTGCTATCCAGAGCTCAATTCTATGATCAAAATTAATTGCAAGTTAGGATGGGGAATGTGGTGTCTAGATGGGTGCCCAGGAGGAAGAAGTGTTGGTGAACAACTTTCTAGTGTCTGCAACAGCCACCAAACTCCCTCCCCATCACGATTCCTAGGCAGATGGACACATGAAGAGAACTGGCCTGAATGAGGGGACATGCAAAACTTGGCCATAATATTAACAAAAGAAACAAACAACAAATCAGCCCAATACTTCTTTTTCATTTGAACATGAGGTACTGAACATCTGAAGCAGGGGAGGAGAAATATGTATCTGTTTTAAATGTGAATTGCTTTTTTTTTTTTTTAATGTTTTATTTATTTCTAGGAGAGAGAGAGAGACAGCGTGAGCAGGGGAGGGTCAGAGAGAGAGGGAGTCACAGACTGAAACAGGCTCCAGGCTCCGAGCTGGCAGTCAGCACAGAGCCCGACGCGGGGCTCGAACCCACGAACCGCAAGATCATGACCCAAGCGAAAGTCGGACGCTTAACCGACTAAGCCACCCAGGCGCCCCAAATGTGAATTGCTTTTTATCCATCAAGTCCTTTCCAAGGTATTTATCTGAAGTAAGTAAGTGGAAAATACACAAGGATATATGTAAAAGGATACTCATTAGAGCATTGCTGGATGGGAAAGTAGTAGATTGTAACATACCAATAACGAATTGATTAGGTAAATTATAGTGATTTTATACAATATAGTACTCTGAGACCTTTAAACACAATAAAATATTTCCACATATACTATCATTTCTCTAACAGCAAGTTGCAGAATCAGATACAGTTAAGTCCTATACCTTCTCAGGGCCACTGTGAGCTACAGCCACCATGATGAAGGCCATAAAATGGAGTTGAACAAAGCAGCAGCTGTGGCAATATCTAGACCACTATCTATGTTTCCTGCTCTATTTCTTTGTAACTCCTCCTGTTTGTATCCAGAAGAGAGTGGTGTAGTAACGTGGGGAACAAATAGGGTCCCATCTCTTATATTTTACCCAATTCACTGCTCAAGTTCCCACATATCTTAACTGTAGAAAATTCACAGTCTCTGTTAAAAGGCTCTTCAATACCTCTGAATAATCCAAGGAAATTGGGAGCATGTTGGGGTATGTGGAAAAGGAATGGGTCAGCGTGGCTTCCACTTCCAGGGGGAAGTCACCACAGTACACTGCCTCGCACAAGAGTTACTGAAAACAGCTGCACACAGCGTGAGAGACAGTGTTGACCTCTCATCTGGGATCCTGCGCGGGCCAGAACTATGAATGCCTGGAACTGTGCACTCTTTTCTCACAGGGGAATCTCCCTTTGGTGATGAGCTGCTTTTCTGCAAACTCTTGGGAAAAAAAATTTCTATAAATTTGCATTAATTGTCCCTTGAGAGAGAGACTTTACTTACCAATTCTGAGTGAGGTTTTCCTCAATGATTTCCAACCATTTTGTCCTCCTAAAGAAGGCTTCCAGGGATTTTAAATCATGCCCACACACACCTTTTCCGGAACTGTGGAAGAAAGAAATCCCATAAATGATGAGGGATCATGGTTTCACTCACAGTAGAAAGTAAGTGGGCAATGGAGCACCTGAGTGGCTCAGTCGGTTAAGCGTCTGACTTTGACTCAGGTCATGATCTTACGGTTCGTGGGTTCGAGCCCCACCTCAGGCTCTGGGCTGACAGCCAGCACAGAGCCTGAAGCCTGTTTTGGATTCTGTGTCTCCCTCTCTCTCTGACCCTCCCCTGTTCATGCTGTCTCTCTCTCTCAGAAATAAATAAAACATTAAAAAATTTAAAAAAAGTAAGTGGGCAAAAATCTCATAGATGTAAAATGTGTTTATATGCACTTATATAAAATATTTTCCATCATATATTTATATATTATGCTATACCTTGTTATATATAAGCTATACTATACAAAATACATATATGAGAGATATCTATAAGGATATTGCCCAAATTCTATCAGTTGTCCATAATAGTGATATTGTTTTGGTCATTTAATGTATCTATTAAATTTTATTTATAAATAAATTTATTTTCCATATATATATTTATTGTAAAACTCCCTCTTCCTTGCATTTCTATGTGCTATGTATTGTCGTCATTTAGCATAGTGTAATTTTATGTGTAAGGATTCCTATTTGAGTAAATCTTCATTTAAATTTGTTTTAGGTCCCTGAGGTGAAAAGTGTTAGGACATAAATTATGAAGAGCTATATGTTCAGGGCTTGCAGTTGAAGCCGGCTGTGCATCTGAGAGGCTCTGGGGGAAATGGAGCTGGTTACTTTATTCTCAAAGCAATCATAATTTTACGGCCCCTTCTCTTTCTCCATTCACACCTCCATTCATCTGCCACCCTCCTGGTCCTTTCCTTCCAGTCTTTACAGAGAGATGCTAGTAATCAGTTGTGATGTCACATCATGCCTGTGAAATCAGTGCGCCTGCTCAGCATTCCACAAGCTGCATGCAGACCATAACAGGCAGAAACCGGGAGAGGATGTCTCTGTGCGCACATAGCTCCAGAGAAATGGAAGGCGGCCAGAGGTTTGGGTTAGGAATCTGGGGGGCAAAAGTCCACTATTGTTTCACTGTTCTCTATATAATATGATAGTGCTTGTACATGGGAGTCCCTCTATAGTGTATCTGTCAAACTGAATTGACCTGAAATACTTTTTAATAATTATCAATCTATTCCTTGCAGTGGGGTCACTATCTCATGGTTTTCTCTTTCCAAGCCAATTTTCAAAAACATTTCAGGCAAAGAAAATTTAAGTCTGTCTCCATGAATATTTGGCCCTGTTTAATGTATCTTAAGCAACATAAACAAAAGAGTTTCTCCTTGGATCGAGGTTAAAGGAAAAGAGAAAAAGTCAATGCTTTCTTAGTAAGCAGTCTACTCTAAGAGAAGGAGAATCCTATTTGGGGACAGGCTCCAAGTGAGATGGAAAGATGTGCAGATGACTGTGTAAACAGATTGTACTCAAAGACTTATCCCACAGGGGAGAGTTGCCTTCAAAGTACATGACTGTGTTGTCAGAGCCCACCAGAAGCGGTGTGGCTAAGGCAGGGCTCTGATTTCAAACTGCTTCTGTCTGAACATGATGGAAGATTCCTGGGTAGGCTGGCTTCTAACGGAAGGTTTGGGGGATCCTGGGTCCCCCCTTGAGATGGTCTGCAGAGCACCTTGAATACATTTCCCATGATTTCAGTCCAGTTCAATGTGGGCAGTGATAGACTTTCACCTCCCACCATTCCCTGGCTGTGAGCTGCTGCTGACCTCAGCCCCTACTGATTTAGGTTTCCTTTTCCAATCAAAACCAAGCTTTACTTCCTAATACAAAAGTATTTTCGTTGTCAAAAATTTGGAAATAGTATAATTGAAAGGATGGTAAAAAGTACTCATAATCTCACCAAATGCACACAAAGGTGTGAGTGCATGTGTACACACACACACACACACACACACGAAGGATAGGAGGGAAGGAAGGAGAGAGGGAGAGACAAACAGAAGACTACTCCTTGGGATCAGGAACCCTACTTAGATCACTGCTTTGGATAAATTTCTCTTTCTCTTTTTCTTTCCTCATCTGTACACTAAGGGAAGCACTACATGGCCTTTTCTAACCAAAGTTTTGAAGTTATGTTCATCTGAGAGCTTAAAATCTCTAAAAATTTCAATACATACGTCTTAAAAAAAACTTGGAAAAACCCCTGTGGTAGTGTTTCAGAATCAAAATATGTGGTTAAATTAAAGATCCTTCTTACAGAGCTGGGAGAACATTAATAATTTCAATTTTTTAAAAAGTGTGTATATGAAAAAGGACATACAAAATAGAGAGCTTTGACAGGGCTTTGTCATTCTCTTGTTTATGTGCATGTGATGTGATCAAAAGCATCTCCTAGGCGTTTTTCTGCTTCTGATGTAGGATGTTAGTGTTACTGGGTATGACTTTACCAGCTGCGCTTTCTCTATTCTTCTATTTTGAATTCTATGAAACAAGTTCTCCATCTGAATGAGAACAATTCAAGAAAAGCCACAGCCCCCTCTGATTTCTCTCTCGAGGAACATCTCGAGTTTCGATTTCAAACAGAACAGGTACTACAGCTACCTTGATGGCACTGTCTGCTGGTCCTTTCAATGACGACTGTAAGTAAATGGAAGTAAATGTCAAAATGGCAGCTTCTGACAGAGATGAGAAGTGATTCTGCACAGTGGAGAGGCCGCCTTGACATAGAGGAAAGATGCTTGATATCCAAAGGCCTAGATTTCACTGTTGGGTCTGTGAATTCCTAGCTAAGGGGTCAGGGCTAGTCCTTTCACCCTCTTGCTCTGCATCACCTTCTCTGTGAAGCAGGAAATACAGAATGTCCTTGAAAGTGTGCATGAAAGGGCCAGATAAAATAATGAATGAAAATAAAAAAATAATATATCAAAATTTGGGGATTTAAGTTACATCAGGAATTATTATTAGAGAAAACAGATATAAAACTAATGATTGATGTGTGCATCATAAAAATATGATAAAAGATGGAGAAACTGAACATAATTAACAGAAGAAAGGAAAACAGAAGGATGAGAGCAAAACTGATAAAACAGAAATTTGATGAAAGGAGATTATGAGAAGCTGAAGTCAATTCTTTTAAAAGATTAGTAAGATTGATAAGCCTTTAGCTAGTCTGATGAAGCAAAAAGAAAGAAAACACAAATTAACCACATCAGTAATAAATGAGGGGATGACATTTAGATCTTCTAGTCATTAAAAGATTAACAAGGGAATATAACAACTTCACGACAATAAATTTTTCAATGTAAATGAATACACAAAGCCACGTAACTCACAAACTGGCAATAATGACAGGAGCAGAATTAGAAAATATGGACAGTTCTGAATGTGGTTTTAAAAACCACTTTATTTATAATGAAAGTGCTTACTATTGAATTGTCTTAGAATCCGTGTTGAAAATTAATGGACTATGAGTGTATTGGTTTCTCTCTGGACTCTCAATTATATTCCATTGATCTACATGTCTATCCTTGTGCAGTACTATGTTTGATTCCTGTTGCTTGTGTTAAGTTTTGAAATATGAAAGTGTGAGTCTGCTTTACCCTTCTTTTTTCAATTGTCCAGTTACTTGAAACTCCTTGTCATTTCATAGGATTTTTCAATCAGTTTTTATATTTCTGGAAAAATGGCTGTTGGAATTTTGATAAGGACTGCCTTAAATCCATAGATCATTTTGGTAGTATTGACATCTTAACAATATTAAATCATCCTACCTATGAATATAGGTATGTTTTCCATTTATTTAGCTTTTTAATTTCTTTCATCGATGTTTACATGTGTGTGCAGGTGGCTCAGTTGGTGAAGTGTCTGGCTCTTGTTTTTGGCTCATGTCATGTAGGATCGAGCTCCATGTTGGGTTCTGTGCTAAGAGCATAGAGCCTGCTTGGGATTCTCTCTCTCCCTCTTTCTCTCTGCCCCTGCCTTGTTTACATACACTTGTGTGCACGCTATCTCTCTCTCCCCGTCTCTCTCTCTCAAAATAAAACAATAAACTAAATTAAAACTTTATAAATCATTATATGTATTTTTAAATATTTAAGAGTAAAAATTATCTTTTCTATTTACTCATTTCTCAAATATTTACCATTTCTGTTCCTTCTATATTTGTAAAAACCCAAGTTTTCCCCTTTATCTTTCCATGAGCATGAAGAATTTACTTTAGTGTTTCTTGCAGAGTAGATCTATTGACAACACTTCTCTTAATTTTTCTTCATCTGACACTATCTATATTTTGCTTTCATTCCTGGTAGCTGTTTCTGTTGGATATAGAATTCTGTATTGATAGTTCTTTTATTAAAGCACTTGAAAGATGTTTTCCATTATCTTCTCGTTTCTGTGATTTCTGTTCATCAAAGGCATCATTAAATACAATAAATAGGCAGGGCACATGCTGAGAGAAAAAATTCACAAAACTTACTTCTGAAAATGGACTTCTATCCAGGTTATAGAGAGAACTTTAAAAACTTGATAACATAAACACAGTTCAAATAACTTAATAAAATTTGGCGAGAAGTCATGAATACACTCTTGGCAAAGAAATATTACAAATAAATAAGCTCATGAAAAGTGCTCAAGATCATTAGTCATCAATTAACTGTAAATTAAACCCACAATGAGATACCACTTTACACATAGCAGAGTTGCTAAGACTGACAAAACAAAATACTGTGTTGACAAAGGTATAGAATAAAAACTCCTACACTTTGCTGATGGAAGCAAAGTATCTACTTTGTACAACTACTTCCTATCTACTTTGGACAACACTCAGTTTCTTTTAAAGTTAAATATGCATCTTCCCAATGACCCTTCAATTTCACTGATAGGTATTTATCTGAAAGAAATAAAAACATATGGCCCATATAAACTGGAATGGGTATGGATAGTAGCTTTCTTGATAAAAGTCACAAACTAGAAATCAACCAAGTGTTTACAAGAAAGAAAATGATAAAACAATATACTGTATATTGTTAAAATGTAAAACTACTCAGCTATTGATAGGCACAATAACTATATTCTCAAAAATATAATGCTGAAAATGGTTTTGCTCTAATGAAAAGTTGTATATAGTTCATAATTCTATTTGTAAGGAGTTCTAGATGCCACTAAAAAACTGAGGAAAGGGAGTAAACCTCCATATTAGGGTGACTTACATGATTGTATTTGTCACAATTAACTGTATATTTTAGATGTGCACATGTTAATTTAAAGAACACTTAATTTTTATTGTATTAATTTTTTAATCTTTTTAGTAAAAATTTTTAAAATGTTCATTTTATTTTTTAGAGACAGGGAAAGACATAGCATGAGCAAGGGAGGGGCAGAGAGAGAGAGAGAGAGAGAGAGAGAGAGAGAGAGAGAACCTGAAGCAGGCTCCAGGCTCTGAGCTGTCAGTACAGAGCCTGACATGGGGCTTGAACCCATGAACAGTGAGATCACGACCTGAGCCAAAGTCATACACTTCACCCAACTGAGCCACCCAGGTGCCCCAAAGAACATTTAATTTTTAAAATAGGGAATGAGAAAAGTAACCAGAAACTATTAAAAAAAGTTTCAAAAGTTGATGAGCTTTAATTTAGCAATATCTAAAGTTAATGTGAAAGAAGACATGGTCTGAAAGTAAACCTCTCACTTGGAAATCCAAAGTATCTACCTGAGGTTGTCATTCCATCTGCCAACCAAGCTCATTCCATCTGAGCTTGGTTCCTTGAGTCATGGTATGCCCAAGTTCCCCTGACAAACTCTAGTTTAAGCAGACACCATTCTACTTACAGCAGCACCACAATACCAGCTGGAAGACAGCTTCTAGTTTTGGTCTTGTAGCTATAGAAAAAATAGAGGAGATAGAAGAGAAAGCAGTTTCTCTCCAGGATGCCAAGTATATTGATGCAATCTTTTCATTGGCTGCTCAATAAGTGCAGAGTGTAGATACAGAAGAAATGTACCCATTTCTCTAAGAATGAAAAAATTTACAAGCAATAAAATTGTTGGCCATTTTAAGTTTACTTTTAATTCAGGGTCCAAATTGGCTGACTGATACCTACCTGCCTACCTACGTGCCTGCTTATCTACATAATACCTGTACACATATCGCATGTATGTATTACAATCATACATGTTCAAAGAGAATGAGGGACAGAGTGGGTTACAGCCACGGAAATATATAGACAGGCCATTATACATATTATCTCAATTAATAGCCCTTCCACTCCCCCCCTTTTTTTCCTACTCAGTTTCATCACACTACTTACTGTCTATTTCAATATGCCATCTCCCCTAGCCACACCATGGAAAGGGCTCTCCTGAAGGTCACCAATGACATTTCCTTGGCTGTATTCAGTGGATACTTTTTTGTCTCCAGTGATGACAACCTCTTTATTAAACTACCTCAGTGTCTCATAATATTGCTCTTTCTGTTTCTAACTCCTTTTTGGGCTCTTTTCTTCTACCTAACCTTTACATTTTGGCATTGTTCAAGTCTTAGTCTTACACTCTGTGCTATTCTCATTCTATTATCTCTTCGTGAGAAACATCCCTCATTTATCCCTTGATGTCACTTAAGGTTCTATTTTCTTCTGGATCTTTCTTTCAAAGGTCAGACTTGCATATCTACCTTCCTTCTCAAATTTCAATTTGGCTGTCTCACAGATGCCTCATTCTCAATACATTCACAACTGACCCCATAATCTTGGTGCTGACAATCCCTCGCTTTACTCCTCCTTAGCTCCTTAGCTCAATGTCACATCTTCCTAAGCTATCCAAGACACTCCTCTCTTGGTTCACATACTTCATAAATCCCTCTGGCATCATTCCCTCCCAGCCTATTGTGGGTTATCTTCTAATTGGTCATCAATCTGTTTTCTACATAGCAACAAGAGTGATCTTCTTTAAAAGCAATCAGGTCTTGTCATTTCCAATGCCTGAAATGTCTCCCCTCCTCTTGTACTCTAATCCATTTTCAAGTTAATTTCTCACTAATTTGTACTTAATAATCCTTCTCCTTCCTCTTCTTCTTCTTCCATTTCCTCCTCCCTCTTCCTCTTCTCTTCATTTAATGTTTATTTATTTATGTTGAGAGAAAGAGAGAGGGAGAGAGAAAGAATGTGTGGGGAAGGGGCAGAGGGAGAGGGAAAGAGAGAATCCTGACATGGGACTTGATCACACAAATTGTGAGATCATAACCTGTGGCTTTTCTTCTTACAATCATTTTTTTGAAGACTCCACCCTTTCTTCATGCACTTTGCTTATCATAAATTGCTGTGGAATAATTAATTTTGAAATCTTTCCAATTAGAATGCCAGTTTAATGAAGAGAATAAACATGTCTGTTACTTTTGTGTTCTATATATAGTTTTTAGCCCTAGATTTTTTAAATGGTGTGTTCCAGTAAACATTTATTAAATTACTTTCTGTTCCCTCCAGTTAATACCCTCCTCCATTCTCTGCCCTAATTCCCTTCATTGACCCAATCTTCCTAATCTTTTAAGATTCATTTCAGACATTACTCATTCAGAAAGCCTTGCCTGCTGTCACCAGCCACCCCACCTCTGTGCTCCCATGGCTCCTTGTATATTCTTATTTTATAAATGTTATCATACGATTATATAATTTTTGTTTTTTTTCCTAAACATCTATATTCCTCACCTGTGAATTCCTTAAGGAGAAGAACTGTGTCTTTGATGTATAAACACTCAGGGACTGGTCATGGTAAGACTCAATAAGTGTTTATTAAATGAAAAAATAACAGTGTATAAATAGGGGCAATACTTCATTTTGCAGATTAATGAAATCTAGGCTCAGGGAAGTGAGATTTTCAGAATATCTCATGTTAGGATCCAACATCTTTTTACTTCATTCTCCTTCTTGGCCCTAGGCAATGAAATTCTAGGTAATTCCCAAGGATCCTAACTCACAAAAACTCCCCTGTTCAGCATCTTAGATGGTCACAGGCAAAAAAATGACCAGATTCAAGTTTTGTCTTTCTTTTACCTTTTTCCACTTTGGGTAGAAATTCTCATACTATTTTTAGGACTAAAAGTGGGATGAAAAGGAGAAGAGCAAAAATAGTCTTGCATAATTTGCTGATGGAATAGCAAGGCCGGTATAATTGAGAACAGCCTGGGTTTTTAACATGCTTCAAATCTCCATGAATCAGGAGACATTTGCACTTGCATGAGTGAAAATGTCAGGGAATGATTCTGAAAGGCCCTGTTTGAGGGTGAAATGTTTCTGCGTCTGAAATCCATTTTAGTGAGCAAACTACAGTAGTCATAAAGGCTAAGAGGTTTTCATTTCCATAATTTTACCAATTTTTTTTTTCAGGAAAAAGTTGAAAAATCCAAGCTTATAAATTTGGACCTTCAGAGCTCAGCAAGAAATGTATTTTAAATAATAGTTCTGACCGCCCTTACAAAGAAAACTGATGTCTATGTGTGAGGCATCTCGTGAAGTTTTGTCCAGTCTCCTGGCTGGATAATTCCAATACCTTTGGAATTATGTTATGCTGCATAGCATTTCTAACTTTGTAGTAAGCTCCTTTTGCTTCCTGGATTCCTGAGAACAGCAAGTTCTTTCCTCAGTGAGTTCTTTCAACAAAACCTTATTGAGCATCTTCCATATACATATATGAAGGAATTTTTTAGAAATTAGGTAAGCAACAATGAACACACCATATAGAAGTCTTTGTCTTCGTGGGTCAACATTCTAGTACAGGGAGAGTGACAATAAACAAAGAAGTCATTAAGAATTAAAGAATATCTAATTTGCATTAGTCAAGGGAAAAAAAGCTGGAAACTGTGGAAGAAAGCCTCTGGCATTGAAAGAAACTGAGTTATTATTTTTTTAAATACCATGATCAGAAAAGTTTTCACTAAGAATGCATTTGAGCAAAGACCTGGAGAAGTAAAGTAGTGAAAAATACTTCCTATGAAATACCACATATGCACACTGGAGGACCCTTGACAAAATAACGGGGCAATACTTTCAAAATCCAAGGTCTTGAAAGATAGGAGAAGACAAAGGAACTGATACAGAAAATGGGGACTTTGTGGACAAATGGATAAAACCTCAATCAAACTGTCAATTCAGCTACAACATTATACCAATATTAATCTCTCAGTTTTGATAATTCTACCACAGTCATGTAAGATGTTAATATTAACAGAACCTGGGTGAAGGGTAAATGGGAGCTCTGTACTATTTCCGTAACTCTTCTCAAAATCTACAATTATCTCACAATAAGAGGTAAAACCAAGTGTACATACCATGGGAAAAGACTTCTGAGGAGAGGAAATAGATAGTGCAAGGGTTTCTAGCATGTTAGACAAGAGTCAGGGGCACCCTGTGGTTGGAACTGAATGATGATTGGGGCAGACCAGTGGCGGCTGTAGTGGGGGCAGGAATGTGTAGGGCTCTTCAGGCCAAGGGAAGGGCCTTAACTTGTCCTCTGAGTTACATAGAAGCTGTCGGAACTTTTTGGCAACAGAAATGTTATGATGTGACTGAGACTTCAAGAGAATTGTTGTGGCTGCTGGGTTGATAAACTAATGCAAAACGCTGTGGGAGAAAAGAAATCATGGTGGCTTGGACGAGAGCAAAGCAATGGAGGTGAATTAATGAAATGATAGACTATCAAGTCTGTACTGAACTGAAAGTAGAGCTAACAGTCCTCCGTAAAGTTTAAAATTTGTGATTTTCCCCCTTCTCTCTGAGTTGCCATGTTCTTCCATGTTAACCGTATATGCTTTATTTTCAAGTTCTCCAATGAAACATGGGAAGGACTTGGTTTCAATGAGCATCCTCTCGTTTTCTTCTAGTTCGAAGGGAATAAAGCTCTAAAACTCAACATATGCCTTTTTCTCTTACAGTGGAGAAAATTAATATGAATGATTCATCCACTTCGAGATATTAAGAACTTGGTAGGTCCCCCTTCCAAGGACATATTTAAGAGGCTACCAGGAGAAGATAAATATTTATATTCAAAGGAGTGAATAACTAATTTGTGACTGACACATCAGAGAGAGAAAATGAGTTGGCCATCAGGCTTTCATGACACCTTTCCCCCTCCTTCCATTCTACATCTCCATGAGTTTATTCAATGTGCACCCATGGGATGCACAGCTAGCCTGTTCTATTTTAAGACCACTTATACCCTCAGGATCCACCACAGATGCTAAGTGAATAACATGTTCTTCCCCAAGAGCTCCAGCAATGACTGCACACGGCCGGTGACTAGGGCCTGGCCATTTGTGCTCAAAGTGCAATCCCTCCAAAGGGTCCTATTTACCAGGAGGCTCTCCTCTGGGCTGGCTGAGACTCAGCCAGATTATGCTGCACTCTGAGGCAGTCCTGGCCCAATCTTCGTTCTTCTGCTTCCTGAGAATCGCATATATTTAGTCTGAAAGCCAACAAACACATTGCTCTCCTCTTTCCTTTCACAAGCAGCACCCCCATAAACCTTATACTCTTACCTCTGTTTCAGTGTCTTCTTCCCAGAAGACCTAACACAAATACTGGGCTTATCCTAAAAATCAATCCTATTTTCCACTTACCTCATCTTTCTTTTTTCACTCTTTCGTGCTGAGCATATGATATACCTTCTGGCACATACAGATACTCAGTAAATATTTGGTTAATAGAATCCAGAGAACTTGGGTCCCAGTCTAACTTTTCCACAGTATTGTAAGTGACGGAGAAAGTGAACATTCCCCTCTGATTCACCACTAAGATCACGGGGTGGAAACAGATCTTCTTAATGAGGGAGCATAAGGCAAGGTGATAGGCCACAACCCCCAACTCCCCCCACGGGCCCCAGGTGGGATATGTGGGATATTCCTCAGGCACTCCTGGCTGCCCAAGAACAAAGGAAAGGGGAAAACCAAATGGTTAACTGATAGAGATCTGAGTCTCAATCTATTTACAAATATTTTACTAAGTGACAAGAAAAAGACAATCTTATCAACAACCTAATCTCCAGAAACCTATCAACTCCTTTTCCTGGAACCCCAACCTCACCCCTCCATAGTGATGTGGGAAACAAAGGCAGAAAGAAAGGCTAGATAGAACTAAATGTCCTTATAACCTGCAGCCCATTGACAAATACTGAGGCAGGCAGAGTAGAACGTTTCTCCAGGAACTCCTCACTGTCCTAATGCTAATGATTTGCTAGAGGGGAAAACCACCTTAGCTTGACAATAGCTAGGCGCATATGACTTTGGAAACTTTCCCCAGAATTTATCTCCCCCAACTCCTTAGTATATAACTAGTCTCTCCTTATGGTCCCAGGGCAGCTCTTCCTGCTGACAATCTTGTCCCCATGCTTTAATAAAATCACCTCTTTGCACCAAAGACATCTTCAAGAATCCTTTCTTGGCTGTTGGCTCTGGCCCCCACAAACCCCATCACTCCCCAAAAAACTCATCACTCTGAGTATCTCTCTGGCCTGGAAACCCCACATCCTCAGGGAAGAGCTCATCTCTGTGTGCCCCTAAACCTGTCTCCTGAGAAGACCAAGCCTGCTACCTCCAGAAGCATAATGTGGTTTGACAAGAGACTGAACCCTCTAAGAAGCGTATTGAGCTGCTTGCCTCCAGGGAAGAAATGTGCCAGCAGAGGCATTGCTGGTGGCATCACCACGAAGCGATCACTGCTGAGTTGGGTAATGATATAACAGAAGTCAAGGCCAAGCCTTCCAGGTCAAGGGTTGGCAAAATTTCTCTGAAAAGGGCCAATATGTAAATATTTCAGGTGTTTTGGGCCATGTGTGGTTTCAGTTACATAGTCTTTGTTAATTTTTATAACCCTTTTAAAATATAAAATTCATTCTTAAGCTTCAATTATACAAAAACAGATGTGGGTCCAGTTGGACTACTGGGGCACAGTTTGTCAACTCCTTTTCTGCATGACCATGTTTTGTGTCTACAGAATAACTTGGGTCAACACAATGACTTGGGTAAAAAAAAAAATGACTGGGTATTGTGTCTGCTTTACTTTTAATGCAAACTCATGGCTCCATCTGTGCTGTTCCCTGAGCTGACAGGCCTCTAGTCTATATGGAGTTTTAGGCCCCAAGATGACCCTATCTTACTGGTTTCCTAGATTAGCACCATGGAAATTTTCCCCAAGTACCTTAGTGATTCATCAGGGAGGAATCAGATAAGAACCAAACCACTCTGCTACCCCACAGCATCCAGAAGGCTGCTCTATATATTCACTAGAGTAGGTTTGCATGTCACAGAACCTATTTGCTTTCTTTCTTTCTTATTCCTTCCTTCCTTCCTTTCCTCCCACCATCCTTCCCTCTTTTCCTCTGTGAAGTTCTTGAATCAAGGGTTTAAAAAATATTTTTTTTTAAAAATCGACTTTATTTTGAGAGACAGGGGGAAAGAGGGAGAGGGAAAGGAAAAGGGAGAGGGAGAGGGAGAGAAAGAATCCCAAGCAGGTTCCATCCTCAGTGTTGAGCCTGATTCGGGGCTTGATCTCACCACTGTGAGATCATGACCTGAGTGGAAATCAAGAGTCAGACACTTAACTGACTAGGCCACACATTGCCCTGCCCCCCAAATTTTTCTTGAATCAAAGAAAACTATGACCAAAGCTTGATTCTCTGAAGCAGTAATGATTAGAGAAAAACAAAAGGTAGGGCAAGTGGGTTGGCTCTGGAAGTAAGATTTCCTAGCTTCTAATTCAAGCCATGTATCTTAGCAGCTCTAATAATTCACCTGCTTTCTCCCAGGCTCAGTCTTCTCATTTAATCTTGGGGATTACAGTTCTTCCCTCACAACCTTTACATGAGGATTAAACAATTAATCCATGTGAACATGCTTATTTGAGTGTCTGGAACAGAGGGGGTGCCTGTGCATGGCATCCCTTTGGTGGCCTGTATGGTGCCCAGACAAGGTGCTCTCCCCAACTCACAACTATAGTGCATGCATGTTACATTCAGGCAAAGCTAACAACATAAGAGGTGAAGCAAAGCGATTTGAAATCCTACAAAGCCTCATCTTCTTTACACACTTTCTCACAACTGCCACAGAACTGAGATTCTCATGATTAGAAAAATTCGCCCTTATCTGCTGTTGGAAGGGCAGGAGCGCAGGACTCTGCAATTTTAGTTTCCTCTCTCCTGTCCTGTGATATATCCACAAACAATCCCCCCCCCCCCCCCCCCCCCCCCCCCCCGCCCGCCATTAAGGCCTTCAAGTTTCAAATTCCCCAGGCAATTGAGAACAACCTAATGATAGCGGAGACATTCATCTGTGAGAGTCAGTGCTATCTGTGGCATTCAACCCTTTGCATGACTCACTGGACCTCGTGCTTTCTTATCTTCTGATAAAGATGATAAATTTCCTCATTTCCTAGCTTTAGCTATTTGTCTGACAATTATGAAGGATACACAGGACTCATCAGCCTGGACTGAACCTAAGCATTTGCTTGGATGCTTGAAGAATGCAGCCTGTTTGGTATACTGTGTTAATCACATGCAAGTACAAACAAGAGTGACATGAGAAAAACAGACTCTTAAAGCACAGACAGCCTAGAGCAGGAAAGAGGGGAGAGGACCTGAGGATTAACAAAGGTTCAGATTTTTAATTCAGAGAATCTTTTAGTTCAGTAAAAATCATGCTAAGTGGCAGAGGGATGTTAGAATATGTGCCCTGGAAAGTCTCAAAGGACAAGTCTTCTTTCTAAGGGAATCCCTTAGAATCCAAGGGATGTTCCATCACTAGATTTGGATAATGAAAGGATTCTTTGCCTTCGTGTTTCACTTTCATCCACACTACTTTTGAGAGGTAGTAAATGCGCCAGCCTCCCTCACTAAAGAAACTTCTCTGGCAACCCCCATAGCACCATTTCTTACAGAATCCAAATGACTCACAGAGGAGCCACTTGACTGAAGGAAACTAGATGACTTCCCCAATTACCTACTCCATTCTTACTGGGACAGAGAAAAATAACCTAGGGCAGGAATCCTAGAAGCAGACACTGAGTCCATGGAGAATGGACTTTTGGAGAACAGTCAGGGTCAAACCCGAGTCCTTTTATCCTCCATTAAGAGATGATCCCAATTTGCTATAACATATTTGAATATCCCAGAAATATTGATCATGTTCCTTTGAACAAACCTATAAATATAGGAAAGAGGGTCAATACGCATATGAATTATCAACGGTGAGAGCTGAATCTAAGGTGTTTTCAGTTAGAGCCCAAGGTCACTAGAATCCTATGATTTTCTGAACATTGTGAACCATTGTCATTCTGCTTCGCAGAGAAGGGGGAACATGATGGTTTAAGCCATTCCCCTAATGATTCCTTTTAAGCCCTTCACTTGGAATTGGATGAATACAACATGAGACAATTTATGCAAAGTGCTTAGCCCAAGATTGAACTCATGAGGCACTTACAACTCGTCAAATTTTTAGTAAAAATAAACTTACTTTTATTTTTCTCAAATTCTTCCATTGCCACAAGTTTTCAGTCACCCATAATATCGACCAGACTCAATCACCATCCATATTGATGAGCCAAGTCGACTACCCCCAAAATAATCTAGAATGCCATAAGGGGTGTTTGTCAAGACTACACACATTTTTGTTTAAGATGTTTCTCTTAAATATGTCAGTATTTTGGTGCCATTTAGATATGAGCATAACTGTTACATAAAAAAATAAAATAAAATTGCAGAATAACAAAGTTTCACAACTTTGTAAGTGCACATTTCATGGGGTGAAAACTCTGATGCATTTTAGTGGAAAGGTATGGTTAGCATTTGTTTCCTAAAGACAGCAATCATTTTAGCCAAGGAAGAGCTACTGGAACCAGACCAGTCTCCAGCAGCCCTCGGGACTTTGGCAACTTCTTGCTGACCACTGCAACATTTCTGTGCTTCTTATTCACTGTTAAAGGGTTTTCTAAGTATATTTTCCTATCCATTTCTTTGTGTTTAATTTTTAACGTGGACTGTTAAATCGCTGGGACAGAGGGTGAATCTTAAATACTGCCTTCTAAACACCCTGTGCCATCTTTTCTTGGTTAATTTCTCACTGCTGCCTGGGGCTCATTTGTGCTTTTATCTAGAATGAGCCCATTAAAGGGGCATGGCTTTAGTGATACTAATAACAAGCATATATTACTCTGGTGTAACTGTCCCTTTATAGGATTCTGATGGACAGTTGATCTTTTCAGCTCTTCTTTTGCCCAAACCTCCTCCTACGATATGGGGTGCATTTGTCTTTGCAGCACTCATGTACAGCTTCTAAGCAGTATGTCAATTCTGCCTCCTTGACATTCCTAACCTGTACTGTGTCATGATAAATTGATGACCAACGCATATGCTTTGACAACTGGAGTGAAACAGAGTCAACAGACCCAAATCCAGGTGCATGCCTGAGCTATTATTAACACATTTTAATTTGTCTTATTTATCTGCTTGTCACCTAGAGTTCTAGGGAGTATTCCCTAGAAGACACTTAAAAAAATAAAGCCTATAGGCCACTGCAATTTCTTCTACTTAACTAAAATTGAATCCAATCTGAGATGAGCTCTTTCATCTACTCCAAGTTAAAACAAAACGGAAAATCAAACTTACAATAATATTACCTGTTTGGAACAATAATAATATTTCACATGCACAAAAAATCGCTTTCTTATCCAGATAATTGGCAATCAGTTGTCAACTGACATTTTCCCCTTCATTTTTTGTTCCTATAAACAACTCCAATCCTACTACCAACAAGACTTACTGGATCTGGTTACAAAATACACTGTGACATCCAGTACACTTCTCCTTATACCTACTGCTACCACTGTCCTTTACTTAGAACCTTGCAATAATCTCTAACATTTTTCCCTGCTTCCTCTCTTCCTGTGCCTACAACTAACTTTCCATAGAGTGGCCAATTTGATACCCTAAAAATACAATTCTTGTCACTATTTTCCCCTGCTTAAATTACCCCAGTGGGTCCCTTTATAACTCAAATAACATTCAATATTAATATGTGGACTATAAGGACCTCAATAATTTGGCCTCTGCTTACATCTTAATGTCTTCCATCATACTTACTCTCTTGCTTACCACGCGTTGTTCAACCACTCTGACCTTCTCATTGGCACTGAGCCCACTTGCTCAACTATAGACCCTAAGAGTCAGAATGAGATATAGACAAGACTACTTAACTGGTGCTCTAACTGAAACTCACTTCTAATTTCTTACTGCACCTTCCTGAGTCATAGATGAAGATGTTTTGCAATGACAGGAACATTCAAATTGCCAGGCCAGAAAAATCCTGACAGCAATGGAATGCCTAGAAGACCAAATCCCATATAACCCCTTCCCTACCCATTATCATGGGCTGAACACATGCTGATTGCCACCAACGATCAAGCACTCTCCACCTGTGCTCTTGTGCATACCCACCTGAACCTCTGAAGAAACCCTAAATGGCTTGATGATGAAGTTTGGTTGTTAATGCTTGAGCCTGTCACCTCCTTCCAGCTGCTGGCACCTGAAATAAATCTCTCCCTTTCTCTTCGCCAAATCTTCCTTTCTTGAGTTATTGGCTGGTCTTGCCACAAATTTATTTGTTGGGCAACAGCGATGGCAAGCCCAGCCAAGAGCTGTACTATCGATTTTTCCAGCCCCGTGGGATTCCCTGACTCAGAGCAGGGAGCTCCAGTAGCACCAGGGCTCATGGCTGTGATGGATGGGTTGGTAACACCATCATTTGGCAACTCTGGAATTATTCCCGTTTCACAGCCATTCGCTACAAAAATGTTCTCCTGTTTTCTCTTCACATGGCTCTCTTTATCATTCAGACCTCACCACGAAGATGCCTTAACCAAAATATGCAATCTAAACACCTTTTACTCCAGTCATTCTCCATCATTTAATTCTGGGTGATAAACTAAATTACTGGCCCCAAATATTCATCTTCCTTGCATCTTTTCCTTTGCAGAGCTTCCTCTTCGGGCAGTGTTCATCACTGCTCCTTGACTTTGGCTTGTCCATATGTTCTTTTCTTTGGGGGATGCAATGGTATATGGGTGTATCTGGACCCAATTTGAATTAGCCAAACCCCAGACCACTCTCAGATAAAAATGAATTTTCTGCAAGCTACTGAGTTTTGGGTTGATTTGTTACACATTTTTATTGTTGCAACAGGTTACTGAGAAGTTATGTTTTTCATTACCCTTATCAGTTTAGAGTCACTTTCATTTATTATTATTTTTTTACCTATTCATATGTCTTTACCATTACTAGAATACAAATTCCATAGAAGCAGGAATCTTATCCCATTTATTTTCCTTGAACCCATAAAAAAAACAAATAGTGCCTGGAATATGAGTCACACACTAGATGTTCAATAAATCTTTAGAGAAAGAAGTAATGGATTGTTAAAACAGTTATACTAAAGGGCCTAATTAGCCATGTAGAAACAAGGGGAAACTGAAAAAAAATTCACCTAGCCATGGTAAAAGAATAATTGGAGTATAATACTCTGAAGGAAGATTCAAATCTATTGATCCCAACACTCAGGCTGAAAATATCAAACATATGAGGTTATGTAAAAGCAAAAGTCTTTATCAGTAGAATGTAGAGGTGGTTTCTAAGTACTGTTAACATGATACCTTATGATAAAGACCCTGAAAGCTGAACTAAAACAAAACTGAATTCTCAGGGGATAACTGTCTACATTTAAATTCTACTGGTATTATCACATCTCCTAAATGATGTATTCATTGAGTGTTTTCTGTAAGAACGTACATCAGTTTCCAACTCAAAGTGGCTTAAACAACAAAGAAAATGTTCATATTTTAAAAATATCTCCAAGAAGAGTAAATTTTAGTAAGAGTATGATTTAGCATTTCAAGGTCCAACAATGAGGACCTATTTCATGTTTTCCTATCTAGCCTTCCCCTTTTATAGTCAGTGTCATCCTAAGACTGACTTCCCTCACTGTCACTAGGGGAATGCAAACATTTCCTGAGACTACCTGATTCATGCTTCTGGGTCCATGTCAAACTCTTTCCCCTTTCCTCAAACCTTTGAACATAAGTCCTGGCTTCCACTCTGACTTAACTATCTTAGCCATGTGTTACCCCCAAACCAATCACTATGGCCAAAGAAATGCTATGTACTAATTGGCTTCTTTTGGATAGTATTATGCCTGGAGATAGAAGTAAGTTACTTTCACTCAACATATACAGCTTTTAGTGTGTGTTATGGGGGAGAGTGTCACAGGGACCTGCCATCTTCTTCCTTTCTGATTGCATCTCCTCCTCTGTGAGCCTAACCTGCTGTCCCACCCTACCTGGAACTCTACTCAGCCAGCAGATCCCATCCATGGGCTCCAGAATGCACCCTGTCTACATAATGCTTTTAATGCTTATGTGACTTTGATATCTAAATTGCCCTTTTCTTTTAGATAGAAGCTATACTAAGCACAATAAAGACCCCTCCAAAATCTCCATGTCCTAATCCCGAGAACTTGGGAACTTTTAATTTATCTGATGATCTTGAGATAGAGTGACTGTTCTGGATTATCCAAGTGGGCCCAATGAAATCAAAAGAGTCCATACAAGTAAAAGAGGAAGGCAGAAGAGTTAGAGGGAGGTTTGAAGATGTTATGCTGCTGCCTTTGGAAGTCAAGGAATGGGGAGACATCCAGAAGCTGTGAAAAGTAAAAAGAGTGGACTCTCCCCTAGAACCTCCAGAAGGAATCTAAGCCCTGCTAATACCTTGATTTTAGCCCACTGAGACCCACTTTGGACTTTTGGCCTCTGGAATTGTAAGATAATAAATTTGAGTTGTTTTATGGTAACTGTAGTAATTTATTACACAAGCAAGAGGAAACTCTTCTTCCCCCTCCTCCTCTTCTTTTCTTCTTCTTCTTCTTGCTTCAAGGTTGCACTTGTGCCTATAACAGGCCTTTCCTGTCACACGTGAGCTCTTGCCAGACGTACTGGTCGCAAATCATGGCCTTACCTCTTGTGAAATGAGTGTCCTTAGGTGAGTCAGTCAACTGTTCTGGTTTCAGTTTCTTCATCCTCAAAAGATGACTAATAATAGCATTTATCTCAAGGAGGATATATTAGTTTGCTAGACCTGCTGTGACACAGCACTCCAGCCTAAGTGTTCTCAACAACTGGAATTTATTTTCTCACAGTTCTGGAAGTTAGAAGTTCAAGGTCAAGATGTCAGCAGGATTGTTTTCTTCTGAGGCCTTTCTCTTTGGCTTGTATGATGGTTGTTTCCTCTGCACCCTCATGGTCTTTGTGTATGTGTATCCCTGGTGTCTCTCTCTGTACTTCAGTTTTTTCTTCTTAGAAGAATACCAACCACAATGGATTAGGGTCTACCCTAAAGACCTCACTTTAAATTAATCACATCTTTACAGACCTTATCTCTGAATTCTAAGGCTCTAGAGGGGAGGACTTTAAAATATAAATTTTAGGAAGACACCATCAACCCATAACAGAGGGATTTTGAAAGTGAGGAGATATGATCAATAAGAAGACCTTACCTGAGTGCTTAGCTCACTGTAAATCTTAGACTTTACATTATTATTTTTCTTTTATGCTAAGATTTTTGTTTTTGTTAAACAACAGTTATCTGTTACAATCTATGACAGGGAAACAACTCAAGTGTTAAAGCTAGAACTTTTTAGCAAGTGGGGGCTGAGGAAGAAGCCTAGAAGGGACCAAATTTAGTGATCAATAGGCTGGGACATAGCATACCCGTTCATTGGATCTAATTGCACTGTCTTAGAAATACATCTGGTTTTCTAGCTGGCTTATACATGAGATGTGTGTATTCTACAAGCTCATGTCATTTGTAGCACAGAGAGACATGCTCTTTAGAAGCAGGGACAGCAAAATACAACTCATGTTGCATTCAAGGTGCAGCTACCAGCTCCACAAAGCCATTGCCAGGTCTGAGAGACTCCCTGGACTTTAAGGGAGTCAAGGTGGAAATCTAACTACTCAGTTTTTAGTAAAGACAGATAAAACAGAAGTGCACTGATGTCTCAGAATTCGATTCCAGTTGACATTTAGGGACTTTAATGGGAAAAAAAAGTAATAATGATAACGCTAATAACGCCACACTATCATCTGCAGTAGTATTAAATCTAGACACCGTGTGTAGTGACTAATGCACATTATTTAATTCATTCATCCAATATATATTTATTGAATGCTTATTACATACTGACTCTGTTCTGGTGCCTGGAGATATTGCAGTAAATAAGACATAGAAATTCATCCCATCAGAGAGTTTATGTATTGGTGGGAAATGAAAGACATTAAATTTAAATACATATTTATATTATATACATATTTAAATTTAGTGTTTTCCATATGCATTCACACAAGCACATTTGAGACACAAATATATTTAGTATGTCAGTTGATGTGAAGCATGGCAGAGAGAGTGGGTAGAAGGATGCTGCAATTCTATAGAGGGTGGAGGGAAAAGGCTCACTGAGAAGGGAACTTGGGTCAAAGATCTAAAGGAGGTAAGGTCATGAACCATGAGGTTGCCTTGGAGGAGAACATTCCATTAAGAAGGGAGAGAATTTCAAAGGATCTGAGGCAGTAATGTGCCTAATGTGCTCTGTAATTAGTACACATATGGCATCTGAAAGGAAGTAAGAGAAGGGAAAGCTTATAGTAGGTTATGTCAGAGGAATGGGAATATATCAGTTAGGTGGGGTATTAATCGACCTTGTAAGGACTTTTTACTTTACTGGGGATGAAGACCCAAAGGATTCTGAATAGGAGACTGCCATGACCTGACTTACACTGTAAATATATCACCCTGGTGCTCTACTGAGATTCTAGAGGGGCAGACAGGGTGCTCAAATGCAAATTGTCTAACACCAAAGCTGGGATCTTCCACATGCTTCCATTTTACAATTTACTTTTCTTTTACAAAGTTCTCTGTGCTGTGGAAACGAGGAGGATGAATACAAAGTATTTTTTATTCAGGTTCCCACAGTGTGGACCTCTTTACTCAGGTCTCCCTTTTAGCCATCCTACCAAAAAGTTTCTGAGCTCAGTCCATAGGAGTTCAGACTGGTGTGCTACTTTCATGTTGTGACTGATCCATCTCTTCGTTCATATTTAAAATAACTTCAAAAATGTGTTTAAGGAGGACAAAGGAGGGGCGCCTGGGTGGCTTAGTCGGTTAAGCGTCTGACTTTCGCTTAGGTCATGATCTCGCAGTTCGTGGGTTCGAGCCCCGCGTCGGGCTCTGTGCTGACTGCCAGCTCAGAGCCTGGAGCCTGTTTCAGTCTGTGACTCCCTCTCTCTCTGACCCTCCCCTGCTCACGCTGTCTCTCTCTCTCTCCCCTAGAAATAAATAAAAAAAAAAATTTAAAAAAAATTTTTTTTAAAAAAAAGGAGGACAAAGGACAGCTGAGCACCCACCACCCAAATCTGAGGATTGTTCTTGAGAACTACATAATTTCACACCATCTGTACTCATATACCTTTTGTCTACATACCTGACAATGGCCAAAAGCAAGAACTAATGATAAGATTGCCTAGTGGAATTCCACTATCACTGACCTCTTCTTACCAGTTAACTACGGCTATTTCCTCCTTTTCTTCCTAAATTCTAATCATTATGGTGACACAGCGTTCACTTTTCTATAAACCATCTCTAGGCAATCATATTCCATGCAAAGGCATTAAATATCACAAAGACCTGGTAACTCCCAAATGTAAGTACTCCAACTCATAGGACTGGTTCAGATCGCTGCTCTGAACTTCATTTTGTATAGTCATCTAATTACTTAAAAACCTGCATGTGGATCTCTAGAGCAGACAACTTTGCAAAGGGCGGGGGGTGGGGGACTGGAGTAAAACTGGGAAACAGATAAATTGTGGTATATGTACTCAACAACATAAAATTCAGTAATGAAACAAATTACTGATGCACTTAGCATGGATGAGTCTCAAATGCATCCTGCTAGGTGAAAAAAGTCAGACTCAAAGGCTACATACTATGTAATTCCATTTATTTAAAATTCTGAAAAGGCTAAACTATAGTGATAGTGAAAAGATTTAGTGATGGTGAAGGTTACTACAAAGGAGAACAGTCAATTCTTTTGGGTGATGGGACTACTGTATATCTTGATTGTGGTGTTAATTAGACAATTATATATGTAAGTCAAGATTAGCAGAACTAAAT
Source organism: Hyaena hyaena (assembly GCF_003009895.1). Taxonomy (NCBI): domain Eukaryota; kingdom Metazoa; phylum Chordata; class Mammalia; order Carnivora; family Hyaenidae; genus Hyaena; species Hyaena hyaena. The sequence goes on along the minus strand of NW_024080739.1, from coordinate 3,562,801 downwards.
ACTTCAAAAGGGTAAATTTGTATGTAGACCCTACCTTAATAATTAAAATAAGAAAAAAATCCCTTTAATTCCCTAATTAAAACATCACAGTAAATTCTCCTTAGAATCAGACTAAAATCAAAACTCCTTAAGTATACAACCTGCTAAAACCTACTCTCAGACCTCTTCTTGAAGTTCTGAGAAGATATGAAGTTAGTTCTCATTTTGGGACATTTACATTTTGTATCCTACAGTGGAAAAGTCCTCTCCTAGACTTTCCCATGGTTCACAACTTATCAAATGTAGGTTTTCTGCTCAGATGCCCACTCTGGCTTCTCAAGAGAAACGACATTCTCTGGCTTCTTACTCTGTTTTTCTTTGTAGCCTATTATGCAATTTAGTGTTTCTACTAATTAAGTTCTTTACTTGACTGGAATGTAAGTCCCACTAGAAAAGGGACTTAGTCTGATTTGACTGATCCCTGCTATTCCCTCGGCTCATAGAAATAAAGAAGTAGTAACACATGCTGTTAACACATTCTGTTGAGTATATGTTGAATAATTTGATGATTGTTTGGAGACACTATAATGACCCCATAATATCTACCCAGATACCTGTAAAATAACTACCAAATTGGTCTATAGTATCTTGTCTGTTTTGTATGGTGCTGCCACAGAATCAGAGAATACATGAAACCCTACTTTTTACACACAAGCTAACTGGTTACTTAGGAATGTGGGAAGAGTCACCTGGAAAGTCTGCTGACTGAGTTCTCAGTAGTTTCATGGAGCTTCTGTGTCTATCTTCCCATGTGAATTCTAGGAACACAAGAAGAAGTGAAACCCAATTTACCTGACAGGATTTTACAGATGCATAATGAATTAAATTTTTTCTTTATACAAATGAAGTAACGTTTCAGTTTTTTCCCTTCAGTCTGATTTCACTGTTCCTATAATTAGGTTTCTCAGATTCGGTGATTGTGGTATAATTAGGCTATGGCTAATAATGATTGTCATGTGCACATAAGCATGCAGTTAAAGCGTTTAAGCATTTCTGAGACGTGTGAGAACATTATTTAGCTATATGTTTACAGTTAACACCTATAGAGTAATTCTTACTCAACATTGCATTTATAATCTTGGTGAAATCCAAAGCTCTTTTTAAAAGAGATTTTACAAATTCTGAACAAATCAAGAAAGCCAACCTGGAAAGCACACATACAATTAAATTAAAATGGGTAAGGAAAAGAACAAAATAGTCTGTAATTGGTAATTCATATTGTTGGTGGGTAAATGATGCTACTAAGTGGGTAAGAATGCTAAAGATAAATTTAAACTCTTCCTTTTTACTCTAGACAATTAAATTACTTAGAAATCACTTCATCAAATGAACAAAAACAAACTTTAGCTGATATGAATTATCTGAAACTCTGAATTAACACCGCAACACCATAATTAGATTTTACTGAGGATGAAGTCAGTAATTGAACCTTGGTACCCTGCCCCTTCCATTCAATCTGGGTGGAGATAAAAAGGAGTGGAGGATAATTGGCTGAGCTCAGTTAACTCCTGGGAGAATCCCTAGGACATTAGAGAATAAAAATGATTCTATGAATAGTTCTCTAAGACTGTTATTTCCAAACTCAATGCTTAGCTAACATCCAATTAACTGGCAGGATTTTAGATCTGCAGGCTTTCCCTCTGGATCAAGGGGAGAAAAAAGAAAGACTGACTTTATTTCTTTCTAATATTTATTCATTGCTCTAGCCAGGAATGTATTCATTTTTAAATAGGGTTATAGTCTGCTTGATTAGGCTCTACATGATGCCAAACATATGAATAAAACCTGAAAATTACATCCAAAATATCCTTTATTTTCTGTGATGACTTGCAGATGAATATACCATTTCTTGGTAATTGAAGGCTATTTGAGCTTCTGGGTGTTATCCAACCTCACTCTTTTTCCACCAGTGGGGGCACTAAATTTTAACTTGCCTTATCATTGGCCTTCATGTGTACTTCTACCATCTTGGTTAGTGGTAGCACAAACATTTGCACTTGAGATGCAGCTCAAACTCTCTCCTATTTCAAACCAAGTTTATTTCCTCTATTCTTGTGCTTGCTGTGAAATCTCTGCGAGGAAGGTCTCTCCTCTGTTTCGCCTCATTAATTGACTTCTCTTATATGCCAGGCACAGTAGCAGGATAGAAATGTTTTATAGGCAATATCTCATTTAATCTTGACAATGTAGAATGGAACTTATTTAAAGATAGGGAAAGTGAACATATAACACAGAGTTATATTTTCAGATACTATAGCCAAAGAGAACCAGAGAAGGGATATAAATGTGCTTCTGTCCATAGCCTCTTTTCGTATCATGCTTTCATATGCCAAGCCTCAAATCAGTCAACAAACTATCTAACCAGTATTTAAAGAGCTCCAAGCTTTGGTTTAAGTAAAAATATTCAGGAACTAGAGCGTTGGCTTTATTTCAATTCTACCTAATTCATTTTTCTTATATGCTCACCCCCCAGTTAATAAAAACTATATAAGAAGCTTTCAAACCATGCAGGAGCCTATACCATTGGTTGCTAATAAAGTTGCAAAAATGAAAAGCAGTTGTTTTAAACACTTTACTCAGTTGTTTGAATCTTTACCTTTCTTTGTCAGGCACATTGTTGGATTAGAAAACAGGTGTTGAATTTCATTCACTTTGTGTTAGCTTCAAAGGTCAACCATCTAGTTTTATTCCAATTACTTAAAGGAAGTTTGTTGATATTCTAGTTCTGAGAAAATTCTAACTCAGATAAAAGCCAGGAAGTTCCCTCAAGACCTAGGAGAAAAATATCATATCAGGGGGATTTAATGAGCGGTAAAAGTAAATGCACTCATCTTTACTGTGCTGGATTTTGTCCTCATACTCTTCAAATATTATATAATCTTCAAGCTGCAAAAGAAATTTGACATAATCTAATCTAAACATTTCATTTTCCAGAAAGGAAAACAGGATCAGGGTTCGCATGCTGTATAGATATGCAGCAGTATACTATTACTGCTCTCATTTCACACAGTTCACATGGCTAGCAAGTAAAGGACTCAAAAACAAGTACATTCAGTAAATGTACTTGTACATACAGTTGAATAGCTGTACATTCAAACATGTCAGGAAGTGCCTTAAGAAATCTTAAGTCAAAAAATTAAAAAGAACCATTTTGATAATAAGAGTTAGTCAAGAAAACAGAACTACAGATGAAAACTTCCTTTTCTTACTACTTATGTCATGGTATCTCTACCCACAGCTAGCACCTTAGCTGCCCATGACTATCCTCGAATTTATGAGGAGTAAACACCCAGTTAATGACTGGAACCTTAGTTTGAAGAATCAGTTGCAAGCATTACTCAACTATTAAGCATTCATTACGACCAGTTCCGGTAACTAGCAAAAACTATCTCTCAATAGAAAAACAATTCTGTGGTATTTCTCTCCAACCTCTGGGTATCTGTGTTGTCATTATTCTATCAGAGTTTACCACAAACTTGGTCTAACATCCTGATCAGTGAAAGACTCTTGAGAACCTTAAGTCAGGTCATTAGCCATAATAGAGAAACAGCTTGAAATCCAGCCTGATCCAAATGAAAATCTTCTTCTTTCTCTGGACTTCACTTTAAACCACCAGTCTTACATATCATTTCATAAACGGGCTTAAGAAACCCTTTCAAATATGGTGTCTATTGATCTAGGATCTAAAGACACTCTCCAAGTACGGAGCCTCTTTCTTATTAAAGGAACTAAAAGGCACAGATGGTCTTTCACATTGGAGGGAATAGACAGCTATACTCTAGACCCAATAAAACTCTAAAAAATCTCGGTGAGGTCACAGATCCCTAGATAGTTTTAGATTTTTATCTCTTACTCTCTGACACACATATATCTTACCACATCATTCCTGCTGAGTAGATCTAATTGGCATTATATCATACATTTGTAGACCAATATGATGCCTTGTGGGATGGCAAAATGAGTAAGATTCCTGCATGCTAGATTTTGACAGAGAGCCAGTAAATTGTTAAGCCTGAACAAAGACAGTGAAGTAAATGGTTTCCCCTATCAAGTGGAAGAAAACTGTACCTGACTGACTTTGCTGACTGGTATCAAGTAAAAAGGCATTTGCTAGATCAACAGATGCAAAGCAGATGCTAATAAAGAGACAATATTTGGAATAGCAGCTGAAATTGGAGTCACTACCTGATTAAGTATATGAGAATCCCATCGAATTTTCTAAGACATATCTGCTGCACAGGCCAAAGAGGTAAGAAAAATGCTGTGGGTATCACTACTCCATATTTCACATCTTGATACTGTCAATAATCTCTGTACTTTCTCAAGGAATGAAATATATTGATTTCAGCTTACCATTTTGTGATCATATGTGTGTGTGTTTCTGGAGGGGATGGGGGCAGTTGTAAAGGCTTCTGACTGGCCCTTCCTACAACAATACATCTCACCCCATAAGTCGGGAAGTGGAAGCAGACATTCACACAACAATCAAGTGTGTTTGTTCCTACTATGAGTTCAGGAACTTAGAAAATGATCACAGTGTGGGTTCTTAAACCTATCTGGTCTTCTATACGATGGACTTAAGAAAAATCTTTGTTATCAACCTTGGTAGTACTCTTCTGGGTGAATCACAGTGGAGGTTGAATTCCTAAGGGATTAATATAGTCTCAAACTCCATATCTAATCATTCCTCAAATATGTGATTTTCCCTTTCCCTTGGAAATAGCTGTAGGTCCTTATGAGAAAGGACGGATGAAATATTTAGGATACTGAGTCTTGGATTCCCTTTCATTCCAGGGATTCTGAATTTGTGAGCTGGCTTAAGTCTGAGAATTGGGTGAGGAAGTATAATTATATTATTTTTAAAACCTCTTCCACAAATGGAAAAGAATGAGTTAGTTTAAACAGCACAATCTTTCTTTTATACATGAGTTCATGGGAAGGCAAATGATCAAAAGATTGGATGGAGTGGATAGAGTCACAAGTGCCTAATGCTTAAAGTTTCTTGTAGTTAGAGAATCTAATGACCCTGTCATTCAATACAGTTACTACAAGGACAACCTTCACAAAAAAGCCATACAGTTACTCTTGGACACCACAGGTTTGAACTGTATGGATCTAATCTATATGGATTTTTTTCAATACATATATTGAAAAACTTTTTGGAGATTGATGTCAACTTGAAAAAAGTCACAAATGAAGAGCTAGCATAGAAATCTTTTCAAAAATGAGAAAAAATTAGGTATGTTATGAATGAGTAAAATGTATGTAGTACTAGATGATTTATGATTTACTACCATAAAATATGTACAAGCTTACTATAAAATATTAAAATTTATCAAAACTAACATATATCAACATAGGCTATAACTGTACATGGTGCCAAATTCAAGAAAAATGGAAATAAACATACAGATATGACATTATATCATAAGTGAATGAAATTAACTATATGGCTAATTGTAGTACTACAGTAATGATACTTCTGTACTTCCTAGATACTTCTGGTTGCTATTGTGGTGAGCTCAACTGTTGGAAATATTTGCTTAATGTGTTCCATGATGCTAAGCATCTCTGCTGGAACACTTCTTCTCTCCAATAAATTGGGTACCAATATAAAAATTGATGTCTTGTGGTTCTCATATATTTCCATCATGTTTAATACAATACTATAGACTGTCAATAACACTATGGGTCCCATCCAAAGTGCCATTAGTGATGCTGGAGGTGCTCAACAGAAGCAAAGTTATGACATTACAATAAAAAGGTAAAATATTTGATATGTACCGCACACTAAAGTCTGCAGTGATGATCGTCTACCATTTTGAGATAAATGAATCTAGCCTTAGAACCACTGTGAAAAAAGAAAAGGCAATTCGTGAAGCCATCACTGAAGCTACTTCAGCAGGTACAAAAACCTTGCACTTTCTGTAAAATATCTTCATTTTTTAATGTTTATTCATTTTTGAGAGAGAGACAGAGCATGAGCAGGGGAGGGGCAGAGAGAGAATCTGAAGCAGGTTCCAGGTCCTAAGTTATCAGTACAGAGCCGGATGTGGGGCTTGAACCCACCAACCGTGAGATCATGACCTGAACCAACGTCGGACATTTAACCGACTGAGCCACCCAGGCACCTCTGCAAAATACCTTCTTACCTCATATTGAAAATGTACCTTTTATGTGGGTGCAGGGTTCTACAAGAAAGGTATACCTAGAGACTCTAATATGATAAGAGAAAAAAAAGCCAAGTCCTTAGATGATGACTTAAATCAAAAGGAAGGTGTAGGATCTAAACCTGGAGAAATGAGAGCCAGCAAAGAATGGTTTGATAATTTTAGATAAAGGTTTGGATTAAAAAAATGTCCAGATAACATGGGAAGCAGCTTCTATGGACCAAGAGGCAGCAGACAAGTTCCCAGACAACATAAAGAAAATCAATGAGAAAGAACATCTGCCTGCACAGGTTTTTAACGCAGATCAAAGTGCCCTATTCTGGGGGAAAAAATAACACGAAGGACATTCATTAGGAAGAGAAGCAGCACAGATTTAAGGCAGAAAATGATAGGCTAACTCTACTGTGTTGTGCGCATGCAGTTGGTTTACTATCAGAGCTGCCCTTATCTATAAAGCTGCTAAGCCTCGTCTTGATGGGAAAAGAAACACCAGCTGCCAGTCTTTTGGTTGTACAACAGGAAGGCATAAATGATGAGAACCCTTTCTCTTCGCTGCTTCCATTGATGCTTTTTCCTTGAAGTCAGGAGTACCTCCCCAGTAAGGAACTACCTTTTGTAGTTCCTTTTCTATTGGACGATACCCCTGACCAAACAGGGCCCCATTAGCTCAACACCAAAGGTGTTGAAGTGGCCTATTTGCCTCTAAAACATTATATCTCATTCAGCATCTAGATAAGCAGGTCATAAGAACCTTTAAGGCTTATTATACATGGTACTCTATGGAAAGGATTGCCAATACTAATGGAGAGAATGCTGATAGCGAGAACATCATCAAAGTCTGGAAGGATGACACCATTGAAGAAACCATCATTCTTATAGAAAAGCCATGAAAGCCATCAAGCCCCAAATAATAAATTCCTGCTGGAGAAAACTGTTCAGATGTTATGCATAACTTTACATTTTTTTTGACAGAGATAATCAAGGATATTATGAAAGAAATTGGGATATAGGAAAGGAAGGAAGGAAGGAAGGAAGGAAGGAAGAGAGAGGAAAAGGGTTTCAAGATATGGATCCTATAGAAGTTCAAGGCTTAATAGACACCCCACCAGAGGAATTAACAAAAACATGGCTTGCTGGAGGTGAGTGTTTTTGAACCAGTACTAGACATTGAGGAAGAAGACTTAGAAGAAGCAGTTCCAGCAAACAAATTGAGATCAGACAATATGGTAGAAGGGTTCTGATCATTCAAAGTGCTTTGGACTCCTTTGAAAACATGGACCCTTTTATGATACAAGCACTGAAACTACAACAAACAGTGGAAGGAGGATTGTTACTATGTAGAAACATTTTCAGAAAAATTAAAGAGGAAAAGACAAGCAGAAATTACAATGTTGTTCCATAAAGATACACTGAGCTTGCCACCTCTCCTGCCTCCCTTCCACCTCCTCTGTTCTCTTCTTTCTCCCCCTCCTCAGCCTACTAAATATAAAAACAACAAGGAACAAGAACTTGATGGTGATCTGCTTCTGCTTAATAAACAGTAAATAGTCATCAGGCTGTACAGTTAATAAACTTGTCTGGTGTGTCTGTGTGAGGCCTTGGTGTGGAAACGTAGTAACTGTATCGCAAGAACTAGAGGACGGGTTTCTGCATCATCATCATCACCACCTAAGTATTCAGTGTGGAGAACATCATATGCACGTCTTGTATGGAATTGGTTAGCCTAGCCTTATGTATGGGCATTAGGCGAGTGACATTTAAAATAAAATTAATAGTGCGTTAGTTGAAAAAAATGAATGTGTTAGTTTTGTCAGTTTTAAAACTTTGTTTTCAAAGAATTATATTACTATACCGTATGTGTGTGTCTCTCTCTCCCCTCTAACTGGAGATACTGGGTATCTATCTATCATCACAAATTATTTTTAAAAATGTAACAATGCTTCCAATAGTGTATTATAAATAGGGCTATAATACAATATGCCATAAAAAATATTAGTGTAGAGGCTAGGGTTCCATGAAACGAATGTACTGGTTGTACTAGGCAACCATCCAGCAATCATACTGGTGCTTCTTTGCTATCTATGCATAGATCATTATATAAATAATGTAAATAAATATGAAATTCTTTTTCATATTATCTTCTCTTTTTTGCATAGTGTTATTAATACATGTAACACCTACAGTGTTTTGTACCATATAAGACAATACTGATATAGCTACTGACAGACATAATTTGTCTTGTAAACAGATGATATAAACTTATGGTATCAATACATACAGTGTAGTGATATAAACACATTTTCTCTCCCAATGATTTTAATATTTTTTCTCGAGATTAGTTGATTATAAGAATACAGTATACAATTCATATACAAAATAGGTGTGAATCAACTGTTTATGTTAACAGTAAGACTTCCAGTCAACAATAGGCCATTAGTAGTTACCTTTTGGGGAGTGAAAAGTTACATGTGGATTTTCAACTGTACAGGCATCAGTGTCCCTAACCCCTGTATTGCCCAAGGGTCAAGTGTATATACAAAATATCTGTCCTAAATAATTCTTTTGTACAGTGGGCTTATGTGCGTATTGATGAAAGATTTATTTACATTCCCTCATGTCTGGCTAATCACCCTTTTGATCTATTTTCAAACAAGTTATGCATGTACATTATTATTATTATTATTGTTATTATTATTTGTCTTTAGTTAACATTTTCTATTTGTGATTTAGGATTATTCAAAAATATTTACTGGAACTATTAGAAATGTTCTGCTAATTTATTCCTGCATATAGATTATAGACCTAATATGGTAATTTTAGGACTTTAGAGAAAACCACTATATATCTAATTCATTGTAGAGTGTGGAAGAGAGAAACCTCACTGTAGCTTTCATTATTATGAAATATTGATATGAAATCATATAATTATTATAATTTCAACAATAATCATTAGCTAGGATCTAAACAAATGGGTTCCTAATATAGGTGAACAAAACATTTATGAAAATTATGAATAAAAATTTTCCTCCTATATAATAGGTGAAGTCAATCTCAGGACTTAACAGTCTCGGGATATTTTTTTCTCTTTCTCCAAGTTTATAGAACAAAGTTTGTCAGATTTAAAAATGGATGAGGGTGGAATGAAATCCACATCTTCACAGTTGATCTATAATAATGGTGATATGCACTTTGTGCAAACACATTAAAATGAATAATGGTGCCCTGATACACCATTCAAGTCATTTTACTATGGGAAATCATTCATCAAAAATGCATATAAAGCTGGATTTCAATTAATCATCTTATACAATAGGTTAGTCTCTTGCAATTTTTATTCTAATACATTTTTTCCTTGAATAAAATGTAGTTGTCACTGGAAAATATCAAACTAGCACTTCTTAACAAATACATATGGACTTGTAATTGAACTCAATAAAATCAACAATGAACTATAAAAAGTAAAGAGCTAAAATTCAATTAAAATTATTAGAGGAAACAATACTAGGTTACTTTTGGGCAGAGCACAACACATATTGCTTTTTAACAAAATGCATTATGAATGGTGCATTTGGTGAGTAGCTGATGGCAAGAAAAGTGTAGGACCTATTAGAAAATTCCAAAGGTGATCTAATAAACTTTATTAAAATAGTCAGACATGCTATATGTTGACTTAAAAATACCTTATAAATATAAATGAGGAGATTGTGGCTGGAAAAAATAGTGTATATTGATGCTGGGACTATACAGCCAGACAAGTGAAGCAGAAAGAACGTCAAGATTTTAAATATTTTTTTTTTTGCAAATGATCAAATGCTGCTACCAAGAAAATAACCAAAAATATTAGTTTGAGAAAATTGACAGTGACTGATTTTATTTTTCCTATATTTTAAAATTTGATATAACCCTGAAGCCAATTGAACTCACTGAACTATCCAATTAATATATAAACAAACAAAAAAAATTGAGGTCAAATACCATGTTAGAAAATTCTGATACTACTAACTGCTTCAGTTTTCTTCTTAATTCCCTCGAATAAATATTCTACAAATTTCTCTTTTAAAACTAATAAAATCAAAATGAAAAATATGGATCCATCATCTCCCAATGATATTACTGCCACTGTATATTTTCTTTGACACACTTATGTACATCTGAATCAACAAGAGAATAATTAGTATTTATCACATAGAAATGATGCTACAGTAAGAATTAGAGTACATGAAAGTTTTTATATGACTAATAGTACTTTTCACAGAACTAGAATAATCTTACAATTTTCATGGAACCACAAAAGACACAAAAGAGCTGAGGCAGTCTTGAGACAAAAAAAGAACAAAGTTGAAGGGTAATAATCCTAGATTTCAAGATATATTATAAAGCAATAACAATCATAACAGAATGGTACTGGCACAGAAAGTGACATGGAGACCAATGGAACAAAACTGAAAGACTAGAAATAAACCCATGTTTGTATAGTCAGTTGATTTATAGCAAAGGAGGCAAGAATATAGAGCAGGGGAGAGACAGTTTCTTCAATAAATGGTACTAAGAATCTTGGACAGCTTCATGACACTGGACCACTTTCTGGCACCATACTTAAAAATAACTCAAAATGCATTAATGATCTAAATGTAAGACATGAAACCATAAAACTCCTAGGAAAAAACATAAGCCAGGAATCTCTTTGTCATCAACCTTAGCAATACTTTTCTAGATATGTTACCTCAAGCAAATGAAATAAAATAAAAAATAAACTATTGTGAACTATAGCAAATAAAAAGCTTATGCACAGTGGGAAAAAACCATCAACAAACTAAAATGGCAAACTTTTGAATGGGAGAGATATTTGCAAATGATGTATCTGGTAAATAGTTAATATCCACAACATATTAAAGATGTATACAATTTAAGACAAAAAAAATTTAAATGGGCAGTTATAAAATGGGCAGAAGACCTTACCTTAATATTTTTCCAAAGAAGACCTCCAGATGGCCAACAGACACACAAAAAAGATGCTCAACATGACTCATCATCAGAGAAATGCAAATCAAAACCACAATAATATCATCTCACACCAGCCAGAATGGTATCAACACACACACACACGCACGCACGCACGCACTCACGCACGCACACACACACACACACATACTAACAGAAAAAAGTGTTGGTGATGATGTGGATAAAAGAGAACACTTCTGCATTTTTGGTGAGAATATAAATTGGTGCAGCCACTAGGAAAAACAGAATGGAATTTCTTCAAAGAAGTAAAAAGAGAAATATCATATGATCCAGTAATTCCACTACTGGATATTTACCCACAGAAATTGAAAACATTAATTTGAAACTATAAATGGACCTCTATGTTTATTGCACCATTATTTACAAAAGCCAAGATATGGAAGCAATGTAAGTGCCCATCAATAGATGAATGGATAAACAGGCTATGGAATATATGTACAATGGAATATTATCCAGCCATAAAAAAGCATGAGATCTTACCATTTATGACAACATGGATAGATCCAGAAGGTATTATGTAAGTGAAATAAGTCAGTCAGACAAAGACAAATAACATATGATTTCACTTACATGTGAAGTCTAAAAAACAAAGCAAACTAACAAAAAGCAGAAACAGATCCATAAATATATGGGTTGTATAAATCTCATGGTTGCCAGGAGAGAGGGTATGGGTGGGGTGGTGAGGACAAAGGTAACAAGAAATAGGAGGTACAGACTTCTAGATTCATTCCAGATATAGAATGAAAAACTCACAAGGATGAAAGATGCAGCATAGAAAATACAGTCAATGATACTGTAACAATGTTGTATGGTGACAGGCAGTAGCTACAACCATGATGAACACAACATAACATACAGAGCTGCTGAATCCCTATGTTGTCCACAAGAAACTAATGTTACACGTGTGTCAACTATACTTCATTAGAAAAAAAGAAATATAGAAAAAATTCTATATTAAATGTCATGGAATTATTCCAGTTTTATGTCCTGCTCCAGAAAAATACACTCTGATGCAAGATGTTGTTTTAAATAACTCCTCAAATAAACCAGGAGGAAAAATACATTTAAACTGAACTCATTTCTAAGCATATAAGATCCCAAGTGGGAATGACATTAATCCATTTCCACTTTCTGTCCTCACCTATAATTTTTTGAAGTACTTATTATAAGAGAAAAGCTGAAGTATACTGTATTAGTTCCACACTGCTACTACAACATATTATCACAAATTTAGTGGGGATAAAAAGATGTAAATTTATTTTCTAAATTCCAGAGGTCAGAAGACCTAAACTCAAGTTGTCAATATGGCAATATTATAAGCAGAGGCCCTAGGGGAGAATCTATTACCCTGTCCTCAAGTTTTTAAGAGGCTGCTTGTACCATATGGCTTATGTGCTCTCCCTCCATCTTCAAACCCAGTAGGATAGCGTTTTGCAATTTCTTTTTCTCTTTCTCCCAGTCTCTCTGTCTTTTTCTGTCTCTCTGTCTCTGTTTCTCTTCTGCTTCCACTGCTGAATCTCCATCTCTGATTATCCTGTCATCATGGAGCTTCTCTGACTTTACCCATTAGCCTCTCTTCTACACTCTTGGGGCCCCTACACATAATCCCAGATAATCATCTCCCCACATGAAGACCATTAATTTAACCATATGTGCAAAGTGTCTTTTGCTATATAAGATAACATAACAACAGGCTCTGGGCATTAGGAAATGGGCATTTTGGGGGTATTTGTTTTATTTTCACTTTCTGTTTACTTAGAAAAACTGCTCAGACATGCAGAAGAATGAAACTAGATCATTTTCTCACACCATACACAAAAATAAACTCAAAGTGGATAAAGGACCTGAACGTGAGACAGGAAACCATCAAAACCCTAGAGGAGAAAGCAGGAAGCAACCTCCTAGCACTCCACTGCAGCAACTTCTTACTTGACACATCCCCAAAAGCAAAAGAATCAAGAGCAAAAATAAACTATTGAGACCTCATCAAGATTAAAAGCCTCTGCAAAGCAGAGGAGACAATCCATAAAACTAAAAAGACAACTGACGGAATGGGAAAAGATGGTTGCAAATGACATATCAGATAAAGGGTTAATATCCAAAATCCATAAGGATCTCATCAAACTCCACACCCAAAAAACAAACAACCCAGTGAAGAAATGGGCAGAAGATAGGAACAGACACTTCTCCAACGAGGACATCCAGATGGCCAACAGACACATGAAATGATGCTCAGCATCCCTCCTCATCAGGGAAATACAAATCAAAACCAACTGAGATACCACCTCACGCCAGTCAGAGTGGCTAAAAGGAACAAATCAGAGGACTCTAGATGCTGGCGAGGATGTGGAGAAACAGGCACCCTCCTACACTGTTGGTGGGAATATAAACTGGTACAGCCCCTCTGGAAAACAGTGTGGAGGTTCCTCAAAAAATTAACACTAGAACTCCCCTATGACCCAGCAATAGCACTGCTAGGAATTTACCCAAGGGACATAGGAATGCTGATGCGTAGGAGCACATGTACCCCAATGGTCATAGCAGCACTCTCAACAATAGCCAAAACATGGAAAGAGCCTAAGTGTCCATCCACGGACGAATGGATCAAGAAGATGTGGTTTATCTATACGATGGAATACTCCATGACAATGAGAAACAATGAAATCTGGCCATGTGTAGCAACATGGATGGACCTTGAGGGTATTATGCTGAGCGAAATAAGTCAGGCAGAGAAGGACAAATACCATATGTGTGCACGTATAGAAGGATTAGGAGGAACTTAACAGAGGAACAAGGTGGAGAAGAAGGGGGGAAATGGTGGGGGAGAGGGAGAGAGGCAAACCATGAGAGACTCTTGAATGCTGAGAAGAAACTGAGGACTGATGGGTGTGGGGGTGAGGGGAGAGATGGGCATGGAGGAGGGCACTTGTGGGGATGAGCACTGGGTATTATATGGAAACCAACTTGACAATAAACTATTTGTAAAAAAAAAAAAGAAAAGAAAAGAAAAGAAAAAAGGAAAAAAGAAAAACTGCTCAGATATTATTCATTTTTTTGTATTTCCTGAGAAAAACTGATACTACATTGCAATGGTGGTTCATTAATAAGACAAAATTATATCAGCACTCATATATGCTAAGTCCCAAGGACACTACTGGAGACAATGAGGAATATGGAAGACAGATCCATGCTCTCAAGGAGTTTACGATGTATTAAGAAAAACAGCCAGGAAGACAGGCAATTGTGTTATAGTTTACCAAGTACTTTGGGATTGACACGAATAGATATATAACCATAGACCTTAGAAACCAGGGAAGGCTTCAGGGTTGAAACTTGAAAGATAAGTAGAAAAAAGTGGTTATGGAAAGCATTCCGGGCCAAGGAAACAGCGTTTTCAGAGGCCCAGAGACCAGAGAGAGCAAAGTGCATTTGAAGATGTACAGATAGTTCTGGAATGTAGCTGATAAGGAGAGAATGGAGAAGAGAAATAGTTAAGGGCCAGCTATTAAGAAATTTAAGTGAGACTTTTCATAATTAGATATTTATGTTACGAAGACTATTCTGGTTACAGGACAGAAAATTCACTGTAGAAATACAAGATGTGGGATAGAAGGCAAGTTTAAGGATTTTTTTCTAGAGTCAATTACTCTCTGTAAATGTCTAGAAATCAGTTTTTTAGATTGTCTTTCCGGTTCTATTTTGAATCTGCTTCCCATTCAACATTTAGGTGACTTACTTTCTCGAAGTGCCAACCTCCTTCCTGCATCAGGGCCCTAATACAGGTTCCACTCTCTGCTTGCAATACTCCTCCCTCTCTTGACTTGGGAAACAATCCTCATGACTGACTCTAAGTCCTTCTTTCAAATCACTCTGCCTGGGGCTCCCAAACAAAGCAGGTCTTCTTTTATCTACACTCATAATGTCTGACACCTTTTATTTGTAATATTTATTACATTCGTTTTTATGGTCTTTCAGCCTGATACACTGTAAATCTCATGTGGGCAGAATGAGCCAAGTCTGGCAAATGGCTGTTTCTTGAGGGCCTAAAGAAGTGTCTGGTAGGCCACATGCATTCAACAAGTATTTATTGAGTGAATGAATCAAAGAAAAATATATAAATACAATAAGTTAAATGGAATGACTTGGAGCAAAGACCAAAGTTTCTTCAGTTAAAATTACAAAAATTAAAATTCGCAGTAAAGTGACACTTCATTTCTAGCCATTAATATTAATTGTGGCTCCATATAAAAAAAATGTTTAGGGGCGCCTGAGTGGCTCAGTTGGTTAAACATCCAACTATGGTTCAGGTCATGATCTCACAGGTCGTGGGTTCAAGCACCACCATCAGGCTCTGTGCCGACAGCTCAGAGCCTGGATCCTGCTTCAGATTCTGTGTCTCCCTCTCTCTCTGCCCCTACCTTGCTCACACTGTCTCTCTCAACCATAAATAAAACTTGTTTAATTAAAAAATGTTTAATAAAGCACACTGTGCAAACAGAAAGTGTACATATTGTAAATGTGTCGCCTGATGAACTGTCCTAACTTGAATAGCCTCATATAACTAGCATCCAGAAAAAAAGTAAGAATATTGTCAGTCTTCTAGAAGCATCTTCCTCTTCCCATTTAGTTACTGTCCTGTGCCTGCAAGAGCAATCACTATCCTGACTTGTAACAACATACCTTAGCTTTGTCTGCTATTTTTTTTTTCTTTTTTCCTATAGAAGGAATTATTCTGTATACATTTTTTGGTATATCTGATTTTTTCCTTACTGTCATTATGTTAAGATTTAACAATATAACTATAGTCTATCTTTTAAAAAATGTTCATTGAGTTATAATTCACACACTATACAATTCGTCGATTTAAAACATATAGTTCATTCCTGATGTTAGCTGCTGCTACAAAGCTGTAACCATCAAGACAGTACGGTACTGGCACAAAAATAGACACAGAGACCAATGGAACAGAAGAGACATCCCAGAATTGGACCCACAAATGTATGGCCAACTAATTTTTGACAAAGCAGAAAGAGTACCAAATGGAGAAAAGACAGTCTCTTTAGCAAATAGCATTGGGAAAACTGGACAGTGAAATGCAGAATAATGAAACTAGACCATTTTCTTACACCATACACAAAAATAAACTCAAAATGGATGAAATACCTAAATGTAAGACAGGAAACCATAAAACCCTAGAGGAGAAAGCAGGCAATAACTGCTTTGACTTCAGCTGCAGCAACTTCTTACACCACGTGTCTCCAAAGGCAAGGGAAATAAAAGCAAAAATGAAATTTGGGGCCTCATCAAGATAAAAAGCTTCTGCACTGCAAAGGAAACAATCAACAAAACTAAAAGGCAACCGATGGAATGGGAAAATATATTTGCAAAAGACGTATCAGATAAAGGGTTAGTATCCAAAATCTATAAAGAACTTATCAAACTCAACACGTGAACAACAAATAATCCAGTGAAGAATTGGGCAGAATACAGGAGCAAACACTTCTCCAAAGAGGACATCCAGATGGTCAACAGACACATGAAAAGATGCTCAACGTCACTCATCATCAGGAAAATACAAATCAAAACCACTCTGTAATACCACCTCACACCTGTCAGAGTGGCTAAAATGAACAACTCAGGAAACAACAGATGCTTGCCAGGATGTGGAGAAACTGGAACTCTCTGGCACTGCTGGTGGGAATGCAGACTGGTGCCGCTGCTCTAGAAAACAGTGTAGAGGTTCCTCAAAAAATTAAAAATAGAACTACCCTATGACCTAGCAATGGCACTGCTAGGAATTTATCCAAAGGATACAGGAGTGCTGATGCATAGGGGCACAGGTACCCCAATGTTTATAGCAACACTTTCAACAAAAGCCAAATCATGCAAAGAGCCTAAATGTCTATCAACTGATGACTGGATCAAGAAGATGTGGTTTATCTATATAATGGAATACTACATGGCAATGAAAAAGAATGAAACCATGCCATTTGCAGCAATGTGGGTAGAACTGGAAGGTTTTATGTTGAGTGAAATAAGTGAGTCAGAGAAGGATAGCTATCATGTGTTTTCACTCTATGTGGAACCTGAGAAACTTAAGTAAAGACCATGGGGAAAGGGAAGGGGGGAAATAGTTACAGAGAGGGAGGGAGGCAAACCATAAGACACTCTTAAATACAGAGAACAAACAGGGTTGATGGGGTGGTGAGGGAGAGGGGAAAATGGGTGATGGGCACTGAGGAGGGCACTTGTTGCAATGAGCACTGGGTGTTGTATGTAAGCGATGAACCATGGGAATCTACCCCCAAAACCAAGAGCACATTTTACATACTGTATGTTAGCCAATTTGACAACAGATTATATTAAAATAAATAAAATATATAGTTCAATGACAATCTGTCTTTATAGCACATCTGTCCTTTTGAGAAGAAAGTGTATAGCCATTAGCAGTAGCTTTCATTTCCCCCCACATCCCACCCTTAGACCTATGGAATCAGTAATATACCTTTTGTTCCTAGAGACAGATATAGACCCATTACAGATATTTGGTACAAATGGAATCATTTGTGACTGGCTCCTTTACCATCCCTTTTATTGTCAAATTTTCTACTGTATGGAAGTTCCACACTCTATCAATTCATTATTTGATGAGCATTTGGGTGTTTACCCCTTTTGGCTCTTAAGCACAATGCTACTATGAACAACTTTATACAAGATTGTGTGTGGATGTATGCTTTTAATTTTCTTGGATATGCAACTTGAGATAGAATTGCTGTGTCATATGGTAACTTTATATTTAATCTTTTGAGGGACTGCCAACATTTTTACAAAGTGACTGCAGCATTTTATATTCCCACGCACAAAGTACGAGAGATCTGACTTTTCTTCAACTTTGCCAGCTCTGATCTGGTTTTTGCCTATAGTCATCCTAGTGAGTGTGAAGCAGCATCTCACTGTAATTTTAATCTGTGTTTCCTTAATGACTAATAACATTAAACATCTCTTAAGGGGCTTATTGGTCAGTTGTGTATCCTTTTTATGCTTTGAAGAAGTATTTATTAAATACATTATCTGAATTTTTTGTCCTTTTTACTGTGTTGTAGGAAGACAGTCAAATGAGCTATATCATAAACAAATATTTTCTCCCATCCTGAGGGGTGTCTTTTCACTTTCTTTGTAGTGTCCAGGCTTAAACTAGTTTTTCCTTGTTTTCTCTTAGTCTGGATACTTAGGGGTTATAACTGCATCAGTTTAAGCCTCTTATTGGTTAGATAAGTCAAGCTCCCTTAAATGGATTTTTACCTTTTGCCATTTGAGGTCTCTTTGCCTCAGAGGCTGCTTTCACAGTTCATGAAGTTTGCATTGTCTTGCTCCCTGCCCAGCCAGGGATTAGTAGTTTGAAGATTTCCTCTGTGATCTTTCTTGAGAGGGTACGGCCTTGGACAGGGACACAGTCTTCCAGAATCACAGGGATGAATGTGATTTTGTTTTTAAGCCTGGATTTCTGGAAGTTGCTCCTGGGTTAGTGCAGCTTATCGTTCAGTCAGTGTTTGGTCAGAGGTTTAAGCCCAACCTCACAGTAAGGCTTCTATTCTGTGTGGATGAGTCCATGGGCAGCTCTCAAATCTGGCCACAGCGTAATCTTAATGCTCCTGTGTACATGTACCCTCGTCCACTTCAGGACATCCTCCCTGACCCCTAAAGATGGCCATGGTCCACGGGGGCTCTTCTTACCTTTTTCCTTTCCCTAACTTTCTCAGTTACACTTCTGGATGTCCTGCTAATGGGTACACAGTTTCTTCTTACAAGGACAGATGTGCTCTAAAGACATGTCATTCCAAGCAAAGTCAGTCCCCTCAAGTAGAATGGAGGAGCTCTTCCTCCTTAGGGCCTGATTTTCACACTGGGCAGAAAACCTGCAGGCTCGCACCAGAGCTAGGGACAAGGCCTTGCTTTCCTGAAGTGATACCCTCTACTCTACCAGCGAACAATGTGGGTGATGGCAGCCTCTAAGCTTCTCAGTTTATACCTCTCATCATGGAACATTTGCTGGGGGCAGGGACAGTCAGGGCCCCATTATTCTTGGCCTATTGTGCCAAGTAGAGCTTCTGTCCTACAAGTGAGATTTGGGTTGGGGGAAGTAGACCCCATTACCTATGCCACACCTGCTTATAAAAGAGCTTTTGCAGTAGAGCTCTGGATGGGGATCAGAAAGGCTGGCAGGACAGTAAACCTAGCTTTTCTAGGCCTTACCTGCCTGAAATAGGGCACCCGGGGTAGTGTCCTAACCACTAGCTGGGAAGAGTGTCAAGAAAAGGCATAAATGCCATAGACTCTGACTGTGTGGAGACTTAGTAAATTTTTATTAATGAATTTTGCTTTTCCATTTACTGTGTGGCCTTACTGCATTTCCCCAAGACTTTAAATGATGTCTTGTTTTTAAAAAGTATGACTAATTAAATTGTTTTTTGGGGATGGGGTCCATCCAGCTTCTTACTTCACCATTCTGGAATTCCTGTTCTGCCCTTGCCCTCCATAGTTTATATCCATTGTCATTTGCTCAATGCTGTATAAGAACTTTTAGTTCTGGGGCACCTGGGTGGGTTAGTTGGTTGGGCGTCCAACTTTGGCTCAGGTCATGATCTCACAGCTCCTGAGTTTGGGTCCCATATCCGGCTCTGTGCTGACAGCTCAGAGCCTGGAGCCTGCTTCAGATTCTGTGTCTCTCTCTCTCTGCCCCTCCCCTGCTCATGCTCTGTCTCTGCTTCTCTCAAAAATAAATAAACATTAAAAAAAAAATAAACCTTTTTGTTCCTTCTGGTACCTATACCATTTTATGTTGATAGATAATTAATTAAGGCAGCTTCCAGTCTGTGGTGTTATAAACTGTACTGCTATTATAGTGTATTCATACCTTTTGCTGGAAACTCATGTCTTTACACATTTCTGTCAGATATACACACAGGTGTGGAACTGCTGGTCAAGTTATGTGTGTGTTTAGCATGAATGTGTACTACTGAATAGTTCCCTAAAAATGTTGTAGCAACTTACACTCTCACCAAAAGTTTATGAAAATCCCAGATGTTCCATTATCTTCACTGATAGTTGGTGGCTTTTGTCTGTCTTACTGTAGTCATTCTCGTGTGTGTGCAGGGAAGTACCGTGTTGTGCCTCTTGTTCACATTTCTCTGATGACTGACAGTGTTGGCCAGTTTCGTCTTCACATTCTTACTGACTTTTGGGACTGTTCTCTTTGCAAATTAGGAATTGTATGTCTGAGGTTTTTTTGCCCATTTTTCTGTTGCACTGTCTTGTTAATTGATTAGTATAAACTGCGTCCATATTCTGAGTATGTGATTATCTTTTAAAGGAAAGGAAGATAAAATATATAAATAAGGAATCTGATAGGTATATTTTGAGATGACATTAAGAAAATTTCAAAAGTAAGAAGTAGTTTTTAAAGTTAATAAATACTGTTAAAAAATAAGTGAGGCAATTTAGAAGCAGAAAAGGATTCTGAAGTTATGTTGGTTATGGTCACTTAGGGTGTGGGTATTATTAAAGATTGGATATATCTCTACCCTAAAAATTCTATAACAATAGCACTAATTTTCAATGAGTTCCAGGCACTATGTTAAGTACTTTGCATCCATCATGCTTAATTCTTCCCATCCCACAGGGAAGATTATGTTAAATTCTAAGGGAGGCAAATGAGGCAAATTTGCCCAAGGTTATACACTGGGACTAAGGATTACTGACTCCATAAACCCAGTGATTAATGAAATACAATTGAAAAAGATCAACCATCCTTTTAAATACACAGAGCGACTGCTGAACAAAAGAGCTTTAAGCAACAGAAAAGAACGTAGGTCCTAAAAGAAAATGTTAAATACACTCTTATTTATCTTGAAGAAAAAAAGTTTTGTCTAAATTAATGCTTTTAAGTACATGAAGATCTTCTAGGGAAGAAAAATCTTTGGAAACTCCAAGATATGGAATTGGATGCATATTGAAGCATGGAAGATTTCACTTATTAACAATAACTTCCCTGCTTATGATTGATAGCAATTCAAAAATTATTGAGCATAGCATTCAAAGTCTAACCTCATTACCTTATCATTCAATATTCCTTTCAGTCTCCTGTAAAAGCCCAGCAAACTTCTGGGTGCCAAATGCACTTTCATATCTCTCTGACTTTTTGTCTTATGCCCCTTCTTCATCTGACGTCTTACTTCTACAAAAGCTTATTTAAATAACACTTACTCTGTGAAGCCCTCACCAGTTCTCCTTCTGTGTCCAGGAAAAAGTCTCAAATGTCTTTAAATGAGCTTTAATTGAAGCACAGATCATGTGTTATACATGAATTAGTCACTTATGTATGTATCTGTCCCACAGGATTGAGAGTTTTGACTGGGGGAAGCGGGGGAGGGGGAGGGAGCGGGGGTGTCTTTCTATCATTATTTGTAGCTGGCATGTCGTGAGTACCAAATACATATTATTAAATAAAAGTGAGAGCCACAAATGTGTGAAAAGTTTGGTGCATAGAAGACCAAAAAAAAAAGCATGCTAGCACTGTGATGTGTTGAAGCTGACACTTTGGCTCACTGCCAAGGGACAAGTAAGGAGGAGGACTGTGGAGAACAGAGAAAGCTAAAGTGGAACTGATTCCTGAGCTCTGATCAATTGTTGGAAAGCTGGAATGCAGACACCATGATGTCAAAACCTCCCGTTTAATCAAGAGAGGCAGAAATCAAAACCCATTTGTTCATCCATCCATCCATGTGTTTGTGTATGTATGAAACCACCTGATGTTTACAAAATCTTGCTAAATGACTTTTAAAAATTACTCTGTGGGGCACCTGGGTGGCTCAGGTGGCTGAGCACTGGACTAAGGCTCAGGTCATGATCTTGCAGTTTGGAGTTTGGGAGTTTGAGCCCCTCACTGGGGCCCCTGCTCTCAGTGCAGAGCCTGTTTTGGATCCTCTGTCCCCCTCTTTGTCCCACCCTCGCTCACACACTCTTTCTCTCCCTCAAAATAAATAAATAAATAAACATTTAAAAATCACTTTATAAGCCAAAAAACAACAAAAATATATCTATAGGTTAGATTGGACTAGTATGTCTTGACTTTTAATTCCTGGCACAAAGGAATTATTTCTGAACATTCTGCTACCTACCCCTGTTTCCCAGGAACCTATGGAAACACGTGAAAGACCTTTAATAAAACCAAGGAAACTATGCCCTGGAATGGCCTGGAGAAGTCTACTTGTCACTCTGTCTTGGATAACTTAGTCATTGACTTTAAATCATTGCAGGAGACGTGATCTTGTAGGACTCATGCCACTCTGGGGTCTGACAACCTGTGAGATTAGTCACAAAGGGTAAGTAATCAACTAGCTAAAATATGACTCCACATTTGCATTTTGTGTTTTACATAAAACCTATCAGATTCTTCAGGGGCCTTATGTAAGCGCTTACGTGGGAGATTTGGAAGTGGCTGAAGACTGGCACAAGTCTGATGGTCAACTGGCTTACTGAGTACACGCTTAGCTGGTTTCTCCAACCTCACAGAAATCATAAATAACAAATCAACAACATCGAGGGCAACAACCCAATGTCATCTTTATGAACTCATCTCATGAATCCTGATCAATAGCTTAGTTCAACTAAGTTTTCAAAGACTAAAGCAAGGACTTTCATCTTTTGCCTAAATACGTTGACTCAAACAAAAATGAAAAGACCAACTTGCATCTGTACTAAACCTAGGGCTCTTGATGTCATAAGATTCATTCTTTAACAAGCCTCGTGAAGCTTTTGTGAAAATTAAATAGGATGCTATAAAGAATTTCACACTTCACCCTGGAACATAGTAGTGGCATGATGAGTACTGCTAATTATTTTACTTTTGCTTTTAAGCAAGCTAGCCTGACATAAAACATATGAATGCTTTAAAGATAAATGGTTATCTTCTGACTTATGCTCAGGTCATGATCTCACAGTTTTGTGGATTTGGGGCCCACGGTGGGCTCTGTGCTGGCAGTATGGAGCATGCTTGGGATTCTCTAACCCTCTCTCTCTCTGCCCTTCCCCCACATGCACTGTCTCTGTCTCTCTCAAAGGAAATAAATAAAAACTTAAAAATATTAAAAAAATTTAAAAACAGATAAATGGTTATCTGTTTATTTTTAAGGATGACTGTAGGAAGTTTCCTGTGCCAAAGCTCAAAGAATGTGCTTTCAGGATGGTTACATAGAAACCATCAGTGCACCGGGGTCCAGGGAAAAATAAGCTCATCTAGAGGCCATCTCACTCCATTCTGATCTAATCTTCTGATGACACAGAGCATGCTTTCCCCATGCCCCCAGGGAAGAGGGTACTTACTAAGGCGTTAGGAGAGAATGGGAATCTATTTCACCATTTCACCTTAGAGTTCAAGTCGGAAATGTCAACTACTATGTCTGGATGAGTGTCTGTAACTTTACAGGACTAGAAAATCTTTCATAAGATACAATTAATGTTTTAAAAATAAGTCCTGCATTTTTCAGTGGGGATGACATGGAGTTATAATTTACAGTGTTAAATGTAAACATTTACAAATGTCTTGTAATTTTGAAACTCTATTCTGGGATTTCTTCAGTTTTTAACATATGAGATTACATAAATAAGTCAGGTGACCTGAGCCTCTCTCCACCTTTGAAACGGTCTGTGGTACTACAGCCCATTTTGTAGAGGAGCTTTGTCAGGACGGTAAGCTCCTGGAGATGTCAGATGTCCATTTCTGGAATAGGGATGCTTTGCCTCATTCATTCATTCATTTATTTCCTGTTGCATTTTTCATACCGTCCTTTCTCCATAAAGACTCCAAGAACAAACAACATAACTTCAGTGAACAGTGCCGAACAGCTCCGTTGGTTACTTACACCACCTTACTTTACAATGATGCTAGCAGAGGCAATAGAGAAAATTACTTTTCTTTGTAGCAATTTTGGTGATGCTTTTGATACACAATTGATGTTAGCAGTAGACTCTATGCAATCATTTGGAAAAAATGAAGCCATTTCAATAGAACGAAGTGTTCTGATACTCTTATGCATTCATGACTGGTATATAAAACATTGTGAGATGTTATGCTCTATTTCTCTGTTCTCTCTCTGTACACACATACATACACACATATCCACACATCTTTATTTAAGTGGGAAATAAACCCTTATGGAAAGGATGAAGAAATTGGTGGGAAGAAAAATGCCTTGAGTCTTGTCTGGGAAATGCGGTATGTGCTATACTTGCATAATGATGCTCAATTAAATTCGAGTTTGAGATAAACAATAACTGTCTCAATGCAAGTGTACAGTATATATTTAGTATACACACATCCCATTGAGTGCTAAATCTGGCAACTCTAACTTGGAAGTAAAGAAAGAACAAAACCACAATAGTTGAAACAGCCCTGTGTGGAGTGAGTGAGAGAATGCCCATAGAAGTGACTACACATTCTAGGTGCTCAGTAAATGGCAGCTACCAACATCCCCCAGGTAGGAAGGCTAAGTAGGAATTCCTTGTTTCAGATCCTTTTGGAAGATAACAGAAGCTTAGGAAGTCTGAAAGCAAAGACAGAACTCTGGCATATACAAATATTAATATTTAACAAATTAACACCTTCAACACCATTGAGACTTGAGGTGATAAATTATTTATAATTATGGGAATTTTTCCTCAATATTTATTTACCAGGTTGTAGACAATGAGTGGCCCAGAGATAGTTACAAGTTTAAAACTACCTGACAACTTCCTCCTTCAATACTGTCGGTTTATCATTTCAACTGCTAAATCCACATGGCCCTTGTTGACTACAGGGCCTGGGTCAGTGATGGGATTTGTCTCCATGTGACAAATGTGAAAACTGAAGTCTGGCTGAGGCTCAGAAAGCCAAACAATGATGGAGCAATGTCTAGAACTTGGGAGCAGGACCTGCTTCGTGGGCTGAGATCTGAACAGTCACACGGAGCCTATGTTCAGACATGTCCTGCTCTCGGAGTCTAATGTTTCTCAGTCTTTGTCTTGAAATTCTTAATAATTTGTTGTCTAAATTTGTGTTGTGGAAGTGGGGTGGGACAATGGACCATATATGCATACACATATATATAATACACAAAGCATGATCACATATATGATGATTCCATAAATCACCAAATATCCAGTCCACTTTCAAAATCCCCCCAAAACAATGTTCCCCAAAATGCCTGTTTTTTAGCAGTTGATTTGCTCTATCCTGCATCTAAACAGCTCCCATATGTTGCATTTGATTATTATGTCCTTTACATCTTTTTCCTTTTATAACACAGCCCTCTCCCTTTTCTAATGCTATTAATCTGCTGGAGAAGCTGCTTCTTTTGTCCTGTAGTATGTTTTATATTCCGGCAGAAGCCTGGGTTATTAGCTATCGTGGCACCTGCCTGACATGGTGCAGCATGAGCCTACCAAAAGAGGTCAGCATGTGAGGAAGGAAAATCATGTTATTCCTCCTCATCATTATATATCAATGATTCACACATCTTATTTCCAGCTTACCCTGTGCACTGAACTTCAGACCCATGTATTTTACTCTTTTCTTCCTTTACCTGTCCAAAACAGAGTCTGATTTGTCACCTTCTCTTCAAAAGCACATTTGCAAAATTCTGCATTCATTTATTAAATGGTCTCTATCTTTCTAGTCTTTCAGAGCAAACACTTGATGTCAACACTCTTTCATCCAAACCTATGTCTTTTCCTGCAAGAGAACATGTTTGTTCCAACTTCAGATATATACAGAACTGTCCATTTCATACCATCCCCACTGCTATCAGTCTCATTGAAGCCACCACCATGCCTCTCCTGGACTGGTCCCAACTTGTCTCTTTGCTCCTGCCCTTTCCTTGGGCATCTATTCTCAACAGAGCTACTAGAATTATCTGGTTAAAATGTAAATCCAATCAGGTTACTGCTCTGCTCCCCACCTCTTGTTGGCTTTCCATCTCACTCAGCATAAAGTTGATGTCCTTGCTATGAAGTACTAAGAACTACAAGCTTTACATTATCTGGCCTCCCATTAACTTTCTGACCTTATCTCATGTTTTACAGCCTTTTGTCCATTTTTCCCCCTTGCCTAAACTGCTTTTCTTCCAATATAGCAGGCACATGCTCACATGACTTGTTATTCCCTCTGCTTAGAAGAAGCTATTTCCTAGCCCTTTTATTGTTAATCCTCACTAGAATATCAACTCCTTCAATATTTCATATTTTTTCTTTGCTGACCGATGTTTCTACTTAGCATTAGAACTCTATAACTGTTCTAGTCTGAATATGTGTGTCACCTCAAAATTAATATATTGAAACCTAATGTCCAATGTGATGGTATTAGGGGGTGAGACTTTTGAGAGGCACTTAGGTCAAGAGGGTGGAGCCCTAATCATGGGATTAGTGCTCCTGTAAAGTAGAGTTCACAGAGATCCTTCAGCCCTTTTAATGCAGTGCGAAGACACTCATCTAGGAACCAGGTAGCAGGCTCCCACCAGATGAAGGATCTACCAGTGCTTTGATTCTGGACTTGCCTTCCTCCAGAGCTGTGAGAAAACACTTGTTGTTAATGAGCCACCTAGATTATAGTATTCTGTTACAGCAACCTAAGTAGACTAAGACTATAACACATCTTATTTGCTGACTCTTCTACGAGAACAAAAGTATCCTGAGGGCAGGATTTACTTTTCTATCTTATGTACTACTATATTCTCAAGCATGAGGAACAAAGCTATGCACTAAGAATCACTCAAGGAAGTACTCAATATGAACTTACTGAGTAAATGTAGGATAATCACCACCACCACCACCATTGTATCCATTTTATTCTATGAATGTGAGACCTTTTCTTTGATTTCTAGCTGTGTGGTACCTCCCTCCTTATTTGTATATCTGCTTCTCTTTTTATCGTCCATGTTATTCTTCTCAGAAACAGGTTCCAACAAAGCCTTAAGAGCTTCTGTGTCCTCAGTTTTTTCTACCTCGGTGGTCACTGGTATGAAAGCAGTAGGTCTAATTACTTCACTAGACAATTTCTTCTCTAGTATGCAGACTGTCTCTGTTTCTGGTCCTCCAGGCACAGACATACCAAGAAAACAAAGTTAATTAGGCACTTCGGAGTCTAGACAACTGCAGGACAAAATCAAGCCAGAGGATTTCCATTTTACCCTGAAGGTTGGGAGAGTCAGTGACCGTGAGAAATGCTTCCAAGATGCGCTGGTAGAAAATGATGCTGATCAAGCTATAATTGAAAGGCAATTCAGCCATGAAATGGGTGGTCTGCCCTTTTGTCTAGAGTAAAGGCTGCTGGCTTTCTCTTGATGATTTGCAATGTTACTGATAGACGATCAGCTCTGCCTTAACTCCAAGATTTTTCTCCTGCAGCCTGCTAGAATTTCAACTTGGCAAGGGCTAATAAATGAGAATAATGTAAGTTAGAACATATGATGTCCAACAATGCCTTTCAAGTGGGGTCAATATGGTCAGGAAAAACAAACAAGCAATGTCTGCAGACGTTTTTGGTTGTCACCACTGGGAGCATGCCACTGGCATCTAATGCATAGTGACCACGGAAGCTGCTAAACATCCTGTAATTCACAGGATACACTCCAACAACAAAAATGTGATCTGGTCGAAAATATCAGTTGTAGCTTGGTAGAGAAAGACTGTTCTAGAAGAATCATATCTTGAATCTACAAACACTACTCCTATCACTTGACTTATAAACAGCATTTAAGAAAAAGAATCACCACTATCTTCATGTGGATTCAGAAAAACCCACCTTCCTGCTTATTCTTCTATCTTTTTCAGCAAACTTTCTGAGTTTCATTGTGTATTTCTCCTTATCTTCCAAACCTATGACTCAAGGCTCAATTCTTGAATCTTCTTCTGCTACATACTTCTTACATAATCCAGTCTTAGGACTTGAAACACCAATGGCATATTAAAGATTCCTAAGTTTATATTATTTCTGACTTAGAACTCTAGCCTAGCATAACCAATTGTTTCTTGACCTCTCTGTTATGTGACTATTATATATCTCAAGCATTATATGTCTAAAATTATGTTTCTAGAAGAGGGGTCCAAGAGGGAGTGTGGAAAGACCTAAACTCACTTTCTCCCATGGACATACAAAGTCTACACCTGAATATGGAGCAGTTCTTCTGGAAGAACTGACCGCTGACTGAACAGCATCTCCACAGCAAAGCAAAGGGTAAAAGAACAACACAGAGAATGGCAGGAGAGACAGAGAAACAGCAATGATGGAAACGCACTCCAACGTTACCAACTGTAGTAGGAAGGGATAACATTGAAGGATCCACAGAGAGATTTAGTCAATCTGGGGCAGAACAAAAAAAAAACAAAAACAAAAGACTCATTGGTTTAATGGATAATTAGAGAAGAACAAAGATGGTGGTATAACAATTTCAAATTTTAAACTATACTAAAAAGCTATCGTCATCTAAACACTACTTTATTGGCACACATAGGCACACAGATCAACAGAATATAATTTGGGGTCCCAGAAATAAACCCATGTTTACATAATCAATTAATCTATCACAAAGGAGGCAGGAATATACAATAGGGAAAAGACAGTCTTTTCAATAAATCATGTTGGAAAAACTGGAGAGCTACATGCGAAAGAATGAAAATGGACCATATTCTTACATCACATACAAAAATAAATTCAAAATGGAGTAAAGACATAAATGTGAGTCCAGAAATCATAAACCTTCTACAAGAAAAGATAGACAATGATCTCTTGGATATTGCCCTTGGCAACATATTTATGGTTATTTCTTTCCAGGAAAGATAAATAAATGTAAAAATAAATAAATGGGACTACATCAGACTGAAAAGCTCTTGCAGAGCAAAGGTACCATAAATGGGAGCAGGTATTTGCAAATGACATATATGATAAGTGGTTAATATCCAAAACATATAAAGAACTCAACAAAACTCAACAGTGAAAACTCCCCAAATAATCCAATTAAAAATGAGCAGAGGACCTTGACAGACATTTTTCCAAAGAAGATACACAATGGCCAACAGACACATGAAAAGATGTTTAACATAACTAATTATCAAGGAAATGCAAATCAAAACTATAATGAGATGTCACCTCATACCAGTCAGAATGGCTACTATCACAAAGACAAGAAATAACAAATGATGACGAGGATGTGGAGAAAAGGGACCATTGGTAAGAATGTAAACTGGTGCAGCCACTACAAAAAACAGTATGGAAGTTCCTCAAAAACATAAATACAAGTATCACGTCATCCACTATGTGTATTTACTTAAGGAAAATGAAAAGTCTAATTTGAGAAGATAAAGGTACCCCTATGTTTACTGCAGCATTATTTACAATACCCAAATTATGGAAGCAACTCGTGTCCACTGACAGATAATGGATAAAAAAGATGTGGTACATATAGGCAATGGAATACTAATCAGCTATAAAAAAATGAGACCTTGCCATTTGTGACAACATGATGGACCTACAGGTATTATGCTAATGAAAGAAGTCAAACAGACAAAGTCAAGTACCAGATGATTTCACTTATATATGGAATCTAGAAATCAAAAGCAATCAACCAATGAACCAAGGGAAACACATAAATAGAGAAAACCATCTGGTGATTGCCAGAGGGGAAGGATGTTGGAGGAGAGGCAAAATAGGTAAAGGGAATTAAGAGGTATAAACTTCTAGTTCTGAAATGACTAAGTCAAAGGAGCAAAAGTATAGTGTAGGGAATACAGTCACTAATATTCTCATAATGCTTTATAGAGACAGATGGTAAACACACTTTTCATGGAAAGACTGAGTATGGTACAGAATTGTTAAATCATGATGTTGATTTAATACTGTATGTTGACTATACCTCTCTCTCTCTCTGTCTCTCTCTGTCTCTCTCTCTCTCTATATATATATATAAAGGACAACTAGACTATTAGTGAAGGAAACCCATTTAGTAACCCTAGAGCATCCACTAAACAGTGAAGGAGCTCCTGAAACTCTCTGGGGAGGTAGGTACTGGTGAACACCATTTTTAGGCTCTCCTCTCAACTTGACAGCACACACAGGAGCAGGGCACAGGTGCTCTACCTCGCTTGCAACTCAGCAAGCTCTGGTCCCCTAGCCCTCACCAGCTTCAGCCATCCTCACAACATCCTCACAAGGCGGCCCCCTATCCATGCCCATCCCAGCTCCATCCATCCTACCAAGGCTGCTCTGGTAACACATTCTGGGAAACCCCCAACATGCACCCACAAGTGCTCTAGCCATTTTGTCTAAGTGATGTGGGCATAAGCACCTGGGACATCATTGGCCTGCACCCACTTCAGCTCCAGATGTCTTGCAGAGGCACCCCCTGTGTTAAGTGCCCCAGCTCAAACACACCTGAGATACAGATGTCCCACCAGGACAGCCTAAGCACAGAGCTCTATGGGACACAGTGGTCCAAAGCCACTTCAGATCCAGCTGGCCCATCAAGGCTCCACCTATGTAAAGCACCTGCCATGGCCCCAGTTGCCCCACTGGGAGGGTCCAGCATTGGGGGACACTGGGATCCACCAGCCCATACATGCTTTAGCTCCAGATGTCCTGCCAGGGTGCCTGCTGCACAGACTGGCCCAGTCACACTTTTTGCAGTTACACATGGTGCCCTGGGACACCTCAGCCTATACCCACTACAAGTTTCCAGGCACATATGGTCTACACAGAGGATATTCCTACACAAGTCCTCTCCTTCAAGACTAGGTGAGGTAGTTGTCTCCTTTAAGCCATAAAAATGAACACATAAAATCAAACAAAATCAGGACACATGGGAACAAGCTCCCAAATCAAAGAATAAGACAAACCTTCAGGGAAAAAAATAAACAAACAAAAAAAAAAAAACCACACAAAACACTAAATGTAACAGAGATAAGCAATCTACTCAATAAAGAGCTCAAAGTTACAGTTGATTTTGAGGAGAACATCCTCAGCAGTCTTGAAGGAAAAGTGGGTGAATGGGTGAATTCAGTGAGAATTTCAACATAAAAGATAGTGAATATTTAAAAAGAATCAGACCTAAAGAATACAATAACTAAATTGAAAAATAATCTAGAGGGGGTCAACAGATTACATCATACAGAACGGATCAGTGATTTAAATGACAGGGGAATGGGGGCGCCTGGGTGGCTCAGTCAATTAAGTGTCCAACTTGTTGGACTGATGGGGGTGGGCGATAGGGGAAATGGGGTGATAGGCATGGAGGAGGGCACTTGTTGGGATGAGCACTGGGTGTTATATGGAAATCAACTTGAAAATAAACTATGAAAGAAAAAAAATGTTCCATTAAGGAGAAGACATTCTTACAATATTTTTCTTCAAGAGCAGCATTACCCTAATTCTAAAACCAGACAAAGACATGACAAAAAAGAAAAAATAATAATAATAATAAAAACACAGTTGCAGGTCAATGTCCTTGATAAACTTAGTAAGAATTCTCCATAAAATATTATTAGCAAACCAATTTCATCAATACTGTAAAAGGATCATTTACCACCATTAAATGGGATTTACTCCAGGAATGCAAAAATGGTTCAAAATCTGCAAATCAGTCAAAATAATACACCACATTAAAAAATAAAAGATAAATAGCCTATGATCATCTGAATAGATGTTTTTACAAAATTTAACATTCAGCATGGTAATAATTTTCAATCAGTATGTTTAAAGGAGACATACATCAATATAATGTAGGTCATATATGTCAAATCCACAGCCTACATCACACTCAATGATGAAAAGCTAGCTTTTCTTCCAAGGTCAGTAATAAGACAAGAATGTCCACTTTTATTCAACTAAACATCCTAGACACAGCAATCAGACAAGAAAAAGAAATAAAAAGCATTCAAATTAGTAAGAAAGAAATAACATTGTCACTATTTGCTGATGACATGAAACTATACATGAAAAACCCTACAGACTCTACCAGAAAGCTACTAGAACAAATGAATTCAATAAAGTTGCAGCATACAAAATTAAGAGACAGAAATATGTTGAGTTCTTATACACTAGTAACAAAGTAGCAGAAAGAGAAATTAAGAAATGGTATTACTTATAATATCCAAGATTCAAGAGATGAATGGATAAAGAAGATATGATACACACACACGTGTACATGCAATGGAATATTAATCAGCCATGAAAAACAAAAGAAAGAAATCTTGCCTTTCAGTATAATGTGGGTGGAAGTAGAGGGGGTTTTGCTTAGTGAAATAAATGAGACAGAAAAGCAAATACCATAAGATTTCACTTACATGTGAAATCTAAAAAACAAAACAAATGAACAAACAACAGAAACAGAGACTTATAGAACCAACTAGTGGTTGCAGGGAGGAGGGTGGAGGATGGGCCAAATAAATAAAGGGGATTGATGTATAAACCTTCTGCTGTACAATGAGTCATGGTTTTAAAAGTATAGCATAAGGAATATAGCCAATAATACTGTAATAACTTGGTATGGTGACAGGTGGTAACTACACTTAGTGGGATGAACACTTCATAATGTATACAGTTGCCAAATCACTATATTTGTACACCTGAAACTAGTATAAAATTGTATGTCAACAATACTGCAAAAAAATAATAATAAATAATATCTTTGTGGCTGCTTACTGGTTAACAAAAGCAAAAGAAAATACATTAAATTAAATTAACTTCTAATTCTCTCTACGTCTGAAAACTGCTCTATGCACAGTAACTCAGGTGAAGGTCCAAAATACTGCAGCTACATCTGATCTTTCTTTTTCTCACGTCCACATTCCATCTGCCAGCAAAAAGTGATAGCTCGACTTTCAAATTACCTCTAGAATCTGATCAATTCTTATTACTTCCACTGACCCAGGGTCTAGTCCATTTGAGCTGCTGTAACAAAACACCACAGACTGGGAAGTTTATAAACAGCAGACATTTTTTCTTTATAGTTGCTGGAAGCTGGAAGTCTGAGTGGAGAGTGCTGACACAGTTGGGTGAGGTCTGTACTCTCCTCACTGTGCCCTCACATGGTGGAAGAGGCCAGAGAGCTCTCCGGCATCTCGTTTGTAATAGCACGAATCCCATTCATGGGAGACCTACCCTCACAACCTGCTCACCTCCCAGGGGCCCCACTTCCAACACCATCGCATTAGGTGTCAGGATGCTGACGCGGATTTTACACCAACACCAACATCCAGATTACAGCACCCAGGGTCAAGCCACTGTCTTCTGTTGCTGTAGTTACTTCAGTAGCCTCTTCACCGCTCAGGATTGCTGCTTTGTGCAATGAGGTCAAAATGACTACAGATATACCAGTATTAAAAAATATGTGAAAACATATGGTATTTGTCCTTTTCTGCCTGACTTATTTCATTCAGCATAACACCCTCAAGTTCCATCCATGTTGCTACACATGGCCAGATTTCATTCTTTCTCATTGCCATGGAGTATTCCATGGTATAGATAAATCACATCTTCTTCCTTTTTTTTTTTTTTTTTTTACAAATAGTTTATTGTCAAGTTGGTTTCCACATAACACCCAGTGCTCATCCCCACAAGTGCCCTCCTCCATGCCTATCCCCCCTCCTCCCCACATCCATCTGTCCTCAGTTTTTGTCAGCATATAAGAGTCTCTCATGGTTTGCCTCTCTCCCTTTCCCCCATTTCCCCCCTTCTTCTCCCCCTTGTTCCTCTGTTAAGTTCCTCCTAATCCTCCTATACGTGCAAACATGATATTTGTCCTTCTCTGCCTGACTTATTTCGCTCAGCATAACACCCTCAAGGTCCATCCTGTTGCTACACATGGCCAGATTTCATTGTTTCTCATTGCCATGGAGTATTCCATGGTATAGATAAACCACATCTTCTGGATCCATTCGTCCGTGGATGGACACTTAGGCTCTTTCCATGTTTTAGCTATTGTGGAGAGTGCTGCTATGAACATTGGGGTCCATGTGCTCCTATGCCTCAGCATTTCTGTATCCCTTGGGTAAATTCCTAGCAGTGCTATTTCCTGAGGAACCTTCACACTGTTTTCCAGAGGGGCTGCACCAGTTTCCATTCCCACCAACAGTGTAGGAGGGTGCCCGTTTCTCCACATCCTCGCCAGCATCTAGAGTTCTCTGATCTGCTCATTTTAGCCACTCTGACTGGGGTGAGGTGGTATCTCAGTGTGGTTTTGATTTGTATTTCCCTGATGAGGAGGGATGCTGAGCATCGTTTCATGTGTCTGTTGGCCATCTGGATGTCCTCTTTGGAGAAGTGTCTGTTCCTATCTTCTGCCCATTTCTTCACTGGGTTGTTTGTTTTTCGGGTGTGGAGTTTGGTGAGTTCCTTATAGATTTTGGATATTAACCCTTTATCTGATATGTCATTTGCAACTACCTTTTCCCATTCCGTTGGTTACCTATTAGTTTTGTGAGTTGTTTCCTTGGCTGTGCAGAAGCTTTTAATCTTGATGAGGTCCCAATCGTTTATTTTTGCTCTTGATTCCCTTGCTTTTGGGGATGTGTCAAGTAAGAAGTTGCTGCGGTGGAGGTCAAGGAGGTTGTTTCCTGCTTAGGGCGTTGATAGTTTCCTGTCTCACGTTCAGGTCCTTTATCCATTTTGAGTTTATTTTTGTGCATGGTGGATAAACCACATCTTCTTGATCCATCCATCTATTGACGGACACTTAGGCTATTGTCGAGAGTGCTGCTATGAAGGTTGATTGGGGTCGGCAATAGGGGAAATGGGGTGATAGGCATGGAGGAGGGCACTTGTTGGGATGAGCACTGGGTGTTATATGGAAACCAGCTTGACTCTAAACTATAAAATATAAATTAAAATAAATTTAAAAAAATATGTGAATGCAAGTTTGCAGACTTATTAAGATGTCACATGCCGATATGTTATATATAAATCAGACATAAGCATTGTTGCTAATTATAAGAGTTTTCTTTTATTGATGTAACAAATTTCCACTAACTTGGTGACTTATACAACACTAATTTATTTTCTTACAGTATGGTTCAGAAATCTAACTAACAGAGTTCTCAAAGGACTTAAGTCAAGGTGTTTACAAGGCTGTATTCCCTTCTAGAGGCTGGAAGGGAAGATCTGTTTCCAGTCCTTTTTCCAGATTCAAGAGGGATTCCTCATTCCTTGGTCTGTGGCTCCCTTCTTGTATCTTCAAAGCCAGCACTGTGAGTCCAGTCTTCCACATATTCCACTAATTTCTACATCCATTTCCTTTTTCTACTTTTTAATTTTTTCTTTTTAATGTTTATTTATTTTTGAAAGAGAGAGAGAGATGGAGTGTGAGTGGGGGAGAGGCAGAGACAGAGAGAGACACAGTATCCATCACAGGCTCTGGGCTCTGACTTGACAGCACAGAGCCCGATGCAAGTCTCCAACCCAGGAACCATGAGATCATGACCTGAGCCGAAGTCAAGGCTTAACCTATTGAGCCACCACGGCACCCCTTCCTAGGTTTTTCTGAGGCTGACTTGTTTTCATCATTCAGGGCTTTGCCTAACCCACCCAAGCCTAAACGAGCTTCTGCTACATGCCCTCTCACTCTCTATTCCTTTAGCCTGTCTTATTATTTTTTTTAATGTTTATTTATTTTTGAGAGAGAGGGAGAGAGACAGAGAGTGAGTGGGGGAGGGGCATAGAGAGAGGGAGAGAGAATCCGAAGCAGGCACCAGGCTCTGAGCTGTCAGCACACAGCCCACTGCGGGACTCGCACCCATGAACTGTGAAATCATTCATGACTTGAGTCAAAGTCCAGGCATAACCAAATAAGCTGCCCAGGTGCCCCTCCTTTCCCTACTTTCAAGGACCCTCGTGATCACACTGGACTGAGATAATTCAGGAAAATTTCCTTCTCAGTTAATTAGCAATCTTAATTCCATATGGATTCTTAATTCCTCTTTGCCATCTAACTTTGCGTATTCCCAGTTTCTGAAGATTAGGACGTGGATATCTTTGGGGGCAGTGAGAGTTTCTCTCTCTACCACACTAATCAGAGCACTTTCTAGTCCAGAGCTGAAACTGTGATCCTTATTGCTTACCTCCTCCAACTTAATTAGAGCAAACATTTCACATTATATATTTACAACATAAAACAACAAAGGAGAATGATGTATCATAAATGAAATATTGAAGTTTAAGCCAAAGAGACTTTCATGGGAATACCTCTTCATTAAAAACATCAAGTCAAAGAAAAAAAATCCTGCTTAGACACGAACTTGGTTCCAAAACCAAATTTTCAGGACACTGTTC
Organism: Hyaena hyaena; assembly: GCF_003009895.1. Lineage (NCBI taxonomy): Eukaryota > Metazoa > Chordata > Mammalia > Carnivora > Hyaenidae > Hyaena > Hyaena hyaena. Next base: position 3,526,219 of record NW_024080739.1, on the reverse strand, counting down.
ATAAAAATCAAGTAACATATCAACTTATTTCTTCATGGGTCACTTCATCTTCTCTATATATTCATTTCTTTGAAATGATAGTAATAACAATCATCAGCTGAGTGCCTGCTTCATGCTGAGCTCAGTTCGAAGTATCTTATCACATGATTCATTTAAGCTCACATAGCATTTTGAGAGAGTTGTTATTTCCTTCTTACAGACAATATAATTGAGGCTAAGACTGACTTGTCTGCTCCAATAAGAGACAGAGTGGGCATTTGAATTGAAGCAAGACAGCCCATAGAGGTTTAAATTGCTTTCCATGGGGAATCCAGAAAGATGGCAGCATCTGGCATTCACGAGTCTCCAATCCAATCCTGTCACTTTTTGTCATTTTTGTCACTGATTGTGAAAAAGATGAAAATTATGTTGATTAAACTTTTTGTTTTTTAAGGGCCTCTTCTGCCCTGGAGAGCCCTCCTTCATAAACAAGTAGTTGGGAAAAGCCCACTTCCAGTGGGCATGTTCACTGTGTTCCTCATTTGGAGAGAGTATATCCAATTCCAGGAATATTTTTGCCAGCAATAAATTCACTTTAACTGGAAAAGTTACAGAGGATTATCTTAAGTGCCTGCAGAGCAGAAATGACAAGCCAGAGGAATCATCCATTACGTTCACTGGTAATTGGATACAAAGTGCTGACCCTAAAAGACTGTGCTCCAATAATGCAATTATTTGCCAAAAATCTTAATAAAAAGCACATTTTTTTCTCTTTGTGCTTCTCAGAGGCAAACCACTTTAAAAACCTCAACCAAAGATAAATGCAAAGGTTCAGAATACTTGAGGTTCTGGTTACATACCTGCACTCTGATCTTAAACTAAGAAGATGAATATAAACGGGGCTGTCAGGACCAAAACACTGCTAAATATGACACCATAAATCATCTCCATTAGTAAATGTAGTGTCAGGTTCTCATATATTTAAGACTATTTTAAACTCACACTTCATTATTTCATGATATGCCTGAATGAATCCTGGTGGTTTGATACTGCAAGTGGGTCAGCAGTCAAATCAACTTGTCTTCACCAGCTCAACTCCCAGAGGGTCCTGGAGGCTGCACTTCCGGTGACAGACTACATCACCTTACCTGTCCCCCAGCTGCTAGACTGATGGGACCCCTGGTCCTCTTCTGCAGAAAACTGATTATACCTCCCCCCACCCGCACTGGAAAGTGTAAGGAGAGGCGAAGTCAGCACATACAAAAATTCACTGGTTCTACCATCCGGGTAGAGCCTGGTTGTCCATCTCCTCTCCTACACCAGAATGACAGCATGACCTTTCACTTCAAAAGCCTGTTCCTTCTTGAAGACTCTAACTTGCAATACCAAGTTTCCTTGCCTTTCATGCTTAAAGGTTGAGATCTATCAGAGGATCTCAAACATCAGTGGCTTCTGGGGTCTGTAAATCCCTAGAAATTGCATATGAAGTTTTATGTGTATAAAGGGGGAAATAGGCATTTTTTTAGAAACATGAATTTATCAGATTTAAAACAAAAGGAAAAAAAATCCCCAAAATTCTCATGGTCCATAATAGTTTAAAACCACCTGGAGAGACAAATGATAGAAGGGTTTTCCTCCCCTAAAATCAAAATGGAACTCCTAAGTGTACTAATGACGCAACTGTGCTTTAACAGGCACTGATGGGTACTATGCTTGTTCTATGTCAGAGATCATTTGGAACAAAGCTAGATTTAAACAAACAAACAAATAGAAAAGGCCAATAGTTAAATTAGGTGCTTGTGATTGGCAGTTAGTGAAAATTAAACCCTCCAATCTAACTGGTAATGGGAAAGGAATAGGATTGCCCAACAGTTTCTGCTGTCAAAACCATAGAAAAGCACCACTTCCAAAAGCTTGCCATAATTAATCATAGCAGGTTCCTTCCTTCCCTACGATTTTCTCTTATGTATGGATATCAGTGAAAATACAGCAAGATAAGAGGTACCATCAGGTTACACAGAGAATGCTGCAAGCAATTACAAGAAGCACCTAACCTAGTTTAAGGAGTTGATGGATGCAGAAAGCTTTTTTAAAGGATTTGAAATCCTGAGTTTAATGCTCAATTCTAAGGTCAGACTTAGCTAGGCAAAGATCAGATATTGGCACGAGGAAGGAAAGAGCATTTCCTGACAAGAAGAATAGGACAATCAAAAGCCCAGGGACTGGAAAAACCATGGAATCCTTAAAACATTGAAAGAAGTTCCAAATGGCTGCAAATTAAAATGAGCAGTCTCCTGTCTTCAATGATCACACTGTCCAACTAGCCTGTTTTCAGTCACCAGTGAATTTCTAGATCAAATTCCTTTATAGTACATAATGCCATATGAAATTACCTTTATTCAGTCTTTCTATTGATGAACAGAATGCAGAGCTGAGAGTCATGTCATAGTGAGGGCACTGTCAATGACGTGGAGCCTTCATATAATGCTGGCATTGCCAAAGCCTCTGAAGGAAAGCTAATGTGGGAGCCATTTTATGAAATGGGTCAGTTTTCTGAAGATTTCTTCCTTATTTTGTAATTTTGAACAGTTAAAGAAGAATGATATTCTAGACCCTGAGGAGACACCATTATCTCTGAGATAACACACTTTGTAATGATGAGGCTTTGTAAGGGCAAGAGATTTAGGGAGGACTCCTTGAAGGAGGTAGTCTTTCTGCAGGGAAGCAAAATAGTGGTGTTTAAAACTCAGCACTCAAAGAAAGGCTTCAAGATTATATGCCTTTAGTTTAAGAAAGTCAGCTTATGTTTCCTTAATTCTATCCCAGATTGAGTTACTCTTCCCAACTCTCTGGTAGGAGAAAACAATGACATATACATATATCTGAGGGTTGGCAAACAAGATTTATAAACAGCTCTTACACCTCAAAGATAAACAAGCCAATTTAAAAAATGGACAGGTTTGGACACTCCACAAGAGAAGATATATATGAATGTGCACTATGCACATGGAAGGGCGCTCAAGATCATCAGTTAGAAGGGGAATGCAAATTAAAACCACAAAGAGATACCAGAACACACCATTAGAGTAAAATATGATAGTGATAACAAATGATAGTATCACGTGAAGATGAAGATACAGAGCAACTGAAACTCTCAGACATTGCTGGTAGAAATGTAAAATGGTCTTGGAGCCTGAGTGGCTCGGTAATTTAAGCCTCTGACTCTTGATTTCAACTCAGGTCATGATCTCACCATTCGTGGAATCAAGCCCTGTATCAGGCTCTGTGCTGACAGTATAGAGCTTGCTTGGGATTCATTTTCTCTCTCTGTCTCTCTCAAAATAATGAATGAGCATATAAAAACATAAAGAAAGAAATGTAAAATGGACTAATCACTCTGGAAGCCATTTGGCAGTTTCTTAAAAGATAAATACGTACTTTTCATATGAACCAGTATTCCAATACTTGGCATTTATACAAGAGAAATGTAAATGTACCTCTACAGAAAGGCTTGTACTGAAACATTCAGAACATGGTGAGTAGTTTGCAACAATAAGAATAGTTAAGACTGTTCTTGATGACAAAGCAATCTTATGCTAGAGACATAAAGTACAAAAGGAAGTTAACTTTGTGGATATTTGGGACAAGTGTATTCCATACAGAGGAAACAGCTAGTGCAATACTCTTAGACTCATGTGCAGCATGTTTGAAGGATACCAAGAAGTCCAAAGTGATAGCAGTCTGAGATTGGTTCAGAAAAGAAAAACTGTGGGGGAATAAAAAAGGGGTGTCTGGATAGCTCAGTCGGTTATACTTCTGACTTCAGCTCAGGTCATGATCTCAAAGTTCATGGGTTTGAGCCCCCCATCAGGTTCTATGCTGACACTTTGGAGCCTGGAGCCTGCTTCAGATTCTGTGTCTCCCTTTCCATCTCCCCTCCCCTCCCCTCCCCTCCCCTCCCTTCTTCTCTTCTCTCTCTTCTCTTTCTCCCTCTCTCCCTCTCTGCACTTCTCCTGCTTGGGTTCTGTCTCTCTTTTAAAAATAAACACCAAGGGGCACCTGGGTGGCTCAGTCGGTTAAGCGTCCAGCTTCGGTTCAGGTCATGATCTCACTGTTTGTGGGTTCAAGCCCCACATCGGGCTCTGGGCTGACAGCCAGCTCAGAGCCTGGAGCCTGTTTCTGATTCCGTGTCTTCCTGTCTCTCTGACCCTCCCCTGCTCTCTCTCTCTCTCTCTCTTTCTCTTTCAGAAATAAATAAAACATTTAAAAAAATAAAATAAAAAAATAAAAATAAACACCAAAAAAAAAAAAATGATGCGGGAATGAGGCCATATAGAGTCTTTCAGGCCATTTCATTTCACTCTGTAAAACAGGAAGCTATTAGAAAATTTTAACCACCTGAGTTACACAAGTTGACTTATAGATTAGCAGAATAACTATAGATGGTATGCTGAATGCAGACTGTAAGAGACAAGGACAGAGGCAGGAAGACCAGTTTGGATCCTAGAAATAATGTAGGGGAGAGAGACTGACATCAAGCATTTTGGCTGGACCACTTGAGACAATGAAGACGTGGCAGGCTGTGGAAGGAATGGATTTGAAGGGGATGATGAAGACTTCACTTTGGAATGCATTCAGCTTGACAGGTCTAACTATACAACCATATGTAGATCATAAGGAATTGGGGACATGCATGAGAGGTTGAGGAGAAAGGTCTGGGACAGAGGTATAATTTTGACAGTGGCAATATATCAAAAATATTGAAAGTCACATGACAGGTAAGAATCACGGTGGGAGAGCATGTATGCAGAAGAGGAGGAAGGAATGAAAGGAAAGATAAGGGAAGGTGAGAGAAAGAAAAAGAAGAGGGAAGAAGAAGACAGGAAAGCCTGATTCCGGAAAGTCAACATTCAGATGATTAGAAAAAGGAGAGAAATTTTCCAAGGAACTGCAAATGAACTGCCAGTGGAATAGGAAGTAAATCAAGAATATGATGTTCTAGCGGCACCTGGGGGGCTCACTCAATTAAGCATCTGAATTCAGCTCAGGTAATGATCTCACTGCTCCTGAGTTGGAGTCCTGCTTCGGGCTCTGTGCTGACAGCTCGCAGTGTGGAGCCTGGAGGCTGCTTTGGATTCTGTCTCTATCTCTGCCCCTCCCCTGCTCACATTCTTTCTCTCTCTCTCAAATATAAATATTTAAAAATTAAAAAAATGCTATGAGGTTCTGAGCACCAAAAGAAAATATGTTGAGTGCAATCAAAGATATCAAATAGTCCTGATAAATAAGATGAGAATATAACTGTCCACTGTAGTTACCAAGGTTTAGACCACTGGTGACCTTGATACGAGTAGCTTCAGTTGAGTGGTGAGGATAAAAGCACAATTAGAGCGAACTTAGTGAAAAACTGAGGAGTGAAGTTGGAGACAGGTAGTATAAATGACCTTTTAGAAATGTTTCAAAGCACAGAGAAACAAAAATAAGTTTTCATTTTCAAAGCAATAGAAATAAAAACATACTTAGAAGTTGATGAAAACAATGACATAGAAACAAAAGAAGACAATTTCTGGAACTGTGCCCCTTGAGTAGGCAATGGGGCTGGAGTTTAGTACACAGTGAAAGTAACAGTTTTAGAAATGGGGCACCTGGGTGGCTCAGTTGGTTATGCCTCTGACTCTTGATTTGTGCTCAGGTCATGATCTCATGGTGGTGAGATCAAGCCCACAATGGGCTCTGCACTGGGTGTGGAGCCTGCTTAGGATTTCCTCTGTCTCTCCCCCTCTCCTGCTTCTTCTCTCTGTCTCTGTCTCTCTCAAAAAAAAAAAAATTAAATAGGAAAATGGAGACATCATCTTTGTTAACAAGTAGAAGGTAGAATATGTGCGTGGACACTGCTATATAGGTGCATAAATAATTTCACTGAATCTTTCTACATCCTGACCTAGAAACCATTTAAAAATTTGTGCTGTACATTCAGACTCTTTCCCCTCCCTTTGGTATTATCTTATTCAATATGGTTATTTTATGCTCAGAGGAAAACACAGCACCCTACATTGGAAAACATCTTTTAGATTACTAATTTAAACACGAATGTGCAACATGAATGTCCTCAACAACATTCCTGAGAAAGGTGACTGTGCTTGTGAGAACACTCTCCATGAACAGTCCACTGTCCTAAAAGAAAACCTGTTTCACTGGAGCAAGAATCTTTCATCACTTGTCAGGAATCCTTCCCAGGTTTGGAGCCCAGCATTTTAACATTCACTGCTCACTGCATGGTCCTCACAGGAGCAGCGAAGCCAAACCAGTTAAGGGTGGGACTTCCCAAGTCATGTTTCTAAAAACACTCTTCTGGGAGACGATGTTTGGCATCTCAGAAATAACAAGTGAGGGAACGTCGTTGTATACATGATCACGCGGGAAGCTTGGAAAACCCTGCAGCGAAGAGAGACTTTCACACTATTGACTTAGTGTTCTAAAACTGCTTACACATGGAATCACAATTCCTCTGTCCGTCTGTCTCTCTCTCTTAGTACAACATATTAACCATGTGCAAAAGCATTTTTCTGAAGAACAAGTTTAGGACTTAAAAGATGACCAGCCTGTGGGCATCTGCCCTTTTACAGATTCAAGGTCTAGAGACTGCTTTTCAGGATGTGCTCTTTAGAGCTAGGGGACTTGTTACATATGCAAGTTCCTGGATCCACTGTGTCAAATTCCCTGGGGGAGAGTCCAGGAAGTTTGTGTTTAATAAGGGCACCTCATGATTTTAAAGCACACCCTAGTTTGAAAACTACTGTCTCCAAAAGTGGTCCATGAACCATCTTGAACCATCAGCATTGGCATCATCAGGGGATTGTTAGACATGAACCATCTCAGGCCCTACCACAGACAGAAGGAATCAGAATCTGCACATTGACAAGATCATCACAGAATTTATATGTGCATCAATGTTTGAGAAACACTGTCCTGAGCCACATGAAGCTCTTGGGGAAATATTTTATTTTTCAAATTTCTCAAAAGTGAATTGTCTAATTCTCATGGACCTTTCTTGCCACTCAAATCACCCCAGATATGTAAATACCATCATTTACACTTGCGGACCATTGATGTCACCTGGAATCCCATGTCACATGGAATCACAGAGAGCTATTCATGGTCACGTGGTTTGGGGCATAAGGTGATGGTTGACAGCAGGAAATTTATTCCATGGCCACATATGCAATTTCATCTTCATTAATTCTTTGTAGACCACTTTCCAGACATATGTACAGCCAGGAAGGCAAGCCTAATAGCAGATTATAATAAAAATAGGAATACAGATGCTGCTAATAGTGAGCTTTTACTATATGCCTGGTGTTGTTGTGAGTGTGTTTGTGTTAGTGTAACAGATTATACCTGATAACAACCCTAAGAGACTGGTATTAGTTTTGGTAGCCCAAAAGAGAGCGTGATCTTCAAAGAATCCATTACTGAGGAAAATGAATGAAGAGTTAAAGAAAAAAAAAAAGAAAAAAAAAACTGAACCATTTGAATTTTTCCAGACAGGTAAATTAGAATGCAATGAAAGCTTAACTGTAAATAAGGTAAAATCCAAACCATAAAACTTTCCTAAAAATAAAGGGAGTACGTTTTACAGTTTAATTGATTTGGAGGTAGAAATTGCTGAGCAGGTTCTGATTACCTTGCTGAAGATGTGAGCAAGTAGCAACAATCATCCCGATTACAAGCCATTTAAGCAACCTCAATTCAATTAGTGGTAAATCTAAACTACTCCATCTTGCACAGAGATTGGCTTACAATTTTTATGTACATTCAAATTCTGGTTGTGTAAATCTTAATTGTTTAACAGCATTCACGGTAGATTATTTTCATTTATCTTTGTGGAAATCTCAAAACTCCATTCAAAGCTCTGGTAGGTGCTCATAAAGATTGAAATCATTCTGGCAAGAAAATCGTGCAAGAAAGTCTCAAAGATCAGGCCCATTCTGCTAGCTTTAAGGTGACAGACACACTGGGTGAAACCAGGAGGAAGTGACAGACCAAGGATCATCAGGATTTAAGAGCCTGAGAGAGTAGAAAATACACTGGAGTCACAGTCTGGAGCCACAACCTAATTCTGATTCTGCCGTCCACTTGTGGTGTATCTTCAACCGTGTAATGACTTACTGAGAAACTCAGTTGGTTATGACTTACTGTGTGGTACAAAACCACACATCATCAATGGATTAAAATAACAAGCATTTATTTCTTCCGTGAAAACACGCATATGCGTGTTGGCTGGAGTTTGGCTGATTTTGGCTGCCCTCACTTGGGCTCGGCTCTATGCTACTGTAGGAGTCAAGGTGTGTTCCACATGTCACTCATCCTCCTTGAGCCAGTGTTGACTTAGAGCACATCCTACCCATGGCCAAAGGCGAGAATAGAAAAGAGTGTGTTCAGGCACACCAGCTCGTTTCAGATTCTAGAGTCACGTCTGTTTGCCCATATGGCCAAAGCCAAACGTAAACTAAGCCTAACTTGAAGGGGGAGTGAACTCTTCTTCATCACTGTGTGGCCATAACGTGAGAGAGGATGACCAATAATTGAAACTATTACATTCTTCCCCTTTTCTTTAATCTCCACATCCATAAGCTGAAAGAGGTGGATTTCCTAACTATCAAGGTACTTCTAGTTCTTAATATCATCCTGTGAATGTAAGAGAAACTCTATGAAATTCTATAGTACTGTTTATAAACTATTGCTCTGCAGCCTGGATTCCATCATGTTTATTTTATCTGCAGAGTGTTTTAAAATACATTTGACCCTGAACAATGCAGGGGTGAGGGGCATCAACCCTCTGCACAGATGAGAACCTGCATGTGACTTTGGACTCCCCCCAAATTGAACTACTACTACCCTACTGGTGACTGGGAAGCTTAAAGATAACACGGTTGATTAACATATATTTTGTGTATTTATTATATATATTCTTCCAGTAAACTGAGATAACATTATTAAGAAAATCCTAAGGAAAAGAAAATACATTTACAACACTGCGTATATTTATTGGAAAAAAACCCTGCATATACGTGGACTCGCTCAATTCAAATCCATGTTGTTAAGGCTCAAAGGTGATGTTAGTTGAAAATACTTTTAGAATCATGGTATTTCACACAAAAATTCAGAATCTAGCTTTATCTTAAGGCTCTGAAGAGCTGACAAAAGTGGTTTGACTAGCAGCTGCCTCCTTCACACGGGTCCTACCTCTCTAGGTCATCACCACTTCACCCTCCAATCCCCGATTATTGTCATACACCCACGTCACATATTTATACCACTTGCCTGAACCCTGTGGTTATCTCGTTTGTTTCTATCGCAACATTGCAGGCTTGAGCTCCTTCCTGCCCTTCCTTCTCTCACCAGGTACTCACCTGGCGGGGTCAGTCCTTCGACATACCTGGATTATAGTTTTCTCATTTGCAAACAGAAAAGGGGAGTTCTGGAAGCATTTAAAAGGCTTTTAAGCTCTACCATTCTGTAGTTCTAAAGATACGAGGTAAGAGAGTACATGCTTTAGGACATCTCACAAGGGAAGGGCAGTTTCATGGAGGAATGGTGGGCCTTCAGTTGGGGAGTCTCAGACCCAGCGCTGCCAAGTGAAAGCCAGCAGGCAATCAAGAGTGGCGCTCAATCGCACTGTGGGTCTCTCAAAGGAGCTCAGGAGAGAGAGGGAGCAATTAGAGGAAAAGAGAAGTTGTTGAGTGAGGCCGAGATTCAGCAAAGTTTTCCTACTAGGCAAGTCTTTAAACTGGCATTGTCTCCCAGGAGAAGTAGCAGAAAGTTACTTAAAATAGGGCCGAACAAAGCATTTCAATAACCCACTGTAAACAAAATTTAAACTGGAGCTACCCACGCAAGGATAGGTTGTTTCTTCCACTTTATTTTCTAAATTGATTTTGTTTCCAATTGAATAAACAATGGCAAAAATCAAATCCTGGGATGGGGGCCGGGAGACAGACACATTCATGCTATGGTCACATGTTCTCTTGGCCTTATTAGGTGAATGAGGACAGTTAAGGCATCTCAGAAATGATGATCTATTTTGCACCAGCCATCTGTGTTAAGTAAGCATATATAAAGCGTGGATGTGGATATACTGTTTTGCACGTTGCCATGAACGTGAAGTTTCAGGCTGTCACCCAGTTTGCCCTGTAGAAGGCAGAGATTTTTGTTTTCCTCTTTATTTGCTGCACAACTTTTTTGGAGGTATTTTGGGATAATAGTGCTTGTTATTCAATTATTTAAGACAGAGTGTTTGCTGACAACTCGATATTCTATTTTTTCCCCCTCTCTTCTCTTTGAATTGGAAAGTGCAAAATGGGTAAAGGAAAATAACTGGCTTGGCTTGGGAACGGAGGTGGAAAAACAAACTAACAGACTAAAAGCAAACAAGCAAAGCCCCTCTCCCTTACTTCCTCAGTCAAGGTATTAAGAGTGACCAAGGAAAATGCTTATAGAAAAACACTTTGAGATGCCCCGTCAAATACATGTTCTCCTGGAGGATTAACATAATGAGAGCAAGCAGGCCCCTGGAATCAGCTCATTGTCATAAAGGACAAATGTGATTAGAGGCACACAAGAATGTGAACCGATTACATTTGTAATAATCCATTATCCAAAGCTGAACTGTACTCATTCACTGAATAAACATTTACTGTACATCAGATTTATTCTCCTAAATATGGAGAGGGTAGCACTACTGCACTACTTAGTTCTCATATACCCCCCCCCCCATTCTATTTTATTAACCTAACCCATCAAATTCAGTAACTCCTTTCCTTCTGGCATTCTTGTGCTGCCAGGACATTGCCTGACATTCGTGAAAGTCATGTGATAAATGCATTCAGTCCATAAATTCCAGTGTGTGGATCTAGAGAAGAAACTTATTAAAACAATGATGCGAGTCATTAATGAGAAGCACAGGCAGGGGGAATGAGGTAGGATGATGGGGAATATGTCAGAAGAGGAGAGCATTTAAACATTCTGGAGATTCCTCTCCCACAGAAAACTTGAAAAAGAATAAATCCAGGGAATTCATAGTAAAGGAGACACAGGGGCTCCAGGGTGGCTCATTTGGTTAAGCATCTGACTTCGGCTCAGGCCATGATCTCACAGTTCGTGAGTTCAAGCCCCACATCGGGCTCTGCACTGACAGCTCAGAGCCGGAGCCTGCTTCAGATTCTGTGTCCTCCTCCCTCTCTTCCCCTCCCCTGCGTGAGCTTTCTCTCTCACTATCTCTTTCTCTCTCTCAAAAATAAACAAACATTTAAAAAAAGAAAAGGAGACACAAACTCTCAAAAAGTTTAAGAGGTGTGCCCCATAAGTCCTCAAGAAAGTATAAAACAAAGTAATAAAATAAAATTTTAATCTATTAAGTTGGGCGTGGGCTGGGGGGTAACACTATAAAGCCTAAGAGGAGTTGTGAGGAAAAAGCAACCACGACCTGTATGGGTGAGACCATACATGCATCAGTTCAAGTGCTTTGGAGGGCAATTTGGTCACATCTGTTAAAATGTTGACTGGCTGTGCCCCATGGTCTAACAGTCTAACATCTCAGAATCTACCCTAGCAACACTCATTGCTCTTTAATAGAAGGCATGCTCAAGCGTTGTTTACATTATCAAAAATCCAGAGACAATCTAAATACCCATCACAAAGGAAATAGCTCAATTTAGATTGTGAAATCCTCCACTTTAAAAATATATAAACTAATCGAAATCTATAAAAGCAAATAAACATGCATATCTACAAAAGCAAATCACCATACAGATAGACAAAAACGGGGCTGTAGGCAAAATTGAGTCCAAGGACCCCAGTACACAAATTCTGTTTGAATAATCATCCAGTTCTTTAATTCAAAATGTAACTATGTAAAATGAATAATGAGTATCCACTAGGTGTCAGTTACAATGTCAGGTGTTATATACGTATTTTTCTTGTCCTTGCAATAACCATGCAAGATACCTACTTTTGAAATGTTCCAAGTGGTGATTGTATGGAAATTTCTGTCTGCAAGAGGACAAGCTATCTTTTTCACCAGTGTAATCTTGCAAGAGAGCCCAGGTTGGGGCTCAATTTATGTTCCCAGGGAAATGAATCCAGTTTCAATAGCTTTACAACTGAGCAAATCCGAAAAGATGCTAGCTAGATTAATTTATGCAGCTGCTTTAGCTGAGCACACAAAGACTGTGCTTGGGGGAAACATTCGGTGCATCTCATTTTGGTTGGCCAAGAAAGCCATAACATTTCCCTCAGCCAGATGAAATTTTGGCTCTTTCTTGCTGACCTTCCTTTTCTTGAAACATTTTCTTTAGAAAACTTGTAATTATAATTCTTTCTTTGTTCCTTTAAGAGACAAATATTTTGTATCTTGACACTCGGGCCTGTTTTTCTCAAAGATCTGGGAGCCCTTGAAATGTAAACATTAAAGGAGTTTGCACCCCCATCTCCTAAGTTTCCATGGCAGGCCAGAGCTGAGCTTTGGTGATTTCTTGCTCCAAGGTGTAAAACACACATGAAGACTCAATAATGTATACTTTTCCTCTGCTAAGGCCAACTAACAAATACAGATGGCCTGGGACAAATCTCTCCTCATCACCCTACCCTCAACCCTGGTGTTCAAAACTCTCCAGTCTTTTGTTTGAGCAGAGTTTATTTCAGACCCAGTTCTGGCCTCTCTCATCTAGTACAAATAGTTGGAATAAAGCCTCCCTTGCATGTTTCACTTTGATGCAAGTTCCGTGTTGACAGGCTCTCTTTTGAAATTTTCAAGTGCTAGGAGAAACTGGGGGCATATTAAGTAAAAGTACTTAAGGAAAAGGATACAAGAGTTAACATGTAGAAGGGTGACCCACATCTCTTCTGATAAGAGAAAAAAAAAAAAAAACTCACAAGGCACATATATTTAAAGCCAGTCTAGCAGGTTATATAAAAAGCCATCTTATATTTGTTTAGCATTTAGTATGATTTAGATATTTTTCACATTTTCCCTAATCTGTGTTTCAATGTCCAAATATCATCCATCTTTTAAAACTTCTCTTCCAGGGGTGCCTGGGTGGCTCAGTTGTTTGCGTCTGACTTCAGCTCAGGTCATGATCTCACGGTTCGTTGGTTCAAGCCCTGCGTCGGGCTCTGTGCTGACAGCTAGCTCAGAGCCTGGAGCCTGTTTCAGATTCTGTGTCTCCCTCTCTCTCTGGCCCTCCTCTGTTCATACTGTCTTTCTTCTCTCTCTCAGAAATAAATAAAATATTAAAATAACCAAACCATCTCTTTTCCAGGGGCACCTGGGTGGCTCAGTTGGCTGGGCGTCTGGCTTCAGCTCCAGTCATGATCTCACAGCTTGTGAGACCGAACCCTGCATCAGGCTCTGTGCTGACAGCTCAGAGCCTGGAGCCTGCTTTGGATTCTGTGTCTCTGTCTCTACCCCTCCCCAGGGCTCGTGCTCTGTTTCTTTCTCTCAAAAATAAATAAACATTTAATAAATAAATAAATAACCTCTTTTCCAGTCAACACTTGTTCTTTTGTAAGAGACAGAAGAGCTTGAGTATAATTTATTGTAACAATCATGAAGAAGTTTAGGGGCATTTAAGCAAGGTGGTATATAAGTGCTCAACAATGGTTTCAGCAGTTGTTCTGTCTCTAGGTCTTGATTTCTTTTTGGCCTCCATTTTTAAGGTGAAGCTCATCTTGAGGCCACAAAGTCGGTGCCAATATCATAATCACATCATATCCGGTGGAAAAGAATATCTCCCCAAAGTAGTTGCCTCCAAAGGTCCAGAATAGGCTCTTGATAAAACAAACTTGTATCATGCAATTTTGACCTTGTCAATGGGACTTGCAAATATTTGAAACAGCCAGACTTGAGGCAGAAGCCACCATACCAGTGTCACATGTGACCCAAGTAGAAAGAGAGGGTGACTCCAGAGAAAAGCAGGGTATATTACCCAACAAAGAAGAAATGAAGACTGTAACAATTAGGCTACCCTAACAGATTTCCACTGCAAATGTTTAGAGAAGACTCTGTTGACAATACATTCTGCATCCACCCAACGAACACAAGATTTTAGTTGTACTTCTTTTCTTTCAGGGCAGGTGGCTCCTCTGACTTCATCTTATAGTTCCCTGTGGTTTCTTCAAAGCAAAATCAGGTTTACCTTTCTATCTCCAAACCCTATCGCATGCGTGCAGTAGGCAAAAGGTGCATGGACTTTCTTAAGTTCCTTATTCATCCTGTGCTCCAATTTTTCATCATCCTCAAGAGCAAGCATACTTATTTCTATTCAAATGCTGATTTATTCATTCAAAAATTATTACTTCCAATCACTAAAACCATAACCATGGCAATACTAGCAACTAACATTTATTTAGTCCTTGCTATGTGCTGGTCAGGATTTTAAGTACCTTCTGACTCTTTTCTCTCCCCCATTCTATTGCCTGTAATACAATATTGATGATAATTTCCCTCTGGCTTATTGTACTCCAGCTACCTCAGCTTTCTTGCTGTCCCTGGGTACCCAAAGCTCACTTCTATGGTAGAGGTTTACTGAGCCCTCTGACTAGAATGGTCTTCCCTCGGTTATTCACACAACTAGTTCATTTTTGCCATTCAAATCTCAGCTTAAGTATCAGATCTGCAGAGGGGGCATCCCTGAACATTCTGTGTATGCCACCCACATGGCTAAATCCACGTGCTCTTCAAACGCTTTCATTCTCCTTTTAATTTCACCTATCACTCCTTAACTTATCTTGACTATTTGTCTCTTTTTTTCCCTGTTTTCTCTCCCCATGGAATACACACTTGGTATGCTTGGTATGAGAGCAAGGACCTCTTTGGTCTTGTTTATTGCCACCTTCCCAGGACCTAGGAACATGCTGGGCACTCGGCTACGCATGCTTTAATTGTTATATGGATGCATCTTCTTAAACTTCATAATGATCCTGTAAGGTAGATACCAGTAATCATTTCCATTTTCTATGTAAGAAGATGGATTCCAGAGAAGCTAAGTGACTTGCCCAAAGCCACATAATTAGTAAGTGGCAAAACTCATATTCAAAATGAGGAATTCTAACTCCGCCATTCAGGTTCAAAGATAACTGTATAAACTTCTGTAGCTAGATTCTGTGCAGAGTTTATAGCATTCAGGGGTGAACAAAACAGACCATGCCCCACCATTCAAGAGTTCACGGTTGAGACGTGGCTAGACTTCAACAAGTAATCAATGACTACAGATTTATAATTATATAATAAGTGATATGAAGGAAAAGCACAGGATGCTATGGGAAACACTTAAAACCTAGACTTAAACTATGAGGGGGTCAGTGAATTTAAGACTTTAAGGATGTATAGCTTTTATCTAGGGTAAAGAAAATGGGAAGGGAGCTTCAGATGAATGGCATGGCAATGCCAAATCCTGGAGATATTTCATCAGTGCCTTCTAAGAGATAAGAACAGAGGGTATGAAGTGACCCATCTTCACCCGTGAGGTACTTTAGTTGGTTATGTGAAAAAGAAACCTGGTGTCAAGAGGTACATGAAGTATATTAGAGGAGACTTTAAAAGATTCTTCAATTTTTAAAAGATCAAATAGGCTATAAATAAACATGGAATTGGAAAAATAAAATAATTCATTAGGCTGACTTGCAGATATTCATTGAATTTCTCTACTCTCTAAACTAAGAATAGATCCTCTTTTAAAGACCCACAGAATATTTGCAAAACACTGCCTTGCATTATTCCAGAAGCATAATTTCAATCAATAAATCAAGAATCAAGAAAAGTAATGTTGCAGTCTACTTTCTCCATAATCAATGCCATAAAGCCACACATTAATAACGCCAGCCCAAACAAATCAGTTCAAATAACCTGGAAATTAGAATAATAAGAGCTAACATTTACTGAATGTTTACCACATACTTTCAGCATGCTGAGATTTTTATCTTAATCAGCTCATTTAATCCTCACAAAATCTTTTTTCAAGTAGATACAGTTATTATTACCATTCTACGGGTGAATAAACTTATGGCAAGAAAGAGATAATATAGGATGTGCCAAGCTACAATGTATGTGTGTTTAAGCATTTTGCTATTCTCTTTCTCCTCAGTAGTTTTGGGGTCAAAGATGGAATCAAAAGCATAGTAGTATTTGAAAGGGAAGAAAATTATAATATAAACAAATTAAGGAAAGCAAGAAGGATTATTCATGAGCAAAACCTGTTGATAACTGTTGAAGGTATAAAGCGGACACAATAGATTTTATTGTACTGTTTGCCTATTTTTTAATGTTAATTTATTTTGAGAGAAAGAGTGTGCATGCGTGTGCGCATGTGAGCAGGAGAGGGACAGAAGTTTCCACTTGCCAAAAAGACCTCAGTTAGGAAGTAGAAATGTGCAAATTTGAATCTTTTCTTTTTTTCTTGAGAGACAAAGAGGGCACAAGTGAGCAAGGAGAGGGGAGAGAGAGAATGAATGAATCCCATGAGAGGTGGAGAGAGAAAGAGAAAGAGAGAGAGAGAGAGAGAGAGAGAAGCAGGACTCATGATCACCCAAGGTGGGGCACAAGCTCACCCATGTGAGACTCGAACTCACAAACCATGAGATCATGACCTGTGCTGAAATTAGATGCTTAACTGACTGAGCCACCTAGGTGCCCTGAACCTTTTTGTTCTGTCACTGAATTTAACAGCATGATGGAAGCAAGAGGGAAGTTGGCCATAATACTAAATGCTAAGATTTCAAGGTTATGAGTTTTTAAAACAAATTCCCATTCATGTTTTACATCACCCTGCAAAAGTTATGATTCTGCACCCATTTGTTCTTCCTAGGCTTGAGTTATCTGAAATAAATAGAGTTCACCTTTGGTTTCATCCATGTAATTGATGAAAGCTTCATAAAGAAAAATCATTACGGACTGACCTTACACTCATTCTTCTAAAGAACTTAAAAATCTGGTACTTCACACATCATCCTCCCACAGTAAAGCAAGAATAACTTTGTTAAAATTTTTTGCTGACATTTCTGATAAAATGAAATTGATGAAATTCCTATCACCTGCAATTTTAGAAAAATAACTTAAAAATCAGACCATTAATATAATATAATTTGTTCATTATGGATGGCCATGGATGCCTAGTAAGCCATATACTCACAAGTCTAGCCATAAATATGAATCTACCAGTGAATTTTTCCTTGTGATCAAAATCAGGTTTGCTATTTATAGTTTCTGAGATCATTTTTTCATGAAAACTGGCACAGTATTTATCTATAGTCAGTTTCTGTTACCTTGTCTGCTTTGTAAGATTTATCATGCATTCTGAAATGTATTTCACTATTTGCGAGCATTAAAAGAAAACAAAATAATTTATCACAATGGAATTCATTTTCACTTATGACCCTCTCATACCATATTCCTGTTCTGATTATCGTGAGGACTGGCTAGCGTCACTTTTTCTCCTTAAATCCCCAAAATATATGCCTTGGGTCCCTCCATTTTTCCTACATCCTCGGTAATGTCTACTTCATCTGATGGTAAATGTCATTGAAATATCTTCATTTATCTCATTTTGACACATTTCTCTCTTTCAAGATATATCCTGCAAATATGTGCTTAAACTTTTGCTGTGATGTGGGCAAAGAACACTCTGGCCTTTAAAATATGTACTAGAATTTAAGTGGCTTTAAAAGCTTAAAATGCTATCTTGTTCATTATTAGCATAAAAAGAATCATAATATCAATCCAGTTAAAAATACTTTATTAATTATATTAAAAGATTAGAAAAATTGGCAGCTATTTCCTGGCATGTACCTTTTATTTTATCATAGTTTGTAATTGCTACAAATTTCAAATAATCTTAATGTTCAGCATTACAATGTATGAAATTACACCTTATCAAAGTAACAGAAGACTAGAATTTAAGAATAATGAGTTCTTTCTGTGTGATGACATATAAAAATCTCTAGGTCATATTGTAGGACCAAATTTAATGAGATGAAGAAGAGTAAAAATGTTATATATTTATATACCTGCTGCATAAATGTGTGAATATACATTTAAATAAAACTGAAAGAATAAACCTAAATTTGGAGGTATAAAATTATGAGATAACTACTTTACCATATTAACTTTTTATCATTCTAAATATTATCATGAGAATATATTAACTTTATAATTAGAAAACAATACAGACTTTTTTTAACCTGGGGAAAATATAGTTTTTACTCTTTTTTAATATTCTCTCTCACTATTGAAAACTTTATATTTTTATAGGTAATTTTGTGCTGTTGACACCATAGAACTATATTCTTCTATTAAAAGAACATTATAAGCCCTACACTGATATGGGCAATGAAAATCAACAATTACAGTAACCCATTGAACTATTAGTATGTGCTAAGCCCTCTGTATATCATCACATTCAATCCAAAGCACATTACTAAAGGAGAACATCATTATCCATATTTTACAAAAAGGGTATGGCTATATGGCTATCTCTTTACTATCTCATTTAGGATGTCCACGGTGAAGTTAAAAAGTGCAAAACAAGAGGGGCACCTGGATGGTTCAGTCAGTTAAATGTCTGACTTCAGCTCAGGGCATGATCTCATCATCTATAGGTTTGAGCCCTGCGTCGGGATCTGTGCTGACAGCTCAGAGCCTGGAGCTTGCTTTGGATTCTGTGTCTCTGTCTCTCTCTCTGCTCCTCCCCCCCTCATCCATTTTCTCTTTCTCTCTCTCTCTCTCTCTCTCAATTATACACAGACATAAAAAACAGAACTATATTCAGCCGTAGAAAGATGCAGGTAGAGAGTTTGTACGACACCTGCTTATGAAACTTCCATTGCTTTGTTCACTGATAATCATAATTCTACTAAATAAGTTTATTTTTTTAATCACTCACATGTGCAATGGCAGAACTCCCTCTGTTGGGCCTTAAGCTCCACTGGCCCCATAACGTTTAAAGGGTTGTGCATTTATACTGAAGAAATGTAAGACAATTCTAAGTATTTACCTAAGTTAGACATATGCACAATGATGATATGCAAGATGCAAACCATAGAAATAAAATAGTCTGGTTGACAACAAGACTTAGATTATAAAGGACTACTGTTTAATAGTCTAGCTGATGCTCAGTCTAACAGTTTTTCAGAAGCAAACTGTGTGGTATGGGAAACGATAAGCTCTTTACACTTCTCAGGAGAGAATCCTGGGAATATAAGTGTGGTGCATTCTTTGAAAACTACCCAAGCTTGATGGAAATGGTGTAAATTTAAATTACATGGCTCTTGAATGCCAACAGGTACATTGGTTTAATTTGTATAAGACATGAGATTGAAAGTGGATTTTGTGAGTGTTGCTGGAAAAGTTGAGGTCTAACCTCTGGAAAGATGCGTGTATGTGTGCAATTGTGTTTGTGTATGTGTGTGTATGCACGTGTGTGTATGCACGTGTGTGTGCGCATGTGTGTCTCTGTGTGCATGCATACACAGTGTATGCACAGAGGTATGGAGGTACAATAAAACTATGGTTGTGTGTCTGTACACATGTAAGTATTGAGAATTACATCTTTGAGAGATTAAACCTAAGACTTCTACTATGCCTGGACGCGTTTAGGGGTAAAACTGGTTTCTTTTTGGTTAGGTTAATTTTAAAATTTGCAACTTGCTTATTTCTACAAGCAAGAGTCTGCTTCGATGCATGAAGTTCTTTTAACCCCATGCAAAACTGATCAATAAAAAAATCTCTTTCTCTATCACCCTAACCTTTTAAACAAGTGAAAATTAAGGCAATTGAAGGTTGACTAACTTGTCAGTGGCCAGTCTCAAGCTATAGATTGTTCATCAATCAGATCTGTTCTATGAAAATATTGCATTGAGTGACCTGCTGCAGACTGGGGTTTGGTCTTGGTTAGAGGCGGTGCAATGAAGAGGGTTAACACTCTGATGAGACATTGAATTCCAAAGTGGCTAAATGCCTTCTCTTCAAATCTTAACACTCTCTAGGAATAAAATTCTCAGTTTCCAGCTGCCAGCCAAGAAATTATTTCACGCCTCTCGTTCTCACTATGAAGAACTCTCTCCTAAAGCCTCCGCCGTTCCTGAGGTCTGAGCTGGTTGCCTGACCTGACAGCAGAAAGAGACATTTAAGGTCAGCTCTCTTAGTGTCTTGAAAGCCTTCCAGTGGAGGAGGCTTTTCAAAGGAAAAGCATTCTGACAGGAAACTATAATAGGAGGTTTTTCACATCGTGCACAAAAGATCCATTTCTCTGTTTTCTTTGTGTCCATTCTCTTTGGACCCTGGAGACAAATGTATCCATTCACCAAGAAGAAGACATTTACTAGCTGCTATATGCAAGACATTTATGGAATATTTATTCGACAGGTCTGCCTACCTACTGCTGCAGAGCCACCGTATGGCTGAATGCTCTGAAACAACCATTTATTAATCTGCCTCCCAGTGCTGAGGGGTGGCCAAGGTCAGTGAGTCAGTTCTCAAGGTCAGCAAGGCAGTTCTCACCAGTGGTCTCCCATGAGGTTGCAGGCAGACAGCAGCTGGGGTTGGAGTCATGGGGATTCTCAACTTGGCTGGAATCCACGATGGTCTGCGCACCGACCTGGTACCCATTGCCCCAACCTCCTTCCTTCTCTCCACACAGTCTCGCATCTTCCACGGGCCTTCCCAAATGTATGGGTTTTCTGACAACAGCGTTCTTAGGATAGTCACACTTCTTACGTGTGTTTGACTTCCAAGAGGAATAATGAAATCTGCTGGGCCCGTGGAAGGCTACACTGAAAAGTGGCACGCTGTCCATTTGGCTGCACTGATAGTCACAGGCCTACCCAGACTCAAGGGTGTGGCGTGACAGACTGTTTTTGCGTGCAAGTGACAAATCCATACTACAGATGAGCACTGGGATGGGAGAGTTGAGGCACCTATCTCTGGAAAATGCATTATGTCACATTTGGTGTCTCAGGCATGGAGAACAGCAGGCTCTCTCTGTTCACATTCCAGGTTGTGTTTTCAAATCCTTAAAGCTACTGGCAACAGTGTTTCCTCCCAGTTTCTGCCACTGTCCCCACCCACCTCCTTTCTCTTACATAAACACATACTGAGTTTCCTTAAAGGGACAGTCTCTCTGGTGCAGTCACATCATTGAATCTCAGTCACATGATGTTGTACTAAACAATTCTCTTTGAATGTATCCCTCCTCTTTTTGTTCAGAAAAATAAAAATTTGGGGCACCTGGGTGGCTTGGTTGGTTAAGCATCCGACTTTCGCTTAGGTCATGATCTAGCGGTTCGTGGGTTCGAGCCCCGCGTCAGGCTCTGTGCTGACTGCCAGCTCAGAGCCTGGAGCCTGTTTCAGAGTCTGTATCTCCCTCTCTCTTTGACCCTCCCCTGCTCACGCTGTCTCTCTCTCTCCTAGAAATAAATAAAAATATTAAAAAAAAAAGAAAAAGAAAAATTTATGGTTTAAGATGAAGGAAGAGAAATAACAAAGGATTAGTCCTGCCATGTTAAGGATCCAATTTCTGCTCCTGATAACTGTGGCTACATGAATGCTACGAAGTATCGTTTGTCTGTTCATTCATGGTTCTGACACTGCTGAGCACTGGGGACAGACATGGACCCTGTTGCGGATTATGTCTCCCCAAATGCATGTATTGAAGTCCTAATCCCTAGTCCATCAGAATGTGACAGTATGTACATATGTGTGTATGTATTTTGAAAGAGAGAGTGCTAGAGTATGAATGGGGGAGGGCCAGAGCAAGAGAGAGAAAGAGCATCTTAAGCAGGCTCCACACTTGACATGGGACTCGATCTCATGACTGTGAGATCATGACCTGAGCCAAAACCAAGACTCGGATGCCCAACTGACTGAGCCACCCAGGCACCCCAGAATGCAACCTTATTTAGAAATAACATAATGCGTATGTTATTTGTTAAGATGAGGTCATTAGAGTAAGTCTTAATCTAATATAATGGGTGTCCATACAGAAAAGAGAAATTTGGATGCTGGACGGATATGCACAGAGAGAAGATGATGTGAAGACACAAGGAGAATACGGTCAACCACAAACCAAGGACAGGGGTCAGGAAGATATCCTTCCATCAAAGAGTTCAGAAGAAACCAACCTTACCAATGCCTTGGTTTTGGACATCTAACCTTCAGAACAGTAAGACAATAAATATCTGTTGTTTAAGCAACTCATTTGGTGGTCCCTTGTTATAGAAGCTCTTGTAAATCCATGGTTTCACAAAGCTTATCAGGCAAATATTAATCAAGTAATTCCAAATAACAGGTGTGTAATTACAAAACTGACGTAAGTAACATGAAAGGAAAGGCAATTCTGTGAGAGCAGAGACTAGAGAAATCTTTCCTAGGTTGGTGGGTCAGACAATGTTTTCCAACAAAGTGATGCTGGAAAGGAGAGACGAAGAGTGAGAGAAAGGCAAGCATGACCTGAGCTGAGGAGGGGAGTGCTGGAGTAGGTGTGCAAAGGCCACTGTCAGGTGACAGCATGATGATGATGATTGGTAAAAGAGGGGTGCCTGGATGGTTCAGTCCGTAAAGTGTCCGACTTCGGCTCAGGTCATGATCTCACAGTTTGTGAGCTTGAGCCCCTCACTGGGCTCTGTGCTGACAGCTCAGAGCCCAGAGCCTGCTTCAGACTCTCAGATTCTGTGTCTCCCTCACTCTCTGCCCCTCCCCTGCTCATTCTATCTCTCTCTCTCCCTTTCCCTCTCTTTCTCTGTCTCTCTCTTTCACTCAAACATAAAATAAAAACATTAAAAAAAAGACTGGTAAAATAGGCAGAAAAGTGTATGCCTGTGCAGGCCTTGTAAAGACAATTTTCAGCATTTTAAATCAATGAGAATCCCTTAGAACATTTCAAGTTGGAGATGGCATGATCACGCCTGAGGTATAAAAAGACGACTTCCCCTGTTCTTGGGGGGAGCATGCTGGAAAGGGCAGGGGTGGGGCAGCGGAGGAAGGCCAGGACTCAAGGACACTAACTGCAGCGGCCTATAGGGAGGACGCTCGTGCAGGTGCAAGAGGAAGTAGCTGATCCCAGGCAAGGGCCGGTGGTAAAGAAATGAATGCACGTAAGATACTTAGAAAGAGACGGGGTGAGACTTGCTGATGAGGTGGCTATGGCTTTCTGCCTTTGCTCAGGCAGGCTAGACAGAGACTCATTTTGCAGGAGTAGCTTACGGATCTCAGATGCATCATGTCCTATGGGCACTGGGGAAGTGCAAGCTGTAAAGTCAAGAGGCAAATGGATGTAGAGGGAGCTCAAAAAGTGAGCTCTGGCTTAGAGATATGAATTCGTGGGTCATTCCCAAATCAATGGTGACTGGAGCAGTGTGGGATGGAGATGGTCAAAGAAAAGCATTCCAGGTAGGAAAAGACAAGACCCCGTAACAGAGACCTAATCCACTCACAACATTTTATGATTTTTGTCTTATTTTGCTATTATTTCATAAGGCAATGATGCTAGAGTTTGTATCCAATTACCCCTGTCAGATCATTTCTTTTAAAAATTGAGGCCTCCAAAGCAAACTACATATCTCCAAGTTACAGTACCTACCAGCTGGGGTAATTGATAATTACATGTGCTCTCATTAAAAAAAAAAAAAAAGACATTGGAGTTTAGCTTTTCCACTTTAGGTTACAGAAGGGGAAAATGGCTTTGTAAGTATTTCAGATAAATATAAAGCAAGAATTGATTTTGCTTTTCATAGCTTTAAAAAAAAAGTATCTTTAAAAAAACAACCTATTGCCGACAGGGAGAGAGAGTCCTTATCTGATTTTCATGGTGATTGGATTTTTTGTACTCACTGACATTTGGTACAGGCCCTATCTTTGAATCATTCCATTTCTAGCAGCATCTCGACGTTATCTGTAAGTGTTTACCGCACTGTTGAAATACAAAGACAAGAACACGTTCTGGTTCCCTTCTTAAAGGAAATCCACTGGGGTTGTGGTACTGCACTGGCCCTCAGAAGTCAGCAAAGTATGTCTTTGTTAATATGGAGGGAAGCAGAAGCCTGCTTACTTCACTACATTCTTATGACGCTCTTAGCAAGTATGCAGATGTTCACAGCCGCTAACTCTATCTGTGAGATGGACATAGATGCCAACAAAATAGAACACAAAATAGGCTCTCAACAGAGGAGGCAATGATATTCCACCATTATCATGGATTGGCTACAGTCAGGTAAAAAACATGCTCTGAGTCTACATGTCCTTTTGATTGCTTTTAATGATGATACCCAGTGACAGTTACAGTGGGGAAAGTGCTCATTTTCTTTAAGGTGTATAGAAATCTTAGCTTTGATAATATGTGACTATATCTTACAATTTTCTGTATTAAATTACTCAGCAATTTTACTTCTAGAATTTCAATAAGTTCACTGTGAAATTCTGAAAGGTTTACTCTAGGAAAATATCTCTATTTAGTTCTTAGAAGCCAAGTCTTAGGAACAATGGCCTTTCCAACCATAAAACACAGGTTCAGAAGGGTAACATGAGGTCATAACTCGTAGCCCTTAAAGTTATGATGTAAAAATATAAGGAAATGAAAATGGTCAGTATATAAGAGCAGTTTACAAGTAAGAATATAACGTACCACTTTGGTGCCTATGTGTGAAAATGGCTATTTATTTTAAAAAGTCCGAAATTGTACGCACTAAATTCTGAATCACTTATGTCTGAGTGTTAAATATATAGAAGTTTATTCCTCTTCAATCCCACATAAGTATTTACTTGAGAAGATATATGAAACCGTATCAGTCACCTCAGATTAAATAAGCTTATTACCTCCTTCCAACATGCAAAATTTGATGGGCCCAAAGGAGAATAAACAATAGGCCAACAGGGCACCTGAGAGGAGACCAGTTTAGCCCAGGGAACCCTTGAACTCTCTTCTATTCTAGTACTCTGGAGAGAGACTGATAGCAATGCAGCATCTAAGAACTCTGCTCAGGGTCTTGGCATTTGACAGTTTTATATCAATGAATAATAAATGCTTGGATTTATTGCTTGCTTTGAAAAAAAATTTTTTAATGTTTATTTATTTTCGAGAGAGTGCGAGAGACAGCGTGTGAGTGGAAGAGGGACAGAGAGAGAGAGACGGAGACAGAGAATCCGAAGCAGGCTCCAGGCTCTGATCCTGATGCGGGGCTCGAACTCACAAACTGGGAGATCGTGACTCGAGCTGAAGTCAGGCGCTGAACCGACTGAGCCACCCAGGTGCCCCATTGTTGTTTGCTTTTAAGCAGATTCATGTGGACACCCCACCTCCTACTGCCTGAAGTGTGTAAATACTAAGTACAAATCTGAGGTCCATTCACATACTGCACAGACTCTGGCCCATTAATTCTGTTGGTCTTCACATGTTTAAAATATCCTAGACCATTCTGAGGGGCACCTGGGTGGCTTGGTCGGTTAAGCATCCTACTTTCGCTTAGGTCATGATCTCGCGGTTCGTGGGTTCAAGCCCCGCGTCGGGCTCTGTGCTGACTGCCAGCTCAGAGCCTGGAGCCTACTTCAGAGTCTGTATCTCCCTCTCTCTCTCTGACCCTCCCCTGCTCACGCTGTCTCTCTCTCTC
This sequence comes from Hyaena hyaena, assembly GCF_003009895.1. Taxonomy (NCBI): domain Eukaryota; kingdom Metazoa; phylum Chordata; class Mammalia; order Carnivora; family Hyaenidae; genus Hyaena; species Hyaena hyaena. Next base: position 3,500,590 of record NW_024080739.1, on the reverse strand, counting down.
CTAGAAATAAATAAAAAATATTTAAAAAAATAAAAATAAATAAAATATCCTAGACCATTCTGAATCTCTTTTTTCTCTTTGACGTTTTCATCATTTAGTTATTTCCACTGGGAAAATTCAGTTTTGAGTAGGCTATCATTCAAGCAACCTAAATATTAGGTACAGACAGCAGATTAAAGTTGAATTAGGCTTGTAACATTATTACAAAAAGCCCCCTGCTTCTTCTAATACTTTTATTACCGCTAACCCTACTGTGAAGGAGAAAGCATTTATTGATCATCTCCTAAAATTCAGGTACTTTATATAATTAAATTACATGTTAAATAATATACACATAATATATAAATTATATACGTGACCCTTTAGGGTCAGCAATTTACTCTTGTTATACAGATAAGGAAACTGAAACGTCAAGATTCCAAGCAACCTGTCCAACTTCACACATCTAGGAAGTATCGGACTGGATTCAAACCTTGGCCGTCTTCAACCCCAAGGTCTTGCTGTCATCTGCTGAGCTATGCTACCTATCCATATTTTTAGAAGAAAAAAAGAGAGCCTTCCACACAACGCTAACACCGGAATCACTACTGCTATCACCGCCGACTAGAAAGTGATGTTTAGGTCCATTTTCAATAATACAGTCTATCACTGTAGCCAAGCTGATTGCCTCTCTCCACACTTTTTAAAAGCAACTAAAGGTCAATCACAGAGTGTCTGATTCCTAAATGATCTGTGCTATCTAAAACACTCAGATAGTCCCAAAGTCACTCAAAATTCTCAGACATCCATCTCCACTTTTCTTGGCATAGCTGTCACTTGACATTTGAGTTTATTTCCACCATCTATCCTCAGAATCTTTGCAATCAAGTTATTTTAGACAACTGATGATAAAGCAGCACTGGAGTCACTATTTGGGATGGTTTGAGGCCCTTATTTATTTTATCTCCTGGTCGACTTTTAGTATCCTGTAGGCTTATACATATAAATGACAACCTGGGTTGAATGTATTTTCAGTGCACTTGACAAGCTCACTGGATTGAAAGATCTCAAGCACAGGTAGGACTAAACATGCTGAAATGTCTAAATTACTTAAACATATTTTCTCTCAATCAGAAATGTGAGTTCTCACCAGGCTTGTTGAATGCAATCAGTCATTTTACTTAAGGCTCAATGGAAGCAAAGAGAATACAATGTTTCAAAGAATAGATGTACAGTCTTATTGACTCATACCTACTCTCCCACATGGGTATTTTCTGTGGTAGATTTGTTGGGGCTGAGGCAGAAGCAATAGACTGGGGCACAGCCAAAGGGAAATATATTTATATTTTTACATGTACTATGTTATATTACTTACATATGTATATGAAGCTGGGAAATTAGTTGCTCTTTCAAAATATCAATAATACATTCCTTAAGACATTTTAAAAAGTATTACATATATAATATATATACTATCAATAACAACAATAGCGAGGATCTATTAAGCATCTACTATGCACAAGGCAGACTATGCTTTATACACATATACATACACATACCCACACTTATACGTATACAATTCTCACAAGAACCTAGCGAGTTCTCATTTTACAGGTAAGATAAACGAGACCAAGAGAGGTTGAATAAAAAATCATTCAAATATACCTGGTCAGGAAGTAGCAAAGCTGGAAATTATAAATACAGTTCTTTTGGCTCTGCAGTGGTAGTGCTAATCTATGTACTCTACATCTTCCTGATGATATTTATTCTCCCAGGTACTAGAATTTCTCAACTTGTAGCCTGATGTTATCTACATTAAATTCACCTGAGGTACCTGCTAAGGCATAATTCCTAAACTTTATCTCTGACTTTCCCAATTACAAGTTCTGAGAGGGAGGTTGCAAAGATCTACATTTTTAATTTGCTTCGTGGGTGACTTCTTTAAAAACTGTGAATGTTTTGAGAGCCAGTGTGCTTACAAGTAGACCCATGACTGTGGCAGTAACATAATGGAAAGACCATGGTGTCAGAAGTCAGGTGATGGCTTAAGTCCCACCATGAAAGTTACCAGCTCCGTGACTTTAGAGAAGTCATTTTACCTTTCTGGGCCAGCATTATCCCATCTGTAAAGTGATGATGTTAGATCACATGCCTACTTAACACTGTGTAAATATTTTTAGTCGATCTTCACAAAATGGGAAAGATTTCTATTATAGTCTGCACTGGTCCATCAACCGCTAAGTTCTCTTTGCAGGGCCCACCATTGCATTTCAGAAAGACTTTCCCTACGTGGAGAAGGGTCAAGGCTGGCCAGTGCCACTGATGGAGAACACTGTGACCTGGGAGTAAGACCACATGGTTCCTTATTCCAGGAACTTTTTTGCTCTTGCAGATATAACTGAAGATAGGGGAGTGATGGCTCTCATTCCAAATGTGCCAAAGTTGAGGCACAAAGGTAGTTTCCTTTGTTTTCGTTTTGTTTTTCTGGCATCAGCATATTTTTGGGAAAAACAAGTAGCATTTCCTTTTTGACAAAGCAGGGACTTTTAGAACTGACAGCAAGAGCTCTCTAATTTATTTCAGCAAAGAGGTAATCGTGTCCAGTCTCTGAAACTATTCCTGCAAATCCAACAGCATGCGTTTCATTTGTGGCCCACGCAACCGTATTGGCCTTTATGAGAGAGGCAAATATGCCCTCAGTGGCAGCTTTGTATTGGCAATTAACTGATCTGTTGGCAGGATCTGGTATCTGCATATGCAAATGCACGTTTAGCAGCATACCGTAGAAGGCAGGGATACATTTCATTTTGCAGACATATTTTGGGAGTCTGGAGGAATATGTGGTCTTTGTTTCAATCAGCAGTGGCTTGTCCAGTGTTTTCCAGACCAACATGTTTACTAAATGAGTGTTTGATATTTAGGTCCCAAAATAAGCAGGTAATGAATATTCATGCCTACTGAATGCAGTCAGAGAAAAGCCAAGAATAGAACATCAGAGTGCATACTCCTACTCCCCATCTGTAACCATTAGGAAAACAGGACTACATTGCCACTAGCTAGGCATAGAGTCATTCATTCAACAAACAGCTATTAATTGCACATTATATACAAGCCACTGAAATAAACACTAGAGGTTTTTTTTTTTATCTCAAGGAGGACAAATTACCTGAAAGTAGAGAATAATGGTTTAAGAGTATTCATTCAACAAATATTTACTGAGTACATACTTCACATGAGACACTGACATAGGCACTTAAGCTTTAAGCAATGAATTTTTAAAAAGTGACAAAAATCATTTCCCTTAAAGATTATGTTTAGTGTAAGATAGACAAAGAACAAATGAATACAAATATACATACAATGACTGATGGTGGGATGTACTATGCAAAAAGATAAATAAGGAAAGGGAATGGGTGTCTCTGAAAGGAGACTGATCTAGCCAGGGAAATTGGGAAAGTCTTACAAAGAAGATAAAATATAGGGAGGCCTGGGTGGCTCAGTTGGTTAAGCATCCGACTTCAGCTCAGGTCATGATCTCACGGTTCATGGGTTTGGGCCCCGCGTCAGGCTCTGTGCTGACAGCTAGCTCAGAGCCTGGAGCCTGCTTCCGATTCTGTGTCTCCCTTTCTCTCTGACCCTCCCCTGCTCACGCTGTCTCTCTCTCTCAGAAATAAGTTTTAAAAATTTTTAAAAAGAAGATAAAATATAAATATAGATTTGGTGGCAAGAAGGGGAGTGTGCCATGGGGTTATCAGTGAGTTGAATATTCGAGACATAGGAAATTTCTAGTGTAATACCTCTAAAGAAGGTGAGCACGCAGGAAGTTAGAAGTCAAAAAGGGAGGCTATCATGGGTAATATAAAGGGAATAAGTTAGAAGAAAAATTTTAAGAGGATGTCAGATCATATAAGTCTATGTAAGCTAAAAAAGTCTTGAACTTTGACTCTAAGATGGAAAGCCATTGGGATTAAGGAATGACACAATTCAACTTGTATTTTACAACAATGTCATTAACCTTTGAGCTCAAAGTAAATAGTGGGGCAAGGACAGAAGAAGGAAATCCAATTGTGTGGTGTTTACTATCAACAAGTTAAAGAATGATGGAGCACTGGATCGATTGGGATAAGTATGGTGGAAATGATGAGAAGTAGTTGAATTTAGGGTATATTGAATGTGGAGTTACTATGATTTCTTGAACCATCTAATGTTTCACTTTGAAATACAATACCCATGCAGAAAAGTGTATGAAACACAAAGGTAAATTTTACAAATGTGATATAACGTCCCACTGTAATGCAAAGCGCACACCATGTATCCACCACCCAGGTTAAGAAATTAAACACTGACAGCACTTCAGCTGTTCCGTGTGCTCAACAAGTTAGAAGGAAGACTGAGCTTGTGAAGTAGAGGCATGGGAGATACAAGAGAGACCTACTTACAGAGCTACTTACAGAGTGAAAATGACAATGTCTGAAATAAAAATAATCAGTAGGTAGGATGAACAGAAGAAATAGTGCAGAATAAAAAATTAATTCTCTTTTGAAGATGGTGCCTTTAATGAAAAGCAATGGGACTACATTCTTGGGAAATATGATGGACATCTTCCAAAAGAAGTAAATGCTCTTCCTAAGGGTTCTGTCATTGACAGAGGAAAGAGTGTCTTTACAGTAGAAAATATAGACTGAGTGTTATTGACATACAAAGTGAAATGAGACTATTCTTTTTGGTCCTGGTAGCCAATTATAGTGACTACAAATTCTAGAGAGCGTTAAGAATATCTTGGCCAAATATTTCTTAGCAACTTCTGATAATCTAGATGGTAGACAAGTTATGTGGCTTTGACTACAGAGGAGTCTCCTTGCAAAACACCACTGGCATACGAACGTCTGCTCTCTTGGTTAACTTCAAAGGAACAGATACAGTAGCAGGAAGTGCTCTAATTAAAAATTCAGAACAAAAGATCCTGTTCCAGGCTATTCTGTTCCATTGGCAGAATACCGTATCACAACAGCCTGAGGTAAAGACCATGAAAAAGATGCTTTTGAACATCAAGTAACAGCTTTCATCAGTGCTTGTATCTGTAGTCAGGAACAGCCACAGCATTTATAATGTGAGTGAGGAAATAGGGGATGACGATCTAAGACTTTTAAGAGTATCAAACTGTACAGAGGCACCACTAATAATTAGAGCTAATTCTTGAAATCCTCTTAACACTGTATTAAAGACTGTAGATATTTTAGGTAAGAAATTCCCTATTATTGAGAATTCAAAGGGCTACAAGTGGCTGCCATGTTATCTTACAGTTAGTCAAGGGAAGGGTATAGAAGTACCTCAGGTGAAACTGAAAGGTATAAAAAAAATGGAGTATTAAAAATATTTCCTTTGGTTCTGGTGAAGCTCTGCTCCAGAAGTTAATAAGGTATCTCTTGAATTTTTCTTTCATGTACCGCATGGCCTTGGGATTATTGTCTTCAAGAATTCAATTGCTGATCTCAACAATTCTGTCATGATCTTCTTCCTGCCTTCAAGAGTGGGAGGATGACAAGAACCTGTTCATATATGAAGACTAAAGAATGGGCTGGAAACTCCATCACATTAAGCTTTGTTTTTTGACTGAGTATGTGAGCATATTGGAGGTGGGGGAGGGGGCATGCATGCATGAAGATATCTATGTGTATGTAATACATAATGTTTATTGTACAGATGTATTTTGTCATCTTCTAGGGTACATTACAGCCATATTATCTGTTGGTTTATGAACATACTGTCCTTTTAATTTATTCCCAATGTTTAGGTAATTGTTAATTAGGAAATGCATTTAATCATGTAAGAGATTAATGGTGAAGTAAGCTTTTTAGGGCCCTATGCCAATAGATAGTAATTCAATCTGGTACATATCTTCTCACAAATAACAACAAGAAACTTTTATATATAACTGGAAATCATATGAAACAGATTTGAATAAAATTACCATGACTTTTTATGTTTATATTTAACTTGTATTTTTAAACAAACAAGATTGTGTAAGGTATATTTAAAGGCTTAGAGATTTAAGAGTCTTTCCGACTCTTCATGATTTTTGAGCACAGACTTTTAAAAAAGTATCTGAAGATAAAAGACACTGCTTTTTTTCTTCATTAAGCATTAAATAAAATATGGTCTTAACAAAGTTGTTAGTGTTATTAAACAGTTTGAAAATTATGCCAGGACAAAACTTGGAGAAAATAAGTTTGCAAACCTACAACATGTAGGAAATGTTGGGTAGGGAATTAGTAGGAAAATTCGGGAAGTCCAAGTTATTTAGCATTTAGTTGTATTCTAGCTGGTGAAAATGCTTCCTGAAAATGCCTTCATCACCCCTGAGGAGGAGCCAGTGGTATGTTGGAGTCAGGTCCCATGGGCTCCCCAGGGCAGGACTGTATGCATCTCTTCCCAGTTGCACTTTCGGCGACAAGAGTGTGACAGCTTGAAATCAGCCATGACGGGGTCACGACACCACCCAAACCAGCCAATGCCATGGATTAGTGCTTTTTTCTCTTTTGAAAAGTCAATCATGAAACATTTGGAGGATGATGAACCTACATACTATGCATTGTGGGTAGCAAAATGGAGGGCACCTTAGGTGTGGTTCCCAGAGAGACAGAATCTGGGACGAAAACTTCAGTGCAGGAACCTGTCTGAGCCATGTCTTTTATTTTCTGTACTCTGATGCTTTGGCATTTGGGGCCATGCCAACACTAAAGGGGTTGCCCAGTTGATAGAGATGGTATACAACCTGACTACCAGTGTGCTTTCTATTTTTTATTTTGGTACTTTTTTCAATTTTATTCCAATCCAGTTTAGCTAACATAATAATGGTTTCAGGAGTATAATTTAGTGATTCATCACTTACATGTGACACCCAGCGCTCATCCCAACAGCTGTCTTCCTTAATGCCCATCACTCATTTAGCCCATCCCTTCACCAAGCACCTCTCCAGCAACCCTCAGTTTGTTCTTTGTATTTAAGTGTGCTTTTTAATTTTAATTTTTTAATGTTTTTATTTTTTGAGAGATAAGAGATAGAGCAGGAATAGGAAAGCAAAAGAGAAATGGAGACACAGAATCAGAAGCAGGCTCCAAGCTCTGAGCTGTCAGCACAGAGCTCATTGCAGGTCTTGAACCCACAAACCATGAAGTCATGACCTGAGCAGAAGTTGGATGCTTAATCGACTGAGCTACCCAGGTGCCCCTTAAGTATGCTTTTTATTTTATTTTTTATTTTTTTAATGTTTTTATTTATTTCTGAGAGAGAGAGACAGCATGAGCAGGGGAGGGTCAGAGAGAGAGGGAGATAAAGAATGTGTAACAGGCTCCAGGCTCTGAGTTGGCTGTCAGCACAGAGCCCGACGTGGGGCTCGAACCCACGAACCGTGAGATCATGACCTGAGCTGAAGTCAGACACTTAACCGAATGAACCACCCAGGTGCCCCTTAAGTGTGCTCTTTAAATGCAAACCTATCAATCGAGAACCCACATTCCCAACTACCTCTTCTCACCACCACAAGGCCAGGTTCCTAACAGCAGCCTCCATGCCACAGAATGCTACCAACATTTTCACAAAATTTTCTTCATTTATTCCTTCCTTTGAAACTCCTAGTAATGACTTTTGCTGGCACTACCTCACCCTCCCATCACCTCCTGACTGACCCTAGTGCTTCCCTACATTGTCCACCATGGTATGATGTGCCCCTTCCTCTTGAAAACTGAGTAACAAACTATCTTTTCAGTGAGGACCATCTCTTTCACACCTAAATAATAATAAAGCCTATATGTAAAGAGAAGTTCTTTGAAGAATGCTCTCAGGACCAACACATTTGACAAAAAAAAAAAAAATAGGGATGGGAAGAAGGGATTTACCTATGATTTAGTCCCAAGGAAGGCCTCAGTCAGTCCTACGGAAATGAGATGGCCCTTCTAAGTCATTCCCTTTGAAGCAAAGGGCCTGGGTTTCATAAGCCTGTACTGATCAAGGCAGGGTGCATCCAGACTGTACAGAGAGGATGTGACCTTGGGCTCTGAAGAAATTCTTTGGCTAAGACCATTACCCAGAGAGGGATTCTCATAAGTGTTATGAGCCACCAATATTTCAGCAGCTGGAGGAGGCTCTTCAGTTGTCACAGAGGGCTGGGGCGGTGCACCTCCGCACATGCCACGGAACGCAAGATAAAATCAACTGCCAAATGCTAGCTGTTAAGATTCATGAGCTTTCTGACAGAGTCAACATCAGTGAGCAGATTAAATGCTGTAGTTGAAAAGGTGCTAAAAGTTCACGCCAAATGCAAAGCCAGATATGTCCCTTCAACCATGGCAAAAAATGAAATAAAATAAATGTAAAATAAATTAGGCATTTACAACTTTGCAAAACCCAACACCCTGTGAAGATTTATCAGCTGGACCATGAAAAAAAAATTGACTGTCTTCAACAAAGCAATTAAAAATGAAGAGTGGTGTACCTGAAGTCCAAATAAAATAAGCTTCAAGAGTAGAAGAAATGTAGAAATAAAAGTTTGTTGGATCTCTCCCTCTCTCTACTTCCCTCCCTCTGTCTGTCTCTCTCTCTGTCTCTGTCTCTCTCTCTTCCACTCCCTGTCTCTCTCCCTCCCCTAATTTGCCTTTTGAGTTTTTTATCATTTTGTAAGCTGATGACTGACTAAACAGGATAGAGCAACTGACAATGGGTGATTAAGCTCCTCATCTCCCAAGAACAGTGAGTGCAAGGGCATGAAGTCAGTGAGGATTCTGAGCAGCAGCAGGGTGATTCTAAGGAAATTTTCTGTTTGTCCTTGGCTGTTTTCTCTCTAGCAATTAGGGAATAAAGGATGTGCAATCCACACTAATCACTGCTTTGTTATTCTAATAAGCCATGATAGAAATAAAATATAAAAAAAAAAATTAAACAGACACCATGGTTGAGTCACAAAGTCCTATAGATTATTCCATAAATTGTAAAGGAAACAAGCAAAAAAGAATGGGTTTTATTCAAAGAAACTGAGTAAATGTACACAGGAAGATAAAACACCTAGAGATTTTCTAAGAATTCTCAGAAATAAGCATAGATGAGGGGAGGGAGCCAGTCAAGAGAGCAGCACAAAAGCAGGACCACAATCCATCATAACTAGTTGAATATGTGGAGCTTTCTCCAGGGACACATCTTCTTTAAAACATGTTGCCTTGGCACAGTGGTTTACTTGCTTCTTGATGCTTTCTTTGCATTCTATTTTAAATACCTATATAGCCTCAGATCCCTTACCTGGTTCTATACAATCTAGCACAGGGGCACCAGGATGGCTCAGTCAGTTAAGTATCCAACTTCAGCTCAGGTTATAATCTCGTGGTCCATGAGGTCAAGCCCCACCTCAGGCTGTGTGGTGACAGCTCAGAGCCTGGAGCCTGCTTTGGATTCTGCATATCTCTCTCTCTCTTTTTTCCCTCCCCTCTTCGCACTCTGTCTCTGTCTCTCTAAGCTAAATTTTAAAAAACTATACAATCTAGCATAGATTTATTATTCTGGTTCTGTGCTTGATGCAGTTGAAGATACAAGGTTAACAACAGCTAACATATTTTGAGCATATACTATGGACTATACATAAATCTCTCTTTAAACTCTCACAAAAGTCCTTTGGTGATGAGCTTATTATAATTTCCATATATGGATGAAAAAGCTAACACTCCAAAAAAAAAAAAAAAAAAAGAAAGCTAATACTGAGGAACATTAAATATCTTGCTTAAGGGTATGAGCTTGTAAGCTGCTAAGAAAGACCAGAACCGTAGTCAATCTGATTGCAGAGATTGACCTTTAAACCTAGTTTAAATCTAGTTTCTAGTTTCTGTAAGAGAGATTCACTGCTACTAATAGGATTCTAGAAGAAAAGAGAAATTTATTTTATGCTTGACAAAACCAGTTGAAATTAGGTAGTTAAAATTAGGTAGTTAAAATTATGGCAGCTATGGAGGGAGAAATGTTCCAACAAACACAGAGATTTCACGATATTGTAGGATATCTTTGAGGAACCCAAGTTGGTATTGTATCAGCAATCACCAGAAGATAACACTGCGACAAATTATAAATACTCTAGATATTTACCTTTCCCTTTGTTTGATTTCTAAATTCTATATCCAGAGAAAAGTCTTGGTTCACAGCCCTTAAGAATATACCTAAGAGAAGATGTACGTTAAAGGAGATAAGAAATAAACTATTGCCTTAGTGTCATATTTTCTCCTGTGACTCTCTGTATGTATTCTTAGCCCTGCCAGAGTCCCTCGCCAGGACCAGGAAGCATCCCTCCTCTCAGTGCAGCCACTCTTTGTCTTCATTTCCTACCCAGACCATTCAATGGATAAAAACTCTGGAGGCCATACTGAATGGGTGTCTCTAGCTAGCACGAGTCATATAAACAGACTTATGGAATCCTGATCAGGGTCAGAAAGTAGATCACTGTGTCATCCTGTGAATGCAATCGGACTTCTAATTTCCTTTCCTGGCTGAATGCTAGAGGTCACATATCCATAACACAGAAGACCATGCAGCAGAGAGAGAGAGAGGAGGAGAAAATTTGAGGTAGCCCAAATTCCAAACTAGGAAGAAACAGAATGACTTTTACTCCATCCAGCATTTCTGCTACACTTTATCCCTTCAGAAATAAAAAACAAAAAATCAACTTCCCTCTTTGACAGTTAAAATGGTTACATTTGTTTTAAACACATAAAGCAACAGTTTTGAGAAGAAGGAGAGCAGACTTTTTTTTGTTTGCTTCTCTAGCATTTACCTCTCCTTCCCTGACAACAGCACTAGTTTTTTATTGTTTTCTTCGGTTTTGGTTTTTTGGTAGCCTACTGTTTTTCTCTTTTCCGCTGTGGGGCTGGAATGGGATTGATAACATCCTCAAAACAAATGATAACCAGACATACACGAAGTAACTCCTAAAAGGAAAAAAAGGGGAATCCCTTGACATTGGTCTTAGCAATGACTTTTTTGGATAGGACACTGAAAGTATAAGCACCACGAGCAAAATAAAACAAAAAAACAAAAAACAGAAAGCAAACAAATAAAATACAACAAAAAAAGTGGGACTATATGAAGCTAAAAAGCTTCTACACAGAAGACCAAACAATCAACAGAATGAAAATGCAACCTACAGACTAGGAGAAATGATTGCAAATCATAGACCTCACAAGGGGTTAATATCCCAAATACAGAATGAACTCCTGTAATTCAAGAGCAATAAAACAAATTACCTGATTAAAAAGTGGCCAAAGGATCTGAATAGACATTTTTCCAAAGAAGATATGCAAATGGGCAACAGTAATCACCAATTATCAGGGAAATGAAAATCAAAGCCACAAAAAGATACCATCTCACACCTGTGAGAATGGCTACTATCAAAAAGATAAGAGATAACAAGTATTGGCAAAGGTGTGGAGCAAAGGTATCCTTTGTGTGCTACTGATGGGAATGTAAATTGTTATAGCTATTCTGGAAAATAGTATGGACGTTTCTCAAAAAATTAAAAGTAGAACTACAAAAAAAAAAAAAAAAAGAAGAAGAACTACCATATGATGTAGAAGTCCCACTTCTAAATATATCTCCAAAGGAAATGAAATCACTATCTCAAAGGGATACCTACACCTTCATGCTCATCGCAGCATAATTTGTAATTGCAAGACACAGAAACAACCAAAGTGTCTCCGGATGGATAAACAGATAAGATGTGGGATATAAATGTGTATACACATGCATACATACATAGATACATACATGCATATATACAATGTAATATTTATTATTCAGCCATAAAGAAGAAGGAATTCCCGCTATTTGTGACAACACAGATGAGCCTGGAAGGCACTATGCTAAGTGAAATAAGTCAAAGACAAATACTGTATGATCTCACTTAAGTGTGGAATCTTAAAAAACGACAACAGGGGCATCTGGGTGGCTCAGTCGGTTAGGTGTCCAACTTCGGCTTGGGTCATGATCTCACGGTTCTCGAGTTCAAGCCCCAACATCGGGCTCTGTGCTGACAACTCAGAACCTGGAGCAGGTTTCAGATTCCATCTCCCTCTCCCTCTGCCCCTCTCCCCATTCATACCCTCTTTCTCTCTCTAAAAAGTAAATAAACATTAAAAAATTTTTAAAACACAATAGCAACAACAAAATAAAGTCAAATAAAAACAGAACTTATAAAGACAGAGAGTAAACTGCTATTTCCAGGGGTGGGAAGGGAGGAAATACAAGTAGGCGAAATGGGTGAATGTGGTTAAAGACCACAAAATTCAGTCATACGATGAATCAGTTCTGGGGTTTAAAGTGCAACATGGTAATTACAGTTAATAGTACTGTAGTGTGGATTTGAACATTGCTCAGAGAGTCGATCTTAAAGCTCTCAACACACACAAATACAGCAATTATGTGACATGATGGATGCGTTAACTAACCTTACTGTAATTATTCCAGTATATATATAAAATCAAATCATCATGGTGCATACCTTAGGAGTACAAGTTTGTATGTCCAATGTATCTCATTAAAGCGGAAAAATAATAAAATTTTAAAAGAAACATTGAAAATCCTGGGAAAGCAAAATTTCTTCTTCCTAAAAGGGAACCTTGTGCTTTTTCTTCAGGGCTTTGTAGAAGGATAATAGGAGGTTTATTTAAATGGCTGTAGTCCTTTTCCTCCCATGAGGATAAAACCATACTTGAGGGAACAGAGTTGAGATACGTGGGCAAATTTGAGTTCAGAATCACGCACTACCTTAAATCAGTTTGCGGGTTCTCAGGTGAGCCAATAAATACTTTTTAAAAAGCTGGCTGAAGACAATTTTCTGTCTTTTCCCACAAGAAGTGACTATGGTAGGGCAGCCTCCTGTTCCCAGACCTGTGTATAGTCTGTTACAATGTAACCGGACTTGTGTAATACTCGAAAACATGTCAGTAATGAACTGACACTAAGAAATCTTACCAAGATCCCAGGTATAAGATCTAGTTAATATCATGTAAAAGGTGAGTTTCAAAATAAGGTAATCATGCTTTCTTAGAGCTTCCTGTGACCTGGCAGAACTTGACCCTAGACAGAGAAAATACCAAAAGTATCTCCCGTAAAGAACTAGGAAACTCCAAAGACCTTGCTTCCCGCTTCTCCTGATGGTCTATGCTCTAGTGAGAATATATCAATTAAGTTATCACAATGAAGCTTAAGTTCTATTTGATTTGTGAATCAAAAGTGGCATTTGTGTCAAGACTCTAAACCAGTCAACTGTGAGATGCATTCAAGAGATTCAGGATAGAGAGGTCCAAGATGAAGACATACATATAAACATGTGTACTGATTGTTTAACTGGGACACCTTGAGGTCAACTCAGGGCATAAAGAAATGGAATTGCTACATAAGGTAAATCCATATGGAGAATGAGCTCAACTATTCTTTTTGAAATCTGAACTCCTGTGGCATCAAGGAGATGCAGTCTATGTTTCCCTGCCCTGCTAACTCTTCTAGTGAGTATGTGCCTCTCTGTTCACATAACACAGGAAGATTTGAGGAGACTTTTTCCTATCGATTTCTCCCAAGGCAACTCTGCTTCATCCTGTACTTTATTATTAATTTGCATGAGTCAACCTAAAGCCTTCTCGCCTTTCTTCTCACTTCTTGCTCTCATGTTGCCGCTCGCTTCCTCTTGGTTCTAGAGCACATTAGGCTCTCCCTCTCTTTAGGCTCCTTGTTTTTCCTGGACTATTCCCTATACTCTGTACCTTGTTAAATCTTCCTTTTGCTTTGGTCTCTGCTAAAATGACCCTTCCTCAGCTAAAACAGGTGTCCCTGCTATAATCAATCACTGCACTTTATACTTTTGGTTCAGAGGCCCTGTCACACTTTGTGTTTATTTACATGCACAAGAATGTGATTGATGCCTTGCGTACCACACTGAACTAATCTTATCAAGGGCAAAGACTTGATGGATTTGTTTATTGCCATGTCTCCAAAGCATACATAGCACAGTGCCTGATGCTAAGGCAGACATTAGGTAAATGGTTTGTATTCTCATTTGTTTTTAAGTGTATTTTCACGTGAGAGAGCAAGTGAGCAAGAGAGCGAGTGACTGAGAAGGTGAGGATATGAGTAAGGGAGGGGCAGAGAGAGGGAGAGAGAGAATCCCAAGCCTGGCTGTATACTGTCAGCTCAGAGCCTGACGCAAGGCTTGAACTCACGAACTGTGAGATCATGACCTGAGCCAAATCAAGAGTCGAGTGCTCAACCCTTTGAGCCACCCAGGTGCCCAGTAAATGCTTTTTTTTTTTTTTTTTCACTGAAATAATTACACATTTCTTATTCAGTCCTCTAGGAAAATGCTGGGTTAACAACTGTGTGAATATGAACTAGAGTTTTAAGAGCAATTAGGTGCATTCTTTCCACAGCCGCTCTGAGCACACACAGCAACATTACTCACATTTTCCCTAACGTGCATGCATTCCTGCCACTTGACTTGCAGAGCTTTCACAGGGGCCACTGGGGCAGAATGGATCTATCGACCCACCCGGGAGCCCTGCCCTTGGCCTCTCCACTGCTTTTTGAACCTGACTTGTGTGCTCAGGGTAAATTAATTATTCTCTTCCTGTCCGAGTGCTTTTGAGAAACAACAGCTGCAAAGCCTGATGAGTCCTGGAAGATCAAAACACGCCTAGATACTGTTGTCGGCTTGTCATCCCCATTGCAGAGCTCTCTCAATGTTGGCAGCTTTGGCATTTGATTACTCTCCGCACAGCCCCCTGAGGAGGCATTATCTCAGATGTTCTTTTAAAAATAAATTCTTTGTATAAAATTTGTTGGCTTCAGCCCCGCCCTTCCTTGCCTTTTGCCTGTGAATCAACCCAGTCAGACTGGCCAATGCCTTGTTCACTGTCCTGGTCTAACAACACCACTTTGAGAAAGATGCTCAAATACTATTAGTGACAGACGAGTGAGAACAGAAACAGCCCTTTTCCCTCTTTCTTCCCTCTGGAGCAATAAATCACCCATTCATCCCAGGCGATTTGCACAGACAGTCCCCTGAAAGCAGTATCTGGTGATTTAACAGGTATAATGTTTCTTCAACAGCCCATTTCTAACCATTCTTTCTCTGCATTTCAGTGATTTTTTAAGATTTTAATTCTTATGTTCAAATCACCTAACGGCCGAGTGGATAAAGTTCTTGGGAATATGGTCTATGACTTCATGTTGTGAGTATTTTCCCTAGTCTGCCATTTCCAGGAAGAGTATTTCTTTACAAATAAAACAGCTATATTGGACTTGAACAAAGACTGTTCTCTGAGTGGGAATCTGCCAAACCAGACCACCTATTGTTTTAGAAAGAAACTGGCTGTTCTCATCTGTTTGACTTTTAATTTTTAAAGTATCTGTTAAACGAAATTTGACTTTAGATCAAAAGGGAGGCTTACGTGAATTGGTCCTGGAATCTCAGCTCTTTTTAAAAAATCTTACTGTGTCTATTGACATTAAGGAAAAGTAATTTCTGCAATTTAGCACGGAGGGGATTTTACATTTGCTTTTCTAATAAATTATACATAGAGTTTTAAGGATGCCAGGGAGGCTTTACACGAGGAGTATACTCAATAGGCATGCATGGGAAAATATATTTTGCTGTTTGCTTAATCTTCTGGTTTTATGTTAAAACCTTTAATTTAATTTTCCCATTAATATCCAAAGCTTGACTGTGCACAAAATGACACAATATTAAGGGTGGATTTTATGGTGTTTAAATTTCATTTTCCCCTCCTCTTTTACCCATTCATAGTGAGGGGAAATTTTCAAATTAAGTAAAATACAATGTTTAGGCATAAATGAGACAGGAGAGCAAAACCAAAGCAGTGTCACTTGCTACAAAGAGTCCCATATTCTGTGAGCATACTACAATTTCTCCTCACTGCTTCTGGGGGATAAAGCAATTAAAATTTACCAAGGAAATTATCATCATATTGCCAAACTGGGCTTCCAATTTATTACATTTGTGCTGGGAACCCCTTTTGCACAAAATCTTAAATCACATTCTCTGAATTCAAAAATCTTTGTCTGTGTGAAGGTCATTAATTTTCATTAAATGAAGATCTTTTCTTTTAACTTGCAAGAACATGAGGATTAGTCTCAATAACTTTCATTAAATAAATAGAGCAAATTAAAATTTATAATACATCTCTAGATATATCGAAAATGGTCTCATCAAAGCCTATTAGCCGACAAGAAGGGAAGTGACTCAGTGGGTTATGGTAAAAGATGAACCCAGAAGTTTGAAAACAAGATCAGTTTGCTGCTAAGCTAGTGTCTGCAGTTAATGTTATTTCATTTTTACATTAGATTTCTATTTCAGTGTTACAGTCGGGAGGTGAAGGTAACATCCACTTTACAGGCTATAGTTACAATAACTAATTTTTTGTAACCACAACCTGTATTTGTGTAGCTTATGAGAGCTTACAATATACTTTGATAAATATCAGCTCTTTCTGCATGATTTATTAGAAATACTATATGCTGTGGACATGAGTGTGCTGGATCACAAGTCTATCTGTACCACTTAGTAGTTCTTACTTCAGGAAAATGACTTCAACTCTCTGAGCCTCCATTTTCTTATCTTCAAAGTGGGAATAATAATTCCAACCTTGCATGTTTAGCCAACGCCCCCTCCCCTCCCTTCTGTTTTATTTATCATGAGAATCAATTTTTTTTTATATTTTTATTTATTTCTAGGAGAGAGAGAGACACATGGCGTGAGCAGGGGAGGGTCAGAGAGAGAGGGAGTCACAGACTGAAACAGGCTCCAGGCTCTGAGCTGGCAGTCAGCACAGAGCCCGACGCGGGGCTCGAACCCACGAACCGCGAGATCATGACCTAAGCGAAAGTCGGACGCTTAACCGACTAAGCCACCCAGGCGCCCCATGAGAATCAATTTTTGTTATAGGACCCAGAGACACCGCTGGTGCAGCTTCTTCTCCCAGGGCTTTCAGTGTGGACTCATTAAGGTTTGGTCCTGACTCTTCTTCTTTTCTTACTCTCTACTCTTTTCCTAGGTATTACCACTAATGACCTTGGCCTCACTTCAAAGGATATTTCTCAAATAGAGGTCTCCAGCACAACCCCTTCCTCTGGGTTGCATTCCATCTACCCAACTTCCTTTCCAACACTGTCACTAGGGGTCACACAGCTACTTCCCATTCATCACATCTCAGCATGGCTTCAAGATCTTCCCCCACAAAACTGGCTCTTCTCCTTCCCTCTCTCATGAGTATCGCTCCATACTAAACAAAAACAAAAGCAAGAACAAAACCCTACTCTCCATTTGTAATACCACTCTTTAGGGCTGCCTGGGACCACATGGTGTTAAGCACTGGGCCCAGATATATTTCTCAGTAGTTAATGGGATCAATGTATCATAATGTTAGAAAGCAGGGACTTTGACATCTGACACCTTGAGCTTAAATTCCTGCTACTTCTTATCAGATCTGTTAGATTATGAAAATTAGTTAATCTCTTTGAGTTTCAGGTTCTAAGAATATAAAACTGGGAGACTAATGTTAGTTTTCTTAACCTATCATATAGTGAGAATTAAGTTCATTTTTAAAAAGCATCTTACCTCTGTGCTGAGCATATAAGTGCTCAAGAAATGCTTATCATTATTAAGTTTAGAAAGATGCCTGACTGAGTCTGGCCTTTCCATACAAGCAATTAAGACTTTGGTAATATTCCCTAATCATTCCTTTTTCTTTATTTATAAAATAGAAATAAAGCATGGAATCCACCTAACATCATTTGTGGTAAGGAGGAAATGACATTGTACTTAAACCTCACCTAGTCTACTTCTGCACGTATGACAACGTTTCAACAGCTATTGGTATGGTCTTCCACATTTCACTGCTTCAGTAAAGCCAAGTTTGTGACTTTGGTGAAAATAATGCAAATGTTACTAATAAAAGAGCAACATCAGCATTCACAAACTCAGCTGCTACTATCTTTTTTACAAAATATTTGAGGAATTCTGGAGTAAAGACAAAAAAATGGATAGTGAAAATATAGCCAAAACAATATCATATGAATTGATGTTTAAAACATAAGAGGAGGGGCGCCTCAGTGGCACAGTCATTTGAACATCTGATTTTGGCTCACGTCATGATCTCATGGTTCAGGAGTTTGATCCCCATGTCAGGCTCACTGCTGTCGGCACAGAGCCTGCTTCGAATCCTCTGTCTTCTCCTTCTGCCACTACCCTGCTTGCTTGTGCTCCTCTCTCTCTGTCTCCCTCTCTCTGAAAAATGAATGAACACTAAAAAAATACATGAGAGGAAATGTTTTAAAAGTCAATATTCAGGCATAAGTGATAAATTAGTTTAGTTCTAGTTGAGATCTTGATTGTTTTTTATGATTAATATTGGAGCTATTGAGGTAACTAAAGACTTTGCTTCTTAAGTACATGTGAGTTAAGCAACTATAGTGGAAAGAGCTGAGTTTTATTCAGATACCTGGTTTGTGAATGTTTATGGCATCCATAGGTATAAACTCCAGGTCAGAATCTACCTGCTCAGTCTGTTTGGAGTAGAAGCTAATATGGACTGTGATGTGATCTCACAAAGCAAGGCATTTTACATCCCCCTTCCTCCCTTCCCCTCCTTCCCCCCCTTCCCTCCCCTTCCCCTCCCTCCCCTTCCCTCTTCTTTCTTTCTTTCTTTCTTTCTTTCTTTCTTTCTTTCTTTCTTTCTTTCTTTCTTTCTTTCTTTCTTTCTCTCTCTCTTTCTCTCTCTCTCTCTCTCTCTCTCTCTCTCTCTCTCTCTCTTTCTCAAGAAAGAAAGAAAGAAAGAGAGAGAGAGAGAGAGCAGGGGAGGGTCAGAGAGGGAGACATAGAATCGGAAGCAGGCTCCAGGCTCTGAGTTGTCAGCACAGAGCCCAATGTGGGGCTTGAACCCACAGACTGTGAGATCATGACCTGAGCTGAAGTCGGATGCTTAACCAACTGAGCCACCCAGGCACCCCTACATGTTTCTTAACTGTGCATTCTCATGTTCTAGAAGTCTGTCTAGCACATGGTTGCTATTTAACAACTATGTGTTAAATGAATGGACGTATGATATATAACCTGCCTTCTAGATCTGTAGAGCCCATGATTCCAGTTTAAGATTCTAAGAGATTTAAAGAGAACCTAGATCAAACAGAGTCTCTCTATTTGAACATATACAATGTGTAAAAACACCAGAAAGAAAACAGCTAATGTGGGCCTATGTTCTATTGGTTGATACAAAGACCTCTCCATTTCCCTTCCTCTGTTGAGCACAGTGTCTTGGTGCCATGTTGATGTTCAAACTTTTGGTGATGGACAGTTGATGTCCAAAGGATTTGCTAAATAAATGAATAAATTAGGCAAATGATAAGAGAATCTTAAACACATATAACAAACTGAGGGTTAATGGGGTTGTGGGTGAGAGGGGAAAATGGGTGATGGAAATTGAGGAGGGCACTTGTTGGGATGAGCATTGGGTGTTGTATGTAAGCAATGAACCATGGGAATCTACCCCAGAAACCAAGAGCACACTTTACACACCGTATGTTAGCCAATTTGACAATAAATTATATATATATATATAAAACAAAATATAAAACAAACACAAATAGCTGAATTAAAAGTAGGCATCAAAACTCACTATAACCAAAAGCAATAACCAAGGCCAGATATGTGAGTAAACTTTCAAAAGGTAACTATATAAAGTAGGTTCAAACATTCTCAGACCGGATTTTTAAATTAAAATTTTTCTAAAGACAAATACTGAGACACAACGGTACATGCCTCATAGGTTGGCTTTAAGAATTAGTAGCAATTGAATTACTTGTGCCTTTATTTCTCCATCTCTACATGGAAATAGTAATGTTTACATTTTTACAGAGTTGAAATAAATGCTAAGAGACAAAGAAGGTTAAAATAAAACATTCTATGCAAAGGGCTATCTTCTTCTTTAGGAAATTTTTCACCTACGTTTTAAATAATAAACTAAAGCCATTAAATAAATGAGGGTTTCTATTTTTCACCAGATGACAGTATTCAGCCAAGGACATAATCATCTGACGGATGTAAGGAGGTCAATGGTTTTGGAATCTGTAGGCAGGGGGAGGTTCTGGGTAAACAACTCATTTAGAAGCAGGATATGGCCTGCCTGACTTAGAAAGTGGCTAGAAAAACTGCTCATTTCTCTGCAGCATGACACCATACACACATGCTAAATAAAATAAACAAAACAGTGTCAAATAGATGGGCATTACAAATGATCCAAATTCGCAGCTAGAGCAATTCCCTCATCTTTCCACAAGGCTCCCCCTCCCGCTGTGTTCAACATTAAAATCACAGAAGTGGTTTCTGCTCTGGTTTGAATTTCATTTTTCGTCAAAACTGCTCCTAACCCCTATTACATAGTTAATAAATAATAAAAACAACATTACCACCCAGTTCAGCTTTCATGATTATGTTTTCACGGTGAACCTTCCATAAAGTTTTCCAAAGATATACATGTGTGCATGGGTTTAAATTGTTTTTTAAAGTAAAGACCAGAGACATTAAGAGATATTTGGCAGCGGTGCCTATTCTTTCCCCTCTTTTGCTTCTATCATGCCAAAGAGGAAAATAAAAGGGAATGTAACCAAATTTATTTTATCGATTTTGTGAATAGAAATTGTCTAAACCATTGCTTGGATGTGAGATAAAATCCAGTGGCTTTGTTACTTTTGTCAATAATTGCTTCGGAGTTGTAAAGATACACCTCCTACAGTTCTAAGAAGCAGCATGGTATATTTCCTTGTGAAACAGATAGAAAACTGCATCTTTTTTTTAATTTTAATTTTTATTTATTTCTAGGAGAGAGAGAGAGAGAGACAGTGTGAGCAGGGGAGGGTCCGAGAGAGAGGGAGTCACAGACTAAAACAGGCTCCAGGCTCTGAGTTGGCAGTCAGCACAGAGCCCGACGCAGGGCCCGAACGCAGGAACCGCAAGATCATGACCTAAGCGAAAGTCGGATGCTTAACCGACTAAGCCACCCAGGCGCCCCAGAAAACTGCATCTTAAATAAATAATGTATGCATCTTGAGTAGGCCACTTTTAGGGCACAGATTTCCTTAATTACAGTATCTATTTCTGGAAGATGAAAAGAAAACTGCTGTCACCTTGCTGCATATCCTAAGATCATTCTGATTTTATCCCTTTCCTATAGGAGCAATTCCTAGCTCACTGAATTGCAAAGAAACAATAGGCACTCCACTGATCAGAAATTTACCTACAGGCAGAGCCTATGAGTGTGGTGGTCTCAGGGTTTGTGAAGAATTTCTGCTTTACATAAAATGCCTTTGCTCATACCTTTTGGTGTAGATGCTGTTAGAAAGCATGTTTCCTTTTTTTTTTTTTTTAATTTTTTAATGTTTATTTACTTTTGAGAGACAGAGACAGAATAGGAGCAGAGGAGGGGCAGAGAGAGAGGGAGACACAGAATCTGAAGCAGGCTCTAGGTTCTGAGCTGTCAGCACAGAGCCCAAAGCAAGGCTGGAACTCACCAACCGAGAGATCATGGCCTGAGCCGAAGTCGGACACTTAACCAACTGAGCCACCCAGGCGCCCCTCTATGTTTCTTTTTCTAATAACATAATTTTCCTTTTAACTTTAAGTACATAAGAGTAATCATGATAATAATATGTGACATTCTAAATACTATCCATGTGTTAACTCATGTAGTTCTTACAAAACCATACAAGATTAGAATTCTTAGCCTTATGTTAAAATGAGTCCAAGATGTGTTAAATAACTTAATAGTAAGAGTTAGCTAAGAAGTGGCAGAGCCACAATTCAAATCTGGGCTGTCTGGCTCCAGAGACTGCACACTGTAATTATCATGGCCAGGAAAGACCGCATCTAAAAGCTGACATTTGAACAAAGACTTGAACAATGAAAAAAAAAAAAAAGTGAGGAATACAGATATTTGAGGAAATGACCTTCCCAATAGAGGGAACAACAAGTACCAAGACAAAGCCTATGGGACAGAAAGTGTTTATATGACAGAGACAGTAGTGTGGGATGATGTTAAATATTTCTGCTTAGTAAATGAAAGAATTGCTATCATCTAAAATGGGGAAGATTCAGGTTATATAAACTTGGTGGGACAATCAGTTTGCTTTTGAACAGGATTAAGGTTGAGGAGTCTAGTAGACGTTCCAGATGACATGTCAAGTAGTCAGGTAGATGTCCAAGTCTAGGTTTAAAGCAGCTAATGAATGTGCAAATGGATAGCTTTACACATGCACTTACAGCCACCCGACCAGCAAAGAGGACCAAGGGAGTAAATGAAAATGGCAAAGTGATCCAAGAACTAAGCCCTCCAGTATTTATAGGCAAAAGATGAGTCACCAACAAAAGAGACTGACACAGAGCAGCCAACGAAGCAGGAGGAAAACTAGGTAAATGTGGAGTCCTGGATGCCAAGTGAAATAAAGACTTTCAATGAGGAGAAAGTGGTAAGATTTGTCAAACGCTGCTGGTAAATCAAGAAAATGAGAACTGGGAATTAAGCACTGGATATAGCAATGTGGATGGCATTAGCGACATCGACAAGAGAATTTTCACTGTAATGATAATAACAAAAATCTAAATAAGAGTGGATTTATGAATGATTAAGAATTCTCCCCAAATCACACAACTAAGATTTGTCAAAGAACTAGTTTTTTTCTTTATCCTTATTAATTGTATCCAACAGTGTATAGTTCTATGGAAATTGAAAACTTTTGAAATGGCAAATAATAACTGAATAAAATGCACAGTTCAGTAAAAAAGGGGGGAGGGGTAGTGAAAATATGCAAATAATGAGGAGAGAGATTTAATAGGGAGGTGCATCTTGAAAGGACAGAGTGGACACAGGAATGTAACTGGGTTACAGTGCTTTTATTTGGAAGTGCCAAACAATTTAACCTGACATAGGAAAAAGTGGAGGAGATTTCTTGGCTAATGTAAGTGAAAAGTTCAGGCATAGCTCCATCAAGGTGACCCACGCCACTGCTCGCTTTCAGTCAAGCTCCACCTCCCAGCTCTGCTGTCCCCTTGTTGGCTTCACTTTTCAGGCAAACTCCCCAGTCATGTTGGCCACTAACGACTCCTGGCTCACCTCTCACTGGCTTGCAGTGCTTGTGAAAGAGACTTTTCTTCCTCGTTAGTTCTTGTAAACCATATGTATTGGTTCTAATCAGCTCGACTTGTGCTGTGTATAGGTCAATAACCATACTGTGGGGGTAGATTAGCTAGATTTAGGACTCATCTCTACCTCTTAGAAGTGGCATGGTGAAGTCTGCTCTTCTCAAACCATAGATATTCGTAATTAAGTAGAGAGTTACCCATAAGAAAATTAACTCACCCATAAGAAAATACTATGAAAAATGGGGGACTAGATATTGGGTGTAGAAAATAAGATGTCCATGATAGAGTAGAAGAAAGAAGATTTAAAAGAAAGAATATACACAAGTAGTTACGTACCATGTATGGAGACTTTACCTACATTTTTCACATTTTCTCATTTAACACTCATGACAACCCCAAGGTCTAAGGGCTTATGCTGAGGAAAGGTGCAGAAAGGGAGATGATCTCTAATAATTACTTCAAAGAACACCTGCCCCTAGTTCTCATTTATAAACGAATATTTTAAACCTAAAGTAACCATCTTTAAAACCATATAATGAAAAATACATGTATGGTTTACCTGTTTGACATTATAATAAGCAGCGATAAAAATAAATTGATATATACAAATAAATCTGAGAGAAAATTATAATCATATGGTCTGGTATCATTCTGGAGGCGTCTGGTTCAACATATTCACCAAGTGAAGCTCTTCTCAGCATATTCACCAGGTGAAACTCACCTCTTCTGAGGTTGAGCAGAGAGTGGGTGCACATGTATGAGAACTGAGTGGAGAGCTACAGTGGGGGTGGGGTGGTACCTCCAACTTACATGGTCTTTCAAACAGTCCTCTCAATTCAGCCTCACTCTCTCCATTTCCTTTAGAATTACACAATAGTTCCAAATCCAGAACATTTCCAGTTCTGAGGCTAACAATGAATTGTGGCAAACTGGCTGCTTCACTTTGGACAGGTGGATCTAGCTTCATATGTGCTGCCATTTTTTCATCCATTTCCTCTGTATGCTACCGACATCCCTCATTTAGGCCCTTCTCTCCCAGTTTTTTTTTTTTATTGTTGACTTTTACCTTTTATTTATTTATTTTTAATTTTACTTTCTTCCTACTGGTATTTTGAGAGGTAAAAAGCATCAACATGTGTAGATTCAATCTACCTTTTTTGACCAGAATTCCTTTAATCCAATTCTACATCACCTATTCACATGTTTAATAACTGAGAATATTAAACATGCTATTATGAATGCCTGTCAGCAGTCTAAAGCCCCACCCTGAATTTCAACCAATCTACCCATTCCCAACATGTTTATATACATCAATCTCTAAACTCACCAACATGCATAAAATGTGAACAAAGTCCTAACCCTGTATATGATCACTCTGTTTTTAGGTTGGTTCCAACTGTGAAGTGTCATTATGTATCAAACAGAATGTTCACTCTGATCATAATGTACGTAAGATGTCAGAAAATATATGACAATGTTTAGATTAGTATTGTGAGGAGTGACTGAGTGGCTCAGTCATTTAAGTATCCGACTCTTGATTTTGGCTCAGGTCTCATGATCCTGGGATCCTGGGATTGAGCCCTGCATGAGTCTCCATGAATAGAGATTGCTTTGAGATTCTCTCTCTCTTTCTTTCTTTCTCTCTTTCTCTCTCCATCCTACCCCACTCCTCTTCCCTGTTCATACTCTGTCTCTAAAATAAACATTTTTTTAAAATAGTGTTTTGAGTTGTGGTCACACAAGTTTCCAAGCACTTAAATAATGTAATTCATCCGAGGTAACTTCTCATTCTATATGGAGGTTTCTGACCTACCATTACAAAGTTACACCCCCAATTTCCACATCTATATAAAACAAAGAAAAAAAAGAGACATAACAAAAGATCATGAAGGCTAGTACAAAGTGGTGCCAAAATGAAAATGCCATGCATCTTCTCCACGAGGCTTTAATATCTCAGAAAAAAATACACATTTGGGAAAGAAGGACACTGAATCATAGAACCAGAGAAAATGCAGCTTGAAGTAGCCCATTTCTTTTAGCTGTCAGTGAATTTTTGGTGGTTGGTTTGCTTTGTTTTATAGCTTTTCTTTGACGCTATAAAGTATCTTGACATACTGCTTGAGACCTCTGGCTTGCTATCTATTACATTTTTTTTTTTAGAATAAGTGAGATGCCATTGTGAAAGGCACTGGGGCATCACTGTTAAATTATACCCACTGTATGTGCAGACAGCCATGTAGTGAGCTCCCTCCTACTTACTCATTCAGCTTTAATTTATTTCTAGCATAGAGAAACAGTGGTGATCACCAAGGTAGGAGAGACCTGATACTTGGATAACCTGGAAATTCTTCCTTATAATGTCTAATTATTACTCCACATGTTACAGGGTAACATTTTACCTGGAATTCAGGTATTCTATTCAAATGAAGACTATGTTAAAACTTGGAACATAGGTTAATAACATAGCATTTTGACTGACATATATAGTTTCTTAATACCTACTAATTACTTTAAAAAATTGATCCTATTTCCCACACTGAGGCCTTTGTCCTAACTGTTCCATTGCCCTAAATACACTTGTTCCAGATCTTAGGATTAATGGCTCTTCCTTATCTTTCTGGCATTAGTCTAAATGTGTCTTTCTCAGAGAAAGCACCTCTGATTGAGTTATCCTTTTCCATAGTACTGATTTAAATTAAATTTAATGTTTTTTTGTGGGGTACCTGGGTGACTCAGTCAGTTAAGTATCTGACTTCAGCTCGGGTCATGATCTTGTAGTTCGTGGGTTCAAGTGATGCATGGGGCTCTAGGCTGACAGCTCAGAGCCTGGATCCTGCTTCAAATTCTGTACCTCTTTCTCACTGCTCCTCCCCTTCTAGCTCTCTTTCTCTGTCTCTCTTTCAAAAATAAATTATCATTAAAAAATAAAATAAAATTTAAATTTTTTGGTACTTATCAGGCCTCATTCTTTACTTAATTATTTTGCTTACAGAACAAAAAGAGATAAATTCAATTTTGTCCTGTGTTTTGTTTCTATTGCCTAAAACAATGCCTGGAATATGGTAGGCATATCCCTGTCTCTATATACCAAAAAGGGACTTTGGTGTTATCATTGTGGTAGCTTTAACGCTTTGTGCAGGTATGGTCTTCATATGTGTTCAATTAATTAATTAATGACTTTCCTGTGTAATTTAATGCTTATATTGAATCTTTAAAAATAAAATACCCCATCCTTGATGTTTACCCAGACAAATGAAAACTTAACAGGCAAAAAAAAAAAAAAGAAAAATAATGTTTTTAGGGGATTTACTTACATTTGCTGAGCACTGAAAAAAACAAATTCTGGTGAATGGAAAAATAAACTATGGTAAATCCATTTAATAGCATACTACCAAGCAATGGAAGGGAACAAACCACCAAAACACACAAGAGCACAGATGAATCTTGGACACACAATCCTAAGTAGTCAGACTCAAAAGATTACAACCTCTGATTCCACTGACATGATCTTTTGGAAAAGATAACACTATAGGGACATAAAATAAACCTGCTATTATTTAAGATATTGACTAAGCTGTTAACCCTATGGAGATGGGGGAGGAGTTTATTACAAGTGAATTTCAGGGGGTGGTTATGGTAGTGGTGGTTCCATGATTGGATATTCTTTATTTTTTCAAATTTTTAAAAATGTTTTATTTCTTTCTGAGAGAGAGAGATAGCATGAACAGAGGAGGATCAGAGAGAGAGGGTGACACAGAATCTGAAACAGTCTCCAGGCTCAGAGCTAGCTGTCAGCATAGAGCCTGACGCGGGGCTCGAACCCACGGACTGTGAGATCATGACCTG
The DNA here is from genome assembly GCF_003009895.1 of Hyaena hyaena. NCBI lineage: Eukaryota > Metazoa > Chordata > Mammalia > Carnivora > Hyaenidae > Hyaena > Hyaena hyaena. The sequence continues at coordinate 3,473,532 of NW_024080739.1, read as the reverse complement.
AGTCGAAGTCGGATGCTTAACCGACTGAGCCACCCATGCGCCCCCGTGATTAGATGTTCTTGTCCAAACTCACAGAACTCTACTCCCAAAATAGTGAGTCCTCCTTTATGTACATTATACCTCCATTAAACAAACAAACAAAAAAAGTAAAATACAGGGGTGCCTGGGTGACTCAGTGGATTAAGCATCTATCTCTTGATTTCAGTTTAGGTCGTGATCTCACGGTTGAGGGGACTGAGCCCCACATTGGGCTCTGCAGTGACAGCACAGAGCCTGCTGGGGATATTCTCTCTCTCCTTCTCTCTCTGCCCCTCCCACACACATGCTCTCTCTCTCTAAACAAACATTTATTAAAAAAGTAAAATAGGTGAAACATTATAGTCCACTATAATGCAAAGAACTATTAGGCTGTCCTATAGCTGCCTATTTTCCTGTGATACTTTGAAAGTATGTCTTATTATTGTATTCCTCCAGTATCTACCCAGCTCGGTTCTCATAATGCTCTCCAGTGCTGTACATGAACTGCTAACCCAGTGCTTTCCTGAACTCATCTTCCATCACACTCTCCTTTTCTCAGTGCTCTAGCCAGAGTGGCCATCTTATTGATCTTCAAACACATTCAGCAACATGAGGCCTGTGCAATCCCTGTCCTCTGCCAAAATGCCTACTTTCTGTATCTACATGCTGGGTTCATTATACTTCCTTCGGCTCTGTCTGCAAAGATCAGCTGACCAGAGATGTTTTCCTTGGCTATTTTATACAAGTAATACCTCCCTCCTTAAATAGTGTTTTCTTTTTAATACAGAAAATATTTTTCTTTATTTTCAGTCTGTATACCCTCATTAGAATATAAGCTTTATGGAGTTTGAAATTATGTTTTATTCACCAGTGTTTATCCATCTTTTAAAACAATTCCCCGTTTTAGGAAGTCCTATATATATATGTATGTGTGAGTATGTATGTGTGTGTGAGAAGAAATAAATGAACTAATTATCTAGTGTATATGTGGTGACAGAGACTGACTAGATACATATATATATATGTTTATATAAATGTGTATGTATATGTGTATATATATATGTATATGTGTGTATATATATGTGTGTGTTTGTGTGTGTGTGTGTATATATATATATATATATATATATATTTGAAAGAATTTTACAAACATGAATTTTGTAAGGGACAACTTTTTTAGTTTACTGATTTGGGTTCTATTTTCCAAACATTCCTTCACTAACTTCTCTTCCTGTTGAGTCTCTCAATATTTAACGTTTACCTAATTAGTATATTCTTTGTGCCAATTCGTGCTGAACAAGAAAGACAATGTCTGTTTTCATAAGTGAGTACAGAAAATAGCAATGAAACAATCAATTATGATGTTAAAAGTGTGTTTGAGGGAAAGAGGAGTCTACAGAATATCAGGGGAACATAAGATAGGAAAGCCTGCCCCACACTTGAGAGATTGGGGATAGTCTCTCAGAGGAAGTGACTTTAAGTTGTCACTGCAATGATTAGGATATTTATTTTGAGAGAGAGAGAGAGAGAGAGGAAGAGGAGAGAGGGGCAGAGAGGGAGAGGGAGAGAGAAAGAGAGAGAGAGGAAGAGAGGGGGAGAGAGAGAGAGAGAGAGAGAGAGAGAGAATCCCAAACANTGGTCTCTTCCAGCTATCCCCCCCTTAAATTTTGAAGCATCTGTGGTTAAGGCCTGAGACCACCAACTAGCTGTGTAATGGTAAAAAGATGAGTGTGAGTAAAATGCTGTGAATGAAGGGTGTTGGGGGGAGATGAGTCTGCTCAGTGCTGAGGGGGAGAGACACGGAGGGAGGCAGAGAGGGAAGTCCACATCAGAAGGAAGAAACACGTTGGCAGTGGGGAGACCTGGTGGAGGCTCCCCTGCAGGAGTGTGAGCCCCAGCCTGGGCACCCTAGTGGAAAGAGAGGGGGAAAGAGAGAGAAAGAGAGAGAGGAGAGTAGAGGGAGGAAGGGAGGGAGGGAGGGAGAGGGAGAGGGAGAGGGAGAGAGAGAGAGAGAGAGAGAGAGAGAGAGAGAGAATACTAAGCAGACTCTTCACTCAGTGCAGAGCCTGACATGGGATTCTATCTCATTAACAGTAAGATCAAGACTTGATCTCAAATCAAGAGTCAGACGCTTAACCAAATGAGCCAACCAGGTGCCCCAAGAATAAATTTAGAAGGTAAACAGGATGATGGGATTGAATGGAGGATGCTTTTTAGAATGCAGGGCACTTTGATGGAATTGAAAGAATTAAGAATGAGAACAGGGTAATGTGCTAGCAATAAAGGAACAAGAGATACGGGATGAGGGTAAGAACAAGATCAGGGTCTAAAGAACTCTAAAAGTTACAGAGTTCTTTGGTTTTTACTTAAAGGGAAATAGAAACTATAAAAGGCTTACAATGGATTAATATGATTATGTTTTCTTTTTAGAGAGAGTGATGGGGCTGAATTATAGATAACAATGTGAATGTGAGAATGGCATCACACTGGAGTCTGCTGCTGCAGTTCTCAAGGGGGAAGAAAACGATAGAAATTCCAACTGGGGAGATTTCAGTGGGGTTGGAGAAAAGTTGAAAAATTAGGACATTTTTAAAATTGGCATTGTCGGGAAACTGCTATCGTAATACTTTGATGCTTGAAATAAGTAGGAGAGGCCGGCATTAATCCTAGTTCCTAGTTTGGGCATATTCTGAAACTATAGGAATTTCTCTGCAACTATAGGAAAGTCCTCTCTCATTTTATTTTCTTTCTCCATTTTCCTCTTTCACTTTATTGTCTCTGAGTTAATCATATACTACCAACTCTCCACTCAGCCATGGTCACAATCTCTATCTATCTATCTATCTATCTATCATAGAACTTGATTATATATTTCTAATATATTAATATTTATATGCCTATCATATATATATATATCATATATATCATAGTGATATATATAATTTTCTCTTTGTGTTACTATTTTGCCCAGGGCTTGCAATAAAGTTTGGATAGTATTGGAAAAGTTTGGAAGTATTGGCAACCTTCCCTGTTTACACCATTAAGTATAGTAGTTTTTTGAGTTGTCCTTTATCAGATTGAGGGAGTTCTTTCTGTTCCTAATTAGCTCAGATATTTTTTCATAATAAAAGGACATTAAGTTTCATCAAAAGCTTTTTCTCTGTTATCCTCTTAATATGGTCAATTATGCTGATTGACTTGTGCATGTTAAACCAACTTTGCATTCTTAGGATAATTCTTCCTACTCATGATATAACATTTTTTGCATATAGTGATGAATCTGATTTGCTAATATTTTGTTAATTATTTCTGCATCTATGCTTATGAGGGATATTAAACTTTTCTTAATCTTCCCACCATAAAACAACTAGAAAAGTAGGTAACATATATAAAACCACTGTTCTAAAATATTTCCTACCAAGATTTTCTTAAAAGAAGGGAACTACATAAAACGAGCCCATTACGCACCCCAGTTTAACTTCTTAGAAACATTTTCCTGACCCTCGTGTAGAAACAGGAATTCTAAGCATAGCAGAGATATGTTACTGAACTAAGGACAAAGAAGTTAAATTTCAGAGAGGCTGAGGCTTCAAGGAGGGGGCAGATATATCCATGCATATATCTGCATACTCTTGTATCTTTTACTAAACCTAAGACAGCAAGTCTAAAGTTTAGCTGAAAAACCAACTTTTAGAAATACTCTGCATTCTTCTCTACTTAACAACATACTTGGTACAGTGGTGATTCAACCTTGAGTTGTAGCTACTTGACCCAAAATGATGACTGGAGAACTAGAAAATTTACAACTCACTTATTGTTTTCATATGCTCAACAACTTTATTTTCCCCCTGAATTGGCATTTTCCTTTATTCTGGAAGAAACAGAAGACTGGCCTCCAGAAACATCTTGTTTTATTGAGTGGGTAGATGAAATGATTAGGCCTGGTACGGTCCCTTTTCCATTTTTAATTTCCATGATGACTGCTGGCAGAAGGCAAGCAATATGCAGCCTCCACCTCAGGTGTGCTAACATATTGCAATTAAATAAAGCTACTCTTACTTACCCAGGGGGAAAGCGATTGATCAAAGTGTCTGATGATTTACTTCCAGTGTATGCTACAATTCCCTGCCCCAAACACCAAGATCTATTTAGTAAAAAGAGGGTATCATTAAAACCAAGACACATATTATTCACAAATTGTGGTCTAAGGGAATGTAAATGACATAATTATTCTCCAACAGGTAAACAAATTCAGTGGCTTCTCTACATCCACCCTTATTATAAATAATTGTTCCAATTAGTGTTATCCAAACACTGTATGAGGCTAATTTAAAGCAATACAAGTAAGATTATTTTTTATACTTAGTGAAATAAATCCAAGTCAGGCAAGGAAAGGGCTCATGGCAGAAGAACAGAGATGCAGATGGTAAACCAACTTTAAAATTACATCACCAAATTAGGTTGACAGGAAGAAGGGTATAATCTAGAGGCAAGTTGCTCTAATTATTATTATTGTCATCAATACATTATATTGAGCAACAATGTACAATGACCCAAGATCACTGGTTAATTTGGTTTGGAATCAATACCAAGATACAGGACTTCTCTGATTATATAGAAAAATAATAATTATGAAGGAATAACCACAGTTTGCTCCTCATATTGGCATTGTGTTTGTTATATTTTCAAATGGCATTTAATGTCTAGTGTATTATTTTAGCTTTACATTGACAGCATACAACACTGTTTAAGAGCTTATGCTCTGAAGTCAGACTGCTTTGAGTTCCAGTGCTGCCTCTGAAATTTAACCTCAGTGAGTCTCAATTTTCTCAGCACTAAAGTATGGGCTAATTAGAGAAACTACTTCTTAGAGATACTTTAGGTGAAAATTAGTGAAGATGTGAAAAGACTAAATCAACAGATAAAGTTTTTTGGAGCTGGCTGGTGGTGGAATGGGGATCCAAAACACACATTCAGCTTCTAGAGTCTTCACTGCAAACCCACACATGCAGGGCACTTAGTCCACTGTTTGGTATGTAGCATTCAACGACTGACTAGTGGTTAGGAGGGGAAGAGGAAGGAATTAGGAGAAAATGAGGTGGAAGAAACAGGCCTCTATAATAAGATTCAGTCAGGGGGGTACACATTTTTAGAGAAAAGGTCAAGTAGTAAATATTTTAGTCTTTGCAGTATATACATTTTATCTCAACTACTCAACTCACTGCCACTGTATTTAGAAAGAAACCACCTCTAAAACATAAATGGATAGGTATGTTCCAGTAAGATTTGACTTACAAAAACAGGTATTGGGCTTCATTTGTCTCGTGGGCCATAGTTTGGAACCTATTCAGAGAATTAATATTTATATGCAGTCTTTTCCTTTTTGGAGGTATAACTGACAAATACTGAAAGCTGCTTTAAAAAAAAAAAAAGTCCAGTAATCTCTTCACTGTATCCCAGCTGCCTCCCTCTTGCCTACTGTATCCTTGGGAACAATGAGACCATATGACTGCTAGATTGTTTACAGAAATGATGGTTTAAGATTAAGGTACAGTCCGGTACAGTCCCAGTGTCTTATGCAAAGATGATTTAGCGACTGACAACCAGAAAAAAAAAAGTAAAGCAATTAAATATTAAGTCTAGGCATGGTGAACACGGCTTAGACCACAGTGAAAATTTTGCCTGGGAACCCGCATTCTCTGTTCAAACAAGAATTATGTATTTGTTCGAGGGGAGAATGCATATCTTCACCTGGAACCCTTCACATTTTTTTAGCCACTGGCTGCCAGGTGATATCTGTAGTAGGCGAAACAGATGTCCTTCTGTGCCAATAAAAGTCCCATGAAATGCCAATTGTTTCAATTGAATTATTACTAGCATCCTTTTTTGCTCTTCTAAAAGCATTCCAGTTCAGATGAAACATTACATGGTCAGCCTTTTAATAGGAGATAGATGCCAATTCTATAGATTTCTACTTGCTTTGGAAGCTACACTCTCTTTCCCCTGCCCACCAAGGGATGGCAGAGAGTTCTCATCTAGCATTACTTCTGTTTTCTCAAATATTTATTGAGTACCTAGATATGCCATGTACTGTGAAAGCCACCGAAGAGAAAATGCTCCCTCGGAAGACACTATTTGATTCGGAAGATAGATTGTTTGAGAAGGTTTATGTGGACTCCCTCTTGTCTAAAGGCTGTAAATTCTATAGGCGCAGCCCATCTTTCTGTACATCCCCTCCATTGTTACATATCCTGTGAGGACCAAACTTCTTGAGAGCAGTGGCTGGGTGCACCCTTTTATCCCCAGCATCTAGTCATGCGTGCTGTATTCTATGTGAGCACTCGCAGAATGAATAACTCAGCACTAGTCAAAGGTTTCCTCATTAAGCACTGAGATTTTTTGTGTGGGCCCACATTGTACAGAAAGGGAAATGAATTATTTTACTGAATTTAAAAGACTTGTATGAGTAGCTCCAAATACATACCTTCATACTTTATACCTATTATTTACTGAGAGCTTACTATATGCCAAGCCCCAAACTGAACTTTTATATATTGCAGAGCACTTAATCCTTACAATCACTGTAGACGTAGGGGCAATTATTTTCTCTATTTTGTGGATAATAAAGCAATAGCTCAAAGAACTTAGGAAATTTACATAAGGTAACATAGCTCTCAAGTGATGGAAACAGGACTCCATCCTACATTTGATTTCCACAAACAGTGAAGCATTATGAAAGCTGGTAGGCATAGTACCACATAGATACATCAAAACTCAGTGACATCCTTGAGTCAACTGCCTGATTTAATACTACTAGTATCACTGCTATACATAATGCATGGACCATCCTTGTATTAAAAACGTTAATTTGTGTTTTATCTGAAATTTAAATGCAACTGGGGTATGCTATATGTGTTGGTGCTAAATTTCACAGCATTACCTGCTACTCATGCTACGTAGGATATTTGTACCAAGAAAACGTGATGATGCTTTAATACAGTTCCCATTTCAGTGGTTCTATTCCCCATCCCTGATTTCATTGTTCTGGGTATGCACAAAAAATTGAAAATATTCCTGGGGCAATTATGACTGAATACAATAAGGACACTGTCTTCCATCCTAGCTCTAATAAACTGTCCAATCTCAGCCAAAAACTGTAAGTATACCAATGTCCCCTGAGCGGCCACCATCATCCTGAGCCTGTTGCCCCACTGCACAAATTAATCACTGAGGATAACTCCTCTAGCTCTCTTTGCTTGGTGATAAGATGTACCATAGAGCCCAGCCGTACAAGTGAACCACAATGTAACTTATACCCGAGGCCACAAGCAGGTATGCTGGGTACCAGCTGGGAGCCTGATATATGCTGGCTTCTGTGAAATCTATGAAAAAAAGGCCAACAAATTCCTCACTCAAGGATCCTGCCATCACCCTGTGATGACCTGCTAACATCTAGACATGATTAAAACAATTATGGACAAAGCTTCATGGAGAGTATCTGTCAAGGTTTCAGCCCCAAGAGTGCTAACTTCAACTTCCTATCAGTACCCCAAATTCCTTTTCAAAAATCACCTATCCCCCGTTTTAAGCAAGGTTTCTTTCAAGCAGTGATCACCAAGCTTTCTACCCCTTGCGGCTAAATGATTTGCTCAAGGAAAGACATATGACCCAGTTTGAACCAATGAAATGAGGTATTTCTTCCTGAAGAGAAATACATCTTATCTATCTTAGAGAAACAGTCACATGAAACCTTGCTTCTTTTTGTGAACTTAGTGGTCTGGGTGCTTGGGATGAATGGTCCCATTTTGCTGCCCCAAGGAGAGAGGGTAAAAGCTCCAGAGGCCATGATGGTGAGGTCTGAGAGGAAGGCTTATGCTGCAGAAGTCTATATCAAAGACTTACAAAGTAGCCAGGGTTGAATGACAAAACTTGAACCAACAAATTTTCTTTGTTGGTTAAGTCCATTTAGGTGGTTTACATTTTGTCATGTGCAACACCAAGCCTCTCTATCTATCTTCTATTTATTTGTATTTCAATTTGTACCCACTCTAGGAAAAAATGCATAACGAGGCTTATTAAAATACACAGAATACAAAAATAAAACATAGATTAAGAAAGTGTGATTAAAAGGGTGTGTGTGTGTGTGTGTGTGTGTGTGTGTGTGTGTGTGTGTGAAGGGAAAACCTATGGGTCTGAAATGGAACCAGAAAATGAGGCTCAGATAAAAATGCTTACTGTGAAGTCTTACCCAGGCTCTGCATAACCCTGAGAGTTCTTGTAAACCTTCTAGCATGTAATTCAAAGGAAACAACCTGTTTATTTACCCGATTCATAGCGTCTTCCAGCTAAATTCTAAGCAATTTCTCAGGAGAACCACAAGTTATAAAATGTGAAAGTCCAAGTTACTAGAAAGAAGAATGAGCATGCTAGGGCGGAGCAGTGAAGGAAAGCACCCCTACAGAAGGTCAGACCTGAGCCGAGCCAGGAGGGAGGGGCTGAGGTGTGGAGGTGAGCACCCAGTGTAAGGAGGGAAGTTAGGGTGAGATGTAACCCCAGATGATGTGAGTACCCAGGATCAAGATGGGGAGAAGCAGGCAAACAAACAAACAATACCCCTACTAAAGAGCAGATGTTATTTCGAGCTTATCAAGTGTGTATTTTAAAATACAACCAGGCCAGTAATTTTGGCTTGATGAATAAAATGGAAACAGCCTACAAATAAATCTTGAGAAAAAATACAACTGAGAATAAACAAACTCCCCTGCAGAAAATAAACAACATATTGAGCTTAATTTTCCTGTTGTGTAAATTAGTCCTTAGGAGTAATTTAGGTAACTTTCACTCTGTAACCTAGAGAGCGGAGTCTTCAACAAAATAATTCTCATTTGCACCCTGTCAAGATTATATATTCAGAAGTTTCAGAATAGTTTTTTCAGGCTGGTAGGATGGGGGGTGGAAAATGATAATAGCATTATTATATGCTCATATATAATAAGCTCTTAGGGTATATGTTCTAACTAGAGTGCTCTATTAACTGGTCCTTTCACATAATTAAGTTATAATACTCAGAAATCATGAATTATCAGTGGATAGTTTGTACAAGGCACCCACTGAATACCTGTGGATTTCAATTATATTTTGACTTACTTACCATACTAGCTCTGTGACCCTGAAGAAGTGAATTAAACTCTCTGATCCTTGGGTCTCTCACTTGTAAATAGGTGCAATAATAAATACTTACCGAAGTGTATGTGGATTAAGTGAGAAAATACATAGGGCCTATTAGAGTAACTATCATTTGAACTGAAATCCTAAGAACTTCCATGATTTAATTAACTTCTCATTAAAACCTGAGAGATTTTTTTTCTCCTCTGTGGGTAAGGACACTCAGACACAGAGGGGTTTTATCAACTTACTCAATATCATAATTTAAAAAAATATGACATGTATTACTTCTATATTGAAGACATCACTTACTACCATTAGCATGCCAAATTAATAAAACTTATTTTACTACTATTTCTAAGGAACCAGAAAAAAAAATTACATTAAATGAAATTATTGGTCCTCAAAGAGCTCTTTAAGGTAGGTGAGGTCATATATTATAGTCTTTATTTTACAGACAGGCATAACGAAGTGACATTAGTACATTAAGTTGATGCTTTATTATGGAAGAGATTATCTTCATTATCTGTTTCAATGATTCTCAAACTTTAGTATTTTTAAGAATCACCTGGGGAACTTATTAAAAAATATAGATGTCTGGGCTTAATTCTCTGGGAATCTGAACTGGGGAGAAGGCCAGGTCTGTTTCAACAGCACTATAGTAAAGTCTGATTTAAGTTGTCTACTAGCCACATTTTATGAAAACCCGATCTGGGGTTCAGTAGTGCCTTGAGGTTAGGGGCTACGCACGCATGGAGAACAAAAGGACTAACTTGAATGGGAAAAAAATAAAGGAATAAAGAAAGGAGTGGAGTGTCTAGATAGCCTGTGCCTCTGCAGCAACAATGCCAATTTTTCTAATGGGCATTCACTGTTCCCTTGCTCTTGAACCGTGATCTCTGAGTAGCAGCCTCCCACCCCCAAACTCCAGGGTGATCATGTGATATAAATAAGGACCAAGGCAATCAGCACACTGGATTAGTACTGTGTATGGTGATTGGACCTACTTTGGACATCTTGAAAAAATCAGAGAAAAGCCTAAGACCACCAAGTCGGCCATAAAAAGTGGTCTATCTTCTACTGCAGTGAGAGTTTTATGGGTGTTGCGGTACTGCAGGTACTTGCCAATTCTTGGAGGCTGAGCTTAAAGCTATGAGGACAGAATTCAGGTCCTGAAGATACTGGGTAAGCTTTGAAGTCAGTCGTGCCTGAAGCTACAGTCTACCTCAGGACTTCTCAGTCTTGGGAACTATTAAATTCACATTTGGACTTGAGACAGTTTCATGTGCAACCCACAGATAAACAGAGGATTTCGTCAAAACTTAGGAGAAAAAAATGAGACTTAGAATTAAGAAACTTGCCCAAGATCATCCAGCTTATCAACAGCAGAGACGAGATTCAATGTTTGGCTGTCAGGCTCCAAGGATGGAGATCTTAGTCACTGCAGTATATCACGTCTAAAGTTTCTAGTTATACTGAGCTACTGTATGTAATTAGGCTTGCTCAGAAAATAGAATGCCTTGGGGAATTCGCGTTTTCTGGGTTTCAACTACAACTTGACTCCTTTATTGGGGGCAGGCGGATTTATACCACGTTAAACCCACCTTTCTATTACTATGGGTGGCAGATCACCATTCATCCCTATTTCTTCCCATTTTCTAGTGGTTTAACATGTTTGTGAAGTACCTGCAGGGTAAAAGGGAGACAAGGGAAAGGTAGTGGGGGTGAGGGGAATGCCACATCTACACATTTCAAATGGCATCTTTCCTCCGGTTTCTGTCTGCTCACTGGATTGATGCTCTTTTCCTTTTGTTCGATTCATGTATCATCGCTGGCCTAATACATGCTTGGATTTACATCCAAGGCTCCATTCAACTAGATGGCAAATTTGCAAGCCAACAGATCTCATGGTTTGAGCAGACTGCTTTGGTACAGATAGACATGGTGTGCTGAGACTATGGATGCAAAATGCAACACCTGCTTGTAATAATGCTTGCTCCCTCTTGGAGCAGAATGGTTTGGCGCTGCAATCTGACACTTTTAGTCTGCACTTCGGTTGTTAAAAAGGGACCATTACAAAAAGAAATCACTTGGGCACTGTTTTGGACTAGTCACCATTCTTGATGCCATCTTCAAATATGACAGAATCTTAGAATATCCATGATAAAATGTTTAAGATTACAAAAGTGATGATGTTGATAAAAAAAAAAAATCACTTAAATACCAGCACTTCCTTGTGTATTTTGCATGTTTTATCTCATTCATGACAGACCAATAGGAAAGATAACTATTCTTCCTCCCATGTGATGGTTCAGGAAATAGAGGCTCACGGTGGTTCCATGCCTTGCCAATACTCATGGAGTCGATGAGTTGTGGAGCATAGATCAAATCCATCTTTGTTTAACTCTGAAATTTTTAATCATTATATTTGATCTCTAGTCCAGTGCTTTTCAAAGTTTAGTGCATGTCAGAATCACCTGGAGGGCTGTTGAAATACAAATTACTGGGTGGGCCTCACCCAGAGTTTCTGATTCAGTAGATTTCAAATGAGCTCTCAGGTGGTGGTGAGGTTGCTTAAGACTACACTTTGAGAACTACCGATCTAGTCCCACTGCTTCACTGCAAGTCAGTAAAGATTCTGCTCAAGTTGACAACATGTATTAATGGCCAAGAGAACATGTGAATGCAGTTCTTTTGGTGCTCAAGCAAATGGTTTCAACTGTGAGGAAGCCCTTGTCCTCACTCTCTTTTCCATTTACAGTAAAGACATACAATATTTGCCTGAAGTCGCAAATAATAATTCCTCTGGCATGTCCCGATTCATCACGATCACAGGCATTAATGAATTAGTATAAGTTAACAACCTTCTTGAGTTTTAAATTCCTGTAAGACTGGAGCAATCAGTTTTTACTTGCAGCTATGTCATAAGGATTGAATATAAATAAGAATTTCCTGAATTGGAATAGAAGCATGATGAAGTCAGGTACTTTGCTTATCTTTTTTCCCAACTACATACTTATATCCAGCATTGATGCATAAAAGAATAAAAATAAATACCTAGTACACCATCAGAACTCACAGATGGTACTTCATTGCTATTTTAATATAATCATCACCAAATCAGAAAGAAAGAGAAAATGTGAACAGGCCTATTACTAGTACCGAAGCTGAATTGGTAATCGAAACACTCTTGACAAACAAAAGTCCAGGAACAAATGGCTTTACTGGAAAACTTTACCAAATGTTTAAAAAGAGAGTCAATAACCTATCTCTGTCAAACTATTCCAAAAAATAGAATAGGAAGCAAAACTTTCAAATTCATTCTATGATACCACCACTACCCTGATACTGAAAACAAACATACTACCAAAAGAAGAAAGAAAGCAGACGGACAGACAGACAGACAGAGAAAGGAAGGAAGGAAGGAAGGAAGGAAGGAAGGAAGGAAGGAAGGAAGGAAGCAAGCAAGCAAACAAGCAAGTAAGCTATAGGCCAATATCCCTGATGAACATAGATTCAAAAATACTCAACAAAATATTAGCAGGGGCACCTAGGTGGCTCAGTCAGTTAAGCGTCTGATGTTGCCTCAGTTCATGATCTAGTGGTTTGTGAGTCTGAGCTGTTAGCACAGAGCCTGAAGCCTGCTTCAGATTCTGTGTCTCTCTCTCCATGCCCCTCCCCTACTCACACTCTGTCTTTCTCTCAAAAATAAATAAACATTAACAAATTTTTTAATTATCAAACAAATTCAATAATATTAAAAGGCTAATTCACCATGATCAAGTGGGATTCATTCTAGGACTGCAAGAGTGGTTCAATATTCACAAATCAATCAACATGATACATCATGTTGAAAAGAGAAAGGATGAAAGCTATATGATCATCTCAACAGAAACAGAAAAATCTTTTGACAAACTATAATATCTATTCAAGATAAAAGCTCTCAACAAAACGGGTTTAGAGGAATCATATCTCAATATAATAAAGACCCATATATGAAAAACCCACAGATAACATACTACTTAGTGGTGAAAACCTAAGAGCTTTTGCCCTCACATGAGGAACAAGACACAGATGTCCATCCACACCACTTTGATTTAACATAGTACTGAAAGTCCTAGTCAGAGTGATCAGATAAAAAATAATAAAAGGCATCCAAGTTGATTTAAAAAAAGGGGGGGCGCAGCGCCTGGGTGGCTCAGTCGGTTAAGTGTCCAACTTTGGCTCAGGTCATGATCTCCTGGTTCATGGGTTAGAGCTCCTCAGCTAGCTCAGAGCCTGGAGCCCGTTTTGGACTCTGTATCTCCCTCCTTCTCTGACCCTCCCCTGCTCATGCTGTCTCTCTCTCATAAATAAATAAAACATTAAAAAAAACTTTTTTAAATTGATAAAAAAAAGAAGTTAAACTGTCACTATTTGCAGATGATGTGATACTATATATAGAAAACCATATGGATTATACGAAAACACTGTTGGAACTGATAAATGATTTTAGTAGTTTCAGGATATAAAATGAAGAGACAGATTACCTGTCACATTTCTGTACCATAATAATGAAGTAACAAAAAGAGAAATTAAAAAAATAATCCCATTTACTGTTGCACCAAAAAGAATAAAATAACTAGGAATAATTCTAACCAAGGAGGTGAAAGACCTGTACGCTGAAAGTGATAAACCACTGATGAAAGAAATGTAAGATGACACAAATGGAAAAGTATACCACTCTCAAGGACTGAGAGAATTAATATTGTGAAAATGTATATGACTGCCCAAACAATCACAAGATTCAGTGTAATCCCTGTCAAATTCCAATACCACTTTTTCACACAACTAGAACAAATAATCCTAAAACTTTTATGGAACCATCAAGACCTCAAATAGCCAAAATAATCTTGAGAAAGAAGGACAAAGCTGGAGGTATCATAGTCCCAGATTTCAAGATAAATTACAAAACTGGAATCATCCAGAGAATATGGTACTGGCATAAAACAGACACATAGGTCAATGGAATAGAGAGCACAGAAATAGACTCACACTTCTGTGGTTAATTAATATATGACAAAGGAAGCAAAAACATAAAAAAGGACAAAGAATGTTTTTAATAAATTGTGGTGAGAAAATTGGACAACTACATGCAAGAGAGAAAACTGGGACCACATCCCTGCATCATACAGAAAATAAACTCAAAATGGATTAAAGACCTAAATGTGAGACTTGCAACCATTACACTCCCAAGATGAAACATAGGCAGTAATTTCTTGGACATCAATTTTAGCGGTTTTCTAGGTCTGCTCAGGCAAGGGAAACAAAAGCAAGAATAAATGATTGGGGGGTAACTGGGTGGTTCAGTCGGTTACGTGTCTGACTTTGACTCAGGTCACAGTCTTGCAGTTCATGGGGTTGAGCCCTGTGTTGGGTTCTGTGCTGACAGCCTAGAACCTGGTACCTGCTTTGGATTCTGTGTCTCCCCCTGTCTCTGCCCCTCCCCCGCTTGTTCTCTGGTTCTCTCTCTCTCTCAAAAATAAACAAGAATATTTTTAAAAGTTTAAAAAACATAAATGATTGAGACTATGCCAAAGTAATAAGCTGTTGCACAGGAAAGGGAACCATCATCAACAACAACAGAAACAACAATGCAAGCTACAGAATGGTAGAAGATATTTGCAAATAATGCATCTCATAAGGGATTAATATCCAAAATAGATAAAGAACTTATATAACACCAAAAAACCCAATCTGATTAAAAAATGGGCAAAGGACCCAAAGAGACATTTTTTCCAAGGGGAGACATATAGATGCCCAAGAGACAAATGACAAGATACTCAACATCACTTATCATCAGGGAAATGCAAATCCAACTATGATATCACCTCACACCTGTCAGAATGGCTAGGATTAAAAAGGTAAGAGATAATAAGTGTCGATGAGGATGTGGAGAAGAAGGAACTCTTATACATTGTGGGTGAGAATGAAAACGGGTGCAGCTACTGTGGAAAACAGTATGAAGTTTCCTCTAAAAATTAAAAATAGAATATCATATAACTCATTAATCCCACTACTATTTACTCAAATAAAACAAAAACAAATTATTCAAAAGTATTTTGAAAAGATATATGCACCTGTGTGTTCATGGCAGCCTTATTTATAATACCCAGGACATAACAACCAGCCCAAATAGCCACCCACGGATAAAGACATGATAAAGAATGAGATCTTGCCATTTGTGACAACATGGATAGACCTAGAGGGCATGATGTTCAGGGAAGTAAGTCAGATAGAGACAGTTATAAACCCTTTGATTTCACTTACATGTGGAATCTAAAAAAAACAAACAAAAAACGAAAGAACAAACAGATTCTTAAATATGGACAATAAGCTAGTGGTTGCCAGAGGGGATGTGTGGGGTGGTATGGGTGAAATATGTGAAAGAGATTAAGAGATACAGACTTCCAGGTACAAAATAAGTCACAAAAATGACAAGTACAGCATAGGGAATGCAGTCAGCAATACTGAAATAACATTGTATGGTGACAGAGGGGGACTACACTTACGGTAGTGAGCACTGAGTAATGTATAGAATTATCCAATCAATATGCTGTATACCTGAAAATAACATAGCATTGTGTGTCCGTAACAAATTAAAAAGAATATCATCATCATCATCATCACCACCACCACTGTTGTCATCAACTGGCAGGATTTACGGATTAAATTCCCATCTTATTTTCTCCTGTTTAGATTTTTTTTTTTTTACACTCTCTTTACCTGCCAAGCTCCATCATATTTTCTGGTAATGATGTATCCATTTTATGGCTTGCCAGATGTTAAGTTTTTTTTCTGTTATTCTTTCAGCAAATTCACACTGCAGTCATTGATGTCCTGTTTTCAAATGGGGAGCTCTAAATTACTACAAACATTATGCCTTGGCTGCCTTTTAAATCTTTTCCAGCTGTCGGCTTTGAAGGGAGTATGGCCATTAGTCATTTGGGACATACTTTAACCCTTTGGATAACAGTGAGACATCTACTCATACAGTGTTGGAAGTAGATCTCCCACTGCCCCATATAAAATTCTCTCTTGGCTCAGTGAACAGTCAGGCAAACAGGAAAGAGATTTTGCTGAATTTATTTTGTAGTACATTCTTCAAGCCTCAGATGGTCTGGCACTAAATATCCATGCTACTTGTGAAAGGAAGCACCCATGTGCACTGATGTAAGATATGGCTTTGAACACTGGACAGTTTCTAGACGAAAACAGTAACAGAGGGAGAGAAATGTTTCCCTAGCTGTAGACCTATGGTTCTTAACACTGGGTGCATTGTATATTCATTAGAGGAGAACGTTTTAGAAATCCTAGAGCACAGACACCTTTCAGGATTATTTCAATCACACCCCTTGAGGGTTCTAGTCATCTGCAGTTCTGAAGAGCTCTCTGGTCATGCAGTTCCATTCAAGAACCGGTGCAGAATGTTTCACAAGTTTTCAATAGTCCTCAACATAATGAGAAAAATAGTCAAAGTAGCAGAATTTTCATAATGCAAATTTGGTTGTTTAATAAATACTGTCATTGTTCTGACATCATTCATCCTCCTATGCAATACTTGAGAAAAAATTTTAACCACCTTTGACTCCATAAAATCTCACTACAACTCAGCTTGTGGCAGGCTATGTACCCCGAGAAAAAGCAAGACTGTAATCAAAGCCTGTAATTTAGAACATCTGCCCTTCTGGCTTCAATCTGGGGCTCCCTTTTAAATCAGTGCTATTTCCTCTGTTTGTAACAGAGTCATGTGACAGTTTCAATATGCACTGCCTGCGTCTCCCTATCAGCCATCAGGAGGGTGTCTCCTCTAGGCTCAGTTTCATGTGCTCTGGAGAAAGGGTGTCTGTTCCTTTGTGGGTCTCCCCAACATTTCCCAACATGAATTTCATGTATGACCCCCAGCCTATACTTTAAATCAGATTGGCCTAGACATAGACTCTTAATATTTGAAAATCTGTATGGTGACTTGTGTAAAATGCATTAACAGATATAAGAAGAACAACTTAATTTTATTTATATAGATTATGTTCTTCCTGCTTTTTTGGCTACAAAATAATGTTTTTAAAAAATGACAGCAATAATAACTGTAGCTTCAACAAGTTACACATTTATGTGATAGAGTTGAAATGTTGGTAATGCTCTTTGAGGAAAACTCAGGATTTGTCTGGGTAATCCAAAATTCTGGGATACCACATTTTGTGACACAAAGTATCCAGAACATGGTAACTCTCATGATTACTATTTTGTTGGTAATCAGTGACGACTGTTTACTATTCAAATCAGCATTTTTAGAGAGGTTTCCCCTCTTCTCTTGGGACACCAGAAACTAAGAAACAAACAACGCATACAGGACAAGTTTCCATTTCATACAACTCTGAGGACTCAAACCAGTTC
Organism: Hyaena hyaena; assembly: GCF_003009895.1. Classification (NCBI taxonomy): domain Eukaryota; kingdom Metazoa; phylum Chordata; class Mammalia; order Carnivora; family Hyaenidae; genus Hyaena; species Hyaena hyaena. The sequence continues at coordinate 3,455,913 of NW_024080739.1, read as the reverse complement.
CATCATAACTGAGTTCAGTTATCAAATGGGAAGAAATAAATATGTGCTTTGTGAGAAGGACATTCTCGTCACAGCCTTGAATAGCTTCTTAAAATGCAATCTTTCCCTCCTCTGACTTCCTGCACACCTGATCCGTCTTCTTGACTGGCATTTATCACTTGCTTGCTTGAGGTATATGTAATTATGTACAAGCAGATCCTTGGCATCGCTGTGAATTGAACACTTTCAGTTTCAAGTCTTCGTAAGTGACCCTGAAGGGTCCATAATTTGTATAATTTGTCATAGTGTTGTGGTATGAATTTAAATAGCACTCACTTTGAGCCAGGGTAAAAAAAGTGAATGCAATTGCCTGGGCAAAAGCCCAGTGTCTTTTCTCAATATAGCTCATTTGCCATTTATGCAAGATCAATTTTTTTTTTAGTTTTGTTGAAGCAACTAAGAATATTTTAGTGAAAATTAAAGTAGTAGATATTTGTAGCAAAAGTTTGATACAAATGAAGCTCGTAAGAAACAAAAAACAAAAGATATCACTATGTGCCTGGCACTACAAAAATAGCTTTTTTTGGCGCCCAATCTCATTAGATTCTCTGAACCCCACAATTAAGTTATATTATTAAATCTACTTAACAGAAAGGAGAGTAAAGGTTAGAGGGGTTGGTTTAAAGTGACAGAAACAGATTCAAGATATGAGAAAGATATGTCTAACGCCCAAACATGCACTTTTTCTCCCCTCTTTACCTCTTGTATAAAATATTAGTTGCAACTGACATATAACATTCTGTTAGCTTCTGGTGTACAACGTAGTGATTAGGCATTTGTATATATTAGGATATGGTCACCACAGTAAGAACATCTGGCACCAGAGTTACCATTTTTTTCTTATGATGAAAACTTAAAATCTACTCTCTTAGCAACTTTCAATGTACAACATGGTATCAAGAACTACAGTGACCCTGCCATACATTACATCTCCATGGCTTATGTATAACTGGAAGTTTGTATGTTAACCCCCTTAACCCATTTTACTACCACTCATGCCCCTAGCAAGCACCAACCCACATCCATAAGCTTGCTTTTTTGCTTATTATTTTATTTTATTTTTCATTTAGGTATATTTGACATAAACAGTATACCACTTTCAGGTGTAAAATGTCATGATTCCACAGTTGGACCTATTCAGAGATAATCACCACAAGAAATGTAGTTAATATGCATCACCATACATAGTCACAGATTTGTGTGTGTGTGATAAGTTTCAATGCGTACTTTTAAATTCCTGTTTGTTTCTATTGCACTCAGTTTCCCATCACCTCACATGATTTTTTATATTCTTTCTCTGCTGCAAGTTCTATTTGGCCATGAGTTTAACTTTATTCATATATTCCTTGGAGCACATAAACCAGAACTTTTGCTGTAGCAGGATTTGTTGAATACAGATGGATGGGTGAGTACAAGAATGAATAATGCATTTGCTAATTTCATTCACTTGCCTTCTCTTCATCAGCAAAAATTGAATGAGAATAAATACCCTTCCATGTGCATTTCTTCCATGTTCTCCAGTAATAGTAGAGAAATTCTCATTGTTCACTAGATAAGTTCCTTTGTATTTGAGGAGCTCCCAGGTCAAAGGGAGTAATGAAACATTTCCTTTACCAAAAATATTAAACACTCTGAGTCAACCTTTATATGTCATCCCATTGTGTTCCATTGTAATTTATGGACTTTCAAGGGAGGGCTGACTTGAGATCAGTATCTATGAGGAGGGCCCTGTTTTCTTAGAGAGTGAAGAAACATCTTTTTCTTTCATGATAAACTAAAAGACCCTAAAATAACACATGGTTAATTTTTCCATCTGTGTATAAGTCAGGAATCTCCAGAAGGAAAGAACCAAAAGGAGATACATATATCTAGATAGATATATATACACATTTATGAACTAAGAACCCAGGGGCCTAAGAACAAAGAGAGCTGATGATGTAAGTCCAAATCCCAAAGCCCAAGATCTAGGAGCACCAATGTCTAAGGGCAGGAAAAGATGGATATCTCTATTCAAGCAGAGAAAGCAGAAATCATCCTTCCTCCTACTTTTTGTTCTATTGGGGTTTTCAATGAATTGGATAGCACCCACCCACACTGGTGAGCAGGACTTTCTCTTTTCCTTCCCTTTTCCTCTCCTCTCCTTTCTTTCATAGTTTATGGTCAAGTTGATTTCCATATAACACCCAGTGCTCATCCCCACATGTGCCCTCCTCCATGACTTTCTTAATTTAGTTTACTGATTCAAATGCTGACCTCTTCCAGAGACATCCCTGTATACACAGGAGTATGAGGAGTCATGTTTTACCAGCTATCGGGGGGGCATTCTCTACCCTGTCAAGTTGACATTTAAAATTGACCATCACAAACTTCATATATTGCCATGAAACTTATTAGAGAGTTATTTGTTTTTAATTATACTAAATGACAAGAAGTAGAAGGACAGAAGGGTATGATGGTATACAGCAGGCAGAGACAACCTATTGGGGTGGAGGGGGCCTCTGGGAAAGCTTCCCTTAGGAAATGGTATATGAGCTGGAACAGAAAGAGAAGGCAGATATCTAAATTAGAAAATTAATTCAATGTGTGTGTGGGTTGAGTTGTTTAAACAGGAAAAAGTGCCCAAAGCAGATGGAACAGCACGTTATGAGGGTTTAAGCAGAAAGGATCAGGAAGCACTTGAAGAACTGAAATGTGGGTAAATTTTGGTGATAGAAATCCTCAAGAGATCTGAATTAGATCCACAGTTCAGTCAGTAGTGTTGTACCAATGTCAGTTTTCTGGTTTTGATGAAATATTATAATTACGGAAGACATCAGTAGAGGAACCCAGAGGAAAGTTCATAGGAACTTTCTGTACTATTTTTTTCAACTTCCTGTGAGTCTAAATGATTTTAAAATAAAGTTTCTTAAAATAAGAGCACTTGTGGAAAATGACCTCTGAATCTCAGCTTGAAATTGGGTTCATGGGTACCAATAAAACAATACATATGTCATGACATTCTCAAATATATTTACTGTGTTCTTTTAATGTGGGGAGTGCTAAACTGCTTTAATTTATCGGTGGTGCTTCACATCTGACACACCTCCCTCAGGGGTTCATGATTACCATCTTTAAAGCAAAGAGTAATCGGGAATCGGGACAGGACACAATGAAAATTAGGTCTCTACTTTTCAATTTATCTTCAAATGTCACCACTCTGTGTTCTGGAATATATGATCAGTAGTCACCTGTACATCCTTGAACTGAGGCTCAGGGAAAGTAAGTGAGTATACTGCGTGACACGTAAGGAGAATGTGCTTATGGAAGGCCAAAAGAACTACCCCTACAACTACCCCTACAGGGACAGCCATGCTTACTTCTAGATATGATTTTTCATCAGCCTAGGGCTGGTTACAGAACATAAGACACAGAAGAGATGAGCTAGGACTGGCTGATTGTCAATAGCACAATTGTCATTTCTCTGAAATAAAATGTGACATTGAGAATTCGCATCTAATTATGTCATTCCTCTGCTCAAAATTCTGCAGCTGTTTCCTGTTGCTCACAGGATTACACACAAATTCCTGTGGAAGATGTCTAGGCCCTCCATGATTCAGGCGCTATCTGGTTTGCTAATCTCATTGCTTTTTCTTGCATTCTACTATTACCAAATTCTTGTACTGATCTTCCAAGACCCTGAGCTCCTTTATGCCTCTAAGCAATTGTTTGTTTTATTTAATTTCTGTGTTTTAGAACCTGCTTTGTCTATGAATCCTTCTTGCACCTTGTCCAAACATACATAGGGACATATTCCTTATATTCGCATCCATTCTGTAAGTAGCTACACTACCGCAAATGCCATTTTGCATTATAATGTGCTGTCTGTCCACGAATCTGCAGGCTCTTTGAAGACCCGATGCTTTATTTTTGGTGAATAAAAGACTGAAAGACTGCCCAACACAGTGTGAAAAATGATGAATGAATGAAAACAAAAATCTACTGAGTGATCCTTGCCTTTATTAAAAGAAAAAAAATGTTATAATGGTTTCCAATAAGAATCATCAATAGTAGTACAAAGGAATTTATGTCCTTGACTCTAGAACATCAATAAGACATCAGATTGTGGTTACTACAAATTGACTTCCCTACCATCAAAACTCATTCATGTTGGTTAGGGAAACCACATGGTTAAAAAATATAATAACATATAATCAGAATTCTTATGATAACTATATGATACAAAATTATTTAAAAAAATTTTTTAAATGTTTACATATATATATTTTTTAAATTGTTTATTGTCAAGTTGGTTTCCATAGAACACCCAGTGCTCATCCCCACAAGTGCCCTCCTCCATGCCCATCTCCCCTCTCCCCTCCCACAACCATCAGTCCTCAGTTTGTTCTCAGCATTCGAGAGTCTCTCATGGTTTGCCTCTCTCCCTCTCCCCCACTATTTCCTCCTTTCTTCTCCCCTATGTTCCTCCGTCAAGTTCCTCCTAATCCTCCTATACGTGCAAACATATGATATTTGTCCTTCTCTGCCTGACTTATTTCGCTCAGCATAACACCCTCAAGGTCCATCCATGTTGCGACACATGGCCAGATTTCATTCTCATTGCCATGTAGTATTACATCGTATAGATAAACCACATCTTCTTGATCCATTTATCTGTGGATGGACACTTAAGCTCTTTCCATAAATGTTTACATATTTTTGAGAGAGAGAGACATACTGCAAGTGGGAAGGGCAGGTAGGGGGACACAGAATCAGAAGCAGGCTCCAGGCTCTGAGCTGTCAGCACAGAGCCCAATGCGGGGCTTGAACTCATGAATAGTGAGATCATGACCTCAGCTGGAGTTGGATGCTTAATCGACTGAGCCACCCAGCGACTCCCAAAATTATTTTTTTAGAAGAGCTAATTCCTCTTTACTTAGCTCCCCTACTATGGGACTTTAGATTTTTGTTTTCTATTTTAATAAAGTTATTTTTGATGTGAATAGTTTTTTTTTTTTCATTACCTTCTGAAGCCTTTTGGTGAGAAGACAACGATTTTATGAAAAAATGCCAATACTTATTAGCCTTTTAGGGAAATTTATTTTCTTTCTCAGGTCTTAACTGCAACATATTCCAGTTCTAGAAAGGACTTAATAAGAACAAATATACAAAAGTGGGGCGCCTGGGTGGCTTAGTCGGTTAAGCGTCCGACTTTCGCTTAGGTCATGATCTCGTGGTTCGTGGGTTCCAGCCCCGCGTCAGGCTCTGTGCTGATTGCCAGCTCGGAGCCTGTAGCCAATTTCAGAGTCTGTGTCTCCCTCTCTCTCTGACCCTCCCCTGCTCACACTTTCTCTCTCTCTCTCTCCTAGAAATAAATAAAAATTAAAAAAAAAAACAAAAACAAAAACAAAAGTGGCGTGTAAAAAGAAGTTGTAACCTGTAGGATCTGAGACTTGAAAAATATCTCATGTACAACAAAAAAAATTATCTAGTTGAAAATATCCCCAAAGAGGGGCACCTGGGTGGCTCAGTCAGTTAGGCATCCGACTTTGGCTCAGGTCATGATCTCACAGTTCATGGGTTCGAGCCCCGTGTTGGACTCTGTGCTGACAGCTAGCTCAGAGCCTGGAACCTGTTTCTGATTTTGTATCTCCACCTCTCTCTGACCCTCCCCTGCTTACACTGCCTCTCTCTCTCTTCAGAAATAAATAAAACATTTTAAAAATTTTGAAAATATCCTCAAATAAATATTTCCCAAATATTTCAAAGTCTTTAAAAAAATTCCTCAGAGGGTGTTATGCTGAGCAAAACAAGTCAGGCAGAGAAGGACAAATACCATGTTTGCACATATAGGAGGATTAGGAGGAACTTAATGGAGAACCATGGGGGAGAAGAAAGGGGTAAATAGTTGAGGAGGGGGAGAGAGGCAAACCATGAGAGACTCATGAATGCTGAGAACAAACTGAGGGCTGATGGGTGTAGGGGGGAGGGGGGAGATGGGCATGGAGGAGGGCCCTTGTGGGGGTGAGCACTGGATGTTCTATGGAAACCAACTTGACAATAAACTATTTGTAAAAAAAAATAAAAAATAAAAGAAAGAAAAAAATTTCCTAAGAACACAAAGTAAAATAGAAATTAAAGAACTAAAAATCTGAACACTGATAATAGCTGAACAATGATAACACTGAAGAACCAAACTGAATTCACTGATTTAAACATTGATAAAAGACAATATTAACATGATAAAAGACAGTATTCGAATAGATATCCTTTGTAATTTAGAATCCAATTTATTTAAATATATATTTGCATCAATTGTACAGCAAATGCTGTATTAATCACTGGGATACTATGGTCCAAATGTGAGCCTGCCTTTAAGAGGCTCACAGCAGGGGTGCCTGGGTGGCCTAGTCGGTTGGGTATCCGACTTTCGCTTAGGTCATGATCTCGCGGTTTGTGAGTTTGAGCCCCGCGTCGGGCTCTGTGCTGACTGCCAGCTCAGAGCCTGGAGCCTATTTCAGAGTCTGTATCTCCCTCTCTCTCTGACCCTCCCCTGCTCACGCTGTCTCTCTCTCCTAGAAATAAAAAAAAAAAAAAAAAAAAAAGAGGCTCACAGTCTAAGGCCATCTTGGTGGCTAAGTTGGTTAAGTGTCTGACCTTGGCTCAGGTCATGGAGATCCCACAGGGAGTTCTGAGCTAACAGCTCAGAGCCTGGAGCCTGCTTTGGATTCTGTGTGTGTGTGTCTCTCTCTGGCCCTCCTTTGCTTATATTCTCTCTCTCTCAAAAAATAAACAAACAAATAAATAAACATAAAAAAAAAAAAAGAGGCTCACAGTTTAGAAGGAAACAGAACATGCGAGGCATAGAGTCTGCAGAGAATTCCCATGGATTTCTATGTACTTGAATGTGGATGTTGTAACATTAAATTATCAGCTGTGTGGCTTGGTCTAATTTATTTCCCTGTGCAAGGCAAATAATATTAACAAATCACAAGGATGTTGTGAAGATTATATATGAAAATTTCTGTAATGTGCTTGGGAACTCCTGGCTAGGAGTAAAAACACAAATATATTTTCCTAACAAGTTAAATAATCATTTTCCTAATGTGTATTTGTGTACATGCTAGGTCTAAAAGGAAAACTAAGAACTCCTAGTAAGCTAAGAAACTGTAAAACAACATATCCTCAATTTCAAAGATACTTTTTGTGAAAAAAAATCTGATAAAAATTTTAACTCTTTTCTAAAGAAGAAAGCATGAAAATTCTATATGGTCTCTATGAGAGGTAAATACAAAGATAAGGCTTTCAGTTCAACTTCTGGAAAACTCCACATTCATCAGAATTATCTATACAAAATGGACTGAGTTGCTTCCTGAGTTAATATAGTCTCTGCCATGACATTTATCAAACACCATGAAGAACAATTTGAGACTGTAGAGATTAAGGTAAGCAATAATTTAGGGATAATGAGTAATAAACAATTGATCCAACCAGATGCTATGAAAAGCCTCCAACACTGCATCTGTGGCCTGACTCTCCATTTATTTTGCCATAGAGAGGGGGCCATAATCGAGTTTTGGCTCTCACTTTGTCAATCAAACTGACTGTTCTGGTTGGTTATGAGCTAATTTTAGAGCAACTTACTAACCAGGCTGTGAAGCAATTGATTTCTCAATGACTGACCATCATTTTGCTTTCCTGATCCCCCAAAATACAATCAACAAAGTAAAAATAATTACAAATCATTGACGAAGAGGCTGTGCATTATTATTCTAAGCTGAGCTTTCTCTTTACTTGTATTATTCCTTGAAGCTCAAAAAAATGCTTTCTTCTATTACTGATTACATTCATCAGCACGTATTTTATATTGTTGCCAGAGTAAAACAATTGGTTGCAAGGATCATCACTGATGATGCCTAAAGGTAGACATTGAAAGCTATCATGTGGCGCTAAAGATGATGGAGTTTGGTATCAGAAGGACCGAGACCTCAGCACTAGCTTTATCCATGATGGTCTTGGGGAAAGGTAACCTATCCCCCAGCTTCCTAACTGGGATATAGGACTAATCCACAGTACACAGGACATTTGTGGGGTAAAAAGAGATAATGTTTTACCATGATTAAAATGGAATTTAACATCTTTATTATTAAGTGAAAAAAACAACAGAGATTTCTTTTTATTAATCTGTCCCTTTATTTTCACATCTTGGTATCCTTCACCATTTACTGATCCCATACCTTATAGAGAAGATGGGAAAAGTCAGAAGTGGAATAAATTATAAAGTTATCTACTTTAAGTCTATCATTTATAGAGAAGAAAACTGATGCCTCCGATTGCACAGCTCAATAAGGGAAGAGCTAAATGAAGGAGGAAAATACCTATCTTCTACTTTCCAGCCCATGCTTTTTCTACAACACATGCCATTTTTGATAATGTGATGGATTTGAAAGGGAGATTTCTCTTGTCTTAAAAAAATAAAGTATAGCATAAGGGATTGCAAAGAACATGAATGTTGAAATGCAGTAATTCTGGATTTCACACGCAGGTCTGCCACTTATGGGATGGGAACCCTGAGCAAATGACAACCTTTTCGATTCTTCATTTCCTCACCTAAATTTGTGGGTGTATCTCATGGCAATTCTGTAAAAATGTAATTACAAAATGCACTATCCTTAGAAGAGCATTTGCCACATTAGGAATCTTTACTACCTACTAGCTTATAATAACTTTTTTATTTTTTTAAATTTATTTCTGAGAGACAGAGAGAGAGACAGAGAGACAGTGTGAGCAGGAGAGGGTCAGAGAGAGAGGGAGACGCAGGATCTGAAACAGACTCCAGGCTCTGAGCTGTCAGCAGAGAGCCTAATTCGGGGCTCGAACCCACAAACCATGAGATCATGACCTGAGCTGAGGTCGGATGCTTAACCGACTGAGCCACCCAGGCGCCCCCTATTAGCTAATAATAATAAAAAATCATAATAAGAGGTTTGAGTATCACAAGAGACTCATGGAGGACAGGCGAACAGGAAGCCTTCTCAGTTCTTCCAAAGATCAATCAACAGCGCAGTCACTCTTGGAAGAGGACTTAGCTTCTACAATAGGAAGAAAACACTAGTGTGTCATGTCATACTCCTCCTCCAATAGTTAGTTTTAGGAAAAAACACAAACATTTTTCTTAACCTCTCCTTTCAGGGTCTCCAAATTCTAGCTTCTTTTCCACTCCTAATAAATATTCTCCTCAGGGAACACCCCCACATTACCTGCAATGTGCTCAGCTTCTGGCCCAAATCTGTTTCTGAAGTGCATGAGCACCCCTTAGCACCATGCACCCAGGACTGAGACATCCATCAAACTCTCTTTTCAGTGACGGGGGCTGCCTCCAAGGTCTGTTCGCTATTCGGGTGAGTTAACTTACACCCACAACTAAACCTAATCCTGCCAAGTTCTTCAAGGAATTTAGGGCTCCGTGAGTTGAGCTCTCTAATCCCTACACACTGCAATGCTACATGCAACCACATACAGTGTGCACAATTTTACAGTAAATTCCATCTGACTGCTTCTATTTCAGCTGCTTTGCCATCCAGAATGCTCTGACCTGTGCTTTTAGTTCATGTGGGTATATCCTTGTTGCCTAAGTATTTCTTCTGGACGAACTTGCTACAGAGTGATTTTTTTGGTAGAAAAAATGGTCTTGATTTTTCTGATGCATAGAGAGATAACTTCATACAAGGATTTTTTAATGCCCCCAAAAGGAAGTCAAAACTTTTAGTTCGGATATTAAAAAAAAAAACAAAACTAATTCATTTGTATTGTGCAAATAACACTGTGCTTGCCGGAAATACTTACAGTGAATTCAGAAAGTCCCTTAACATTGGAGCTACTGTCGGCTACTTTCTCTTCCATCCTTCTCTCATGTTGGAATGCTATTATTTCAGATATTTTATGTCTAAGGCTTTGGTTAAGAGTTCTGTTTTGTAGTCACGTACACTTGGTTTGAATTCCAGCTCCTCCATTTATTTGTGCAGAATGCTTCTCACTTGTGAAATGGTTCTATAATAATACTTACTTAAAAGGTAAAGAGGAATAAATTCTGTATATAAAATACATATACGAAGACTTTGTACAATTCTCTTCATGGAGTATGTTCCAGATATACTTTTTTAAAAGCCTATAAAACTTAGCCTATGGGGGTTGACATGTTGTGATAAAACCAGCAATCAGAACAATAAGAACTTTTGGAGTTAGGTTTGTTAATCATCAGTAACACTAGAACTTGCACTTGACATATGTTATCTCAGTTTTCACAACTCTGAAACTTAAGATAGTATATTCTTCACACAGTTGAGGTAACTGAGGCTCAGAGAATTTTAGTAACATCCCAAGATCACTCATCTGAACAGGCATGGAGGGGAGATTCAAACTAGGCTGTGTTAAAGTCCGGGTTCCTGATCATAGTCCTTTATTACTTTCTTAGTTTGAAAATTTAGTCAAATGTATCAAACTAGTAGCCCACAGATGTATTTTTGTTGGTCTAGTAAGGATTTTCTTTAAATGATCTCTCATTAAAACCTTAGGACAAAATCGAACATCTAGCATCTTTGGGTTACATTCCTATTTGGAATCTATTGTCTAAAACTCAGAGTCATTGTCTTTTTCAACTAGGCATGCATCTCTACTTCTTATCACCTCCTATTGCTTCATGCGATTCTATCATCTGCATATCTTCCATTGTGTGTAACTTCCTGCTCACTTGGGAAGAGGTAAGGTATTCAATGTCTGTTATTTTCTTAGTGTAGCAGAACAACTTTAACCTTATGTACACTGAATAAATATCAGATGAGGCACACTCAGGCAATATCTGCATTTCAATAAAAGTATGCATTAATTGATATTTCATTTATTGATTAAATGTTCATCTACTACCCTATCCCATCAGTGATGATATGCTTTATTCTGATTCACACAGAAATATTTTAAATGCATTGCCTTAGAGGAACAGATAATGCAGAGTAGGAGGATCCAACATTCTCCTTGTCAAATGAATAACCCAGATGACAGCTACATCTATACAATTGACTCTGAAAATGACCTGAACTGTCAAAATAGATCTTCCATAGTTAGTCACAGATGGAAGGGCACATCAAAATAGGTAGTACAGGCTGAGACATGTGGAACCAAATCCTTGGTGCAACGAATCACAAAAAGGAAGGATGTCACATGCACAAGGAAGCAAGGGAATGAGACCCCACATGGGGCACCTCCAGCCCTGAGAAACTACAATGCCAAGAGTCCCCATAATATTTTGCTTTGAAAAGCAATAGGGCTTCATTCCAGGATTTTAAAAATTAAGTGTGCTTAATTTCACGAGAGCCAGAGGGTGGCATGAAACCAACACTTCAGCCTTAAAATGTCAGTGTACTACATAACTCAGCCCAATGCACAGCCAAGAAGCAATAGTTTGAAAGGCAACTGGAGTATCCGTGAAAGAGATTTATTAACCAATCTTAGAATGTGTGCTGGAGAGGCAAAGTCTGCATATTTCTCCAGGAACAGCCGTGCTTGAAGGTGTCATTTCTTTGCCCTTCCCCCAACCTGGAGAGCTGGATGCTTAAGGGAGTCTGTATTGACACTCCCCATCTGTTGCTCATCACCAGGAGGTATTACAATAAGGCACCATGAGACCTTTCTACAAAAGGCCGGTACTTTCAAGACCAAGAGGTTTAAGAGAACTACCCAATACACAAAAACAAAAGGATTGTCAGACAAAATTAGGAGAAAGAGGACTATGTCCCCAAAGGAAAAAACAAAAACAAAAACAAAATTACATTAAGTGACCTAAATGAAAAGGAGATAAGCAACACACCTGAAGAAGAGTTCAAAGTACTGCTCATACACACTAGACTTGAAAAAAGACTTGATGAACTCAGTGAGAACTTCAACAAAGAGAAATAAAATATAACAAAGAACCAGTAAAAGCTGACAAATTAAATAATTTAAATAAAAAATACACTAAAATGAATTAATAGCAGATTAGGCAATGCAGAAAATAGGTCAGCAGCTTGGAAGACAGGGTATTATAGAGCAAGCAGGATGTCAAGCCCTCAAAAGAATAAGTTAAGGAAACGCTGTAACATCATTAAGTATAATAACATTTGTATTAAGGGGATCCCAAAAGGAGAAGAGAGAGAAGGGCAGAAAACTTATTTTAAGAAATAACAGTCCAGAAAGGACAGAGAATTTCTAAAAAAGTTAAACCCCTAGAGGTCCAAGACACAAATTAATTAAAATGGCAAAAAATAATGATAAAGAAAGAATTGTAAAAGCAGCAACAGCTGCTATGATAACCCTGTAAGGCTATCGGTTGATTTCTCAGCAGAAACTTTATAGGTCAGAAGGGAATGAAATTATACTTTCAAAATGCTGAAAGGGGAGGGAAAACAAGAAACCCTACAACCAAAATTACTCTACCTGTCAAGACTGTCATTCAGAACTGAAGGAGAGATAAACAGTTTTCAGACAAGGAATAAAGGAGTTCATCACCACTGAATGGGCCTTATAAGAAATGTTGAAAGGAATTCTTTAAGTGGAAAGAAAAGGCCATAGAAGAAAACAATGAGAGGAAAAAATTACACCAATAAAAGTAAAAATATACAAAAGGTGGTACAAAAATCAATTAAAAGCCAGTATGGAGGTTAAAACATAAAAGCAATAAAATCAATTATATTTACAAAAATTAGTCAAGGGATACACAAAATAAATGCATGGGCTATATACTATCATATACACAAAACATAGAGTGGGGAGTAATATTTTGTACTTATACAATGTGTTCAAACTTAAGCAACCATCAACTTAATATACACTGCTATACACATAGGATGTTATACATAAACCCAACAGTGACCAAAAATGAAAAGCCGAAATAGATACACAAAAAATCAAGACAAAACAAGAATAACAATAAACAAATCTACCAAAGCACAAGGGAAGAAAATGAGAGAACAAAGAAACATAAAGAACTACAAAAACAACCAGAAAACAATTAACAAAATGGCAACAAGTACAAAACTACTAGTAAATACTTTAAATGTAAATGGACTAACCACTCCAGTCAAAAAGACATAGGGTGACTGAATGGATAAGAAAACAAGATCCTACCGTATGCTGCCGACAAAAGATCACTTTACACCTAACAACACATATTGACTGATAGTGAAGGGATGAAAAAAGATATTCCATACAAATAAAAGAAAATAAAAATTTTTTAAAAATGACAGAGTAGCAATGCTCATATCAGATAAAATAAAGGCTATAAGAAGAGACAAAGAAAGACATTACATGACAATAAAGCGATTAATCCAATAAGATGATGTAACAATTGTAAATGTTCATACATTCCCCCCCTCTCTCAAAAGTAAATAAATATTTACAAATTTATAAGAAAAAAAAAGAGGGAGGGGCATGTGGGTGGCTCAGTCAGTTAAACATCTGACTTCTGCTCGGGTTGTGATCTTGCAGTTTGTGAGTTTGAGCCCCACATTAGGCTCTGTGCTGTCAACTTAGAGCCTGAAGCCTGCTTCAGATTCTGTCTCCCTCTCTTTTTCTGTCCCTTCCCCACTCACACTCTGTCTCCCTCTTTTCCTCCCTCTCTCTCAAAAATATACATTAAAAATATATTAAAAAGTTTATGCACCCAACACAGGAATACCTAAATATTTATAGCAGTATTTACAGACATAAAGGAGATACTGACATTAATATAATATTAGGAGATTTTAAAACCCCACCAACATCAATATATAAATCACTCAGAAAAAAAATCAACAAGAAAATACTGGCTTTGAATGACACATGAAACCAGATGGACCTAAAACATATACATAGAACATTCATCCATAAATAGAAGAACACAAATTCTTTTCAAGTACATGTGGAACATACTCCAGGATAGGTCACAGGTAAGACCAGAAAATAGGTCTCAATACATTTAAGAAGATTAATATATCAAACATCATTTCCAACTTTGATGCAATGAAGCCAGAAATCAACTACATGAAAAAAATTGGGAAAAGCAAAAACACATGGAGTCTAAAAACCATGCTATTAAGCAACTAGTGGGTTAACAAAGAAATCAAAGAAGAAATTAAAACATACATGCAAACAAATAAAATGAAAAGACAGTGACACACAATCTTTAGGACATAGCAAAAGCAGTTCTAAATAGGAAATTTGTGGTGATACAGACTTTTCTTAAGAAACTAGAGGCGCGCCTGGGTGGCTCAGTCAGTTAAGCTTCCAACTTCAGCTCAGGTTATGATCGCACGGTTTGTGAGTTTACGCCCCATGTGGGGCTCTGTGCTGACAGCTCAGAGCCTAGAGCATGCTTTGGATTCTGTGTCTTCCTCTCTCTGCTCCTCCCTTGCTCATGCTTTGTCTCTGTTTCTGTCTCTCTCTCAAATAAATAAACATTAAAAAAAAAGACACTAGAAAAAGTCTCAAACAATCTAACCATATATCTGAATAAAAGAAAAAGAAGAATAGATAAAGCCCAAAACTAGCAGAAAGAAAAAATAATAAAAAAGAAGAGGGCAGAAATAAATGAAATAAAGACTAAAAATAAAAATTAGGAAAGATCAATGAAACCCAGATCTTGGTATTTTAAAAGATAAATAAAAGTAGTAAATCTTCAGCCTGACTCATGAAAAGAGTGAGAGAGAAGGAGATACAGAGAGAATTCAAATAAATAAAATTAAAAAATGAAAAAGAAACTGATATGACAAAAATACAAGGGGTTATAATATCAAAAATTACATGCCAACAAATTTGACAATTTAGAAGAAATGGATAAATTTCTAGACCTGCAATCTTCCAATAGTGAATGAGGAATAAATACAAAATTTGCGATTACTAATAACAAAATTGAACCAGTACTCAAAAATCTGCCAACAAACAAAAGTCCAGGCCGGATATCCTCACAAGTGAAGTCTAACCTAAAATTTAAAGAAGAGTTAGTATGTATTGTCAAGCTATTCAAGAAAAATAGAAGAGGAACAAAAACTCCCAAATTCATTCTAAAAAGCCAACATTGTTCTCATACTAACAACAGACAAAGACACTACAAGGACAGAAAACTCCAGGCAGTTATCTCTGATGAACATAAACACACAGATCATTAACAAAATATTTGCAAAGCAAATGCAACAATACTTTAAAAAATCATTCACCATGATCAAGTGGGATTTATATCTGGGATGCAAGGATGGTTTAATATTTGCAAATCAATTAATATAATACATCACATCAAGAGAAAGGATAAAGACCATGTAATTATCTCAAATGTAGAAAAAGATTTGAAAAAACATGCGACATGTGTTCATAACAAAAACTCTCAAGAAAGCAGGTTTAAATTTTTTTTTCATGTTTTATTTATTTTTTTGAGAGACAGAGACAAAGCGTGAGCAGGAGACTGACAGAAAGAGAGGGAGACACAGAATCTGAAGACAGGTGCCAGGCTCTGAGGTAGTTATCAGCACAGAGCCCGACTCGGGGCTCAAACCCATGAACTGTGAGATCAAGACCTGAGCCGAAGCCGGGCACTTAACTGACTGAGCCACCCAGGCGACCCAAGAAAGCAAGTTTAAAGCTAACATATCTCAAAACAATAAAGTCCATATATGATAAATCCACAGCTAACATCTACTCAATGGTGAAAAAATTGAGATCTTTTCCCCTTAGATCAGGAGCAACACAAAGATTACCACCCATCACCTTTATTTTGTATGATACTGTAAGTCCTAGGTGCAACAATCAGACAAGAAAAATAAATAAAAGTAATCCAAACTGATAAGGAAGAAGTTAAACTGTCACTTAGTTTAACATTGTAGATTACGTGATACTATCCACAGAAAACCCTAAAGACTCCACGAAAACATTATCTGAACTGATATGTTAAGTTGCAGGATGCAAAATTAATATATAGATATTTGCATTGGTATATACGAATAACAAAGTAGCAGAAAGAGAAATTAAGAAAATATTTCATATTTGTACAAAAAATAATAAAATATCTAGGAATAAGTCTGACTAAGAAGTTGAAAAGACTTATAAAGTATAAGACATTGATGAAATAAACTGAACATAACACAGTCAAATAGAAAGATACACCATGCTAATGGACTGGAAGAATACCAATTCTTAAGTTAAAATGTCCATACTATCCAAATCAATACGTTCAATGCAATCTCTATCAAAATACCAATACTATTTTTCACAAAGCTAGAACAAAGTATCCTAATATATGTATGAAAAACCAGAAGACCTTGAATAGACAGAGCAAACTTGAAAATGAAGAATAAACCTGGAGGTATCACACTCTCTGATTTCAAGATTACTACATCTCTAGTAATCAAAACAGTATGTTACTGGCAGAAAAACAGATACATACTAAGAATGCCCATTCTGAGAAATAAGATGGAGACATTTTGATGTGTCCCATCTTTTATCAGTCTCTCGGGCAATCAGCAAATCTTGGCTGCTCTACCTTCCCAACATGCAGAATTCAAAATATTCAGAATTCAGCCACTTTTACCACCTCTATCACTTTAAGGCTGGTTCAGGCAATAATCACCTATCATCTGGATTATTGCAATATCTAACTATTATTCTTGCCTCTGCTCTTGTATACTATCTATTCTACACAAGAGACTGAGTGATCTTGATAACACTAAAGTTAGACATGTGAATCCTTCCCTGGAAGCTCTCCAGTGGGTATTATCTTACAGGAAAAATTAAATCTTGTTGGCCTATACAAGCCAACACTGTGGCCCTATGCACTCTCCTTATGTCTCTGATTTCATCCTCCATACTCTTCTATTGGTTTACCCTCCTCAGGTACTCTGGCTCCCTAGCTATTCCCATGCATTTGGTCTGAAACCACTGCAGGACCTCTGTATTTGACATTTCCTTTGCCCGGTACACTCTTCCCTACATTATCTACATGGTATCCCTCTAACTTTCAGGTTTTTACTAAAAAACAAACAAACAAAAAAACCCCACCTTTTTGGGAAAAGATTTCCTTAGCTTTTTTCCTAAAATATTTACCTTCTCATCCCCTAGCCATTCATACTTAACTTTCTTGCTTGAGTTTTCTCCTAAACTCTTGTCGCTGTTTAAAAATTGCTGTAGTTTACTTTCTTCTCTTATTATTGATGCCCTTCAATGAGCTTCACAGGACAACTGTATTTGAATTTTTGTTTACTGCTGTTCCTTAGCCTTTAGAATAGTACCTGATACAAAGCAGGCCTTCATGAAATACTTGTCAAGTGAATGACTGAATGATTAAATGAGATAATATATGCCAAGTCCTTAGAGCAGTGCATGACACTGATGGACACATTTTTCCTGATTTAGACAGAATGGAAAACAGGGTAAGAACAACTCCTCTTTATGCACTATCTCCAAAACTCCAAGGCTCCAAGATATCCTAAACTGTGCTGCCTGAACTACAATGTAGCTAAAACCTAATCTGCTCAAGTCTGGTTTAGAAAAGCATGTCATTCACAGTATCAGGGGAGATCTTTCGTCCAAAGCCAAGTGCTTAATGGCTCATTTTTCCTTCACTGTGAAATGAAAACCAAAATAAATCAAAGTAGCAACCTAACAGTCCAGAAAAGCCTTAGACTAAAAGTGTAAATAAATGTGTTCAGTGATAAAGGGGGAAAAAATCAGTCCAGATACAGAAACATATTTCAATTCCCAGTTCCTAGGGATTTTGTGTAAGCAAAAACCAAAGCAAGTTTTATACAAAACTTACCTTAGGACCCTCCTTTATTTATTACTTCTAACTGCCAAAAAGTAAAATAAGCATTTACCAAACTTTGTAAGCTCCGAAGAACCAACTGCATATTTATTTGTTTTCATTCAATAACTTGTCAGACAAAAAAAAAAAAAAAAAAAAAAAAGACATCAGCGGTGAACAAGTAAAATTGAGACACAAAGCAATTTAGCCTAGAGTGCTTTCTGACTTTTTCTGTGTTGAGTGGAACCAGAGACCAGTGATGAACAAGGCCTCATCCTTGAAAGCTGTAAGAGAGGTTGAATGAGGTAACAAAAGCTCTCTTGCAAATACCATTTGCTTTTCTCATATACATCAGAAAAGATTTGTACAAATTAGTACTTTTTTTTCCAGGACAAGTTTTATTGGTTGGACGGAGATACAGGTTAGGAAAATTCAAATCCACAAAGCTTTCTGGGCCCTTCTGATGGTGCTCACAAGCTCCCCAGCAGTTACATACCTCTGCAGCTACGGGTCATTTGTCATCATGCCTTAAGAGACCAAGGGCTCCTACTTCTACCTTCTCAATAAGTTCTCTTAAGCCCAAAGACTCTAGATGGACATTCAGTATATACGGCCCCTGATGAGGATGCTCTTGATGGGAGGCTTTTTCTTTGCCTTTTGCATTATCATCTGCAAACTTTGATTCAGAAAGTTGCCAGACTATTACAACAAATGGAATTGTCCATCTGAAAGTTGCAACTATGTTTGGTGGTGGCTGAGGAAAGAGAATTCTTTACACATGGACAGAGGCATGCTCCTCCCCCTCCCTTCTGCACTCTCAGCTCCAGACGTGTCCCCTCACCTCAACTTCTCCTCTGAGAGTTGAGGCCCAGAAAGGCACACCTTTCCAGCCACTTTATTGCACTTCTTTTTCCAGAAGGATAGGTCCAGTGTTCTAACTAAAGAGCACATTTTCCTTCTAAATCTCTATCCCTCTTCTGCCCCTGACATTAATGCTTTGAAGCCATATAAGGATCATTTGCTGGCTGGCTGATCACAGTTACAGGATGGCCTAGCAAATAACTTACTCTTGCAGTTTTCCTATGTTTACCATGGATATTCTATTCCATCTGGATTTCTCTTTCCCCAGGAAACCTTGAGCTAAGTGATTTCTCTCCTTTTTTTCTTCCACTCCAGCGTCTCCATATGACACGTTTGCCACGACATCCCCTCATGTGTGTGTGTGTGTGTGTGTGTGTGTGTGTGTGTATGCCAGATCTTCAATCTCTAGCTATGGACTGCAGGACAAATCAGAGGTTTGGTTTACATACTGGTCTGAAAATGAATTGCTTTTCGTGCATTCCAGCTTTTCTATGTAAGCATGGAAAGTATAAGGGACCTCACTGGATCAAAAAATAACAAAAGAAAAATAGCTACCATTTACTCTGCTCTTCATGAAAAGAGTCTGAGTGCTTTGCCTAGCAGGCCAGGTGGCTTTCACATCTGTCATTAGAATTATTATCACTTTATGCTAAGTACCAGAAAACTGTCTCAGGGTCAAAGAGCTGGTAAGTGGCAGGGATGAACTCTAAAACTGTAATTGTCTGAATTCAGACTCATGAGCTAGAAACATGCTGTAGTATAGGAGTTGGCAAACTTACTTTGTAAATGGCTAAACATTTTAAGCTTTCATGCCACATATGATTTTTCTTCCGTTCTTTTTTTCTTTCAATTTTTTTAAGTTTGTTGTTTTTTTTTTTTGAGAGAGAAAGTACATGAGCAGGAGGGAGGGGGAGGTTGCAGAGAGAGAGGGAGAGAGAACCCCAAACAAGCTCTGTGCTCTCAGCACAGACCCCAACATGTGGCTCAATCTCAAAAACTGTGAGATCATGACCTGAACTGAAATCAATGGTTGGACATTCAATCAACTGAGCCACCCAGGCACCTATTTTTTTTTTTTTTTTTTTTGAGCAACTCTTTAAAAATGTAGAAAACATTTTTAGATTACAGGCCACACAAAAACTAGTCACAGGATGGCTTTTTTATTATAGATAAATAATAATAGATAATTATAGATTCAAATTGGTTCTTTTTGTAGATATGAGGACCAGGATGACCCTTTCCATAACAATATACCCTTGTTATCATGTCCCCAAACTTTCAGTATTGCTTTCATGAAGCCCAGTTGTTGCCCCTATGCTGTGTACATCTGATAAAATAAATGAAGAACTCCAAAACAATTGTAAATTCCCCGTGTTGGTTACTCCAGTGAACACTGCTGGGCTTTACCTTCCAGCTTCCATTATCCCTTCTGCTCTAATGTACTCTATTACTCTTTTGGGATAAAATTTTCCTTATCTTTCAGTGTGGCCTTGATAGCCTTGTTATCCAAGATGTTATGTTTGACCACCTGGACTTTACCTTCTAGGACTTTACATTTTACATATAATGATACTACTTAATATTTGTGAGAATGCACTGACTTCAGTAAGCCCTATGGCGTCGCCCCAACAACTTCATAAACTAGTTGCTATTATTATTCCAGTCTTACAAATCAATCAAACAGTGCAAGGACAGGGAATTCAAATTCTGATCTGTTGTGCAAGCACTCTCCAGTATTAGGCTTTACCATTGTTTGGCATACATGACCTTGGCATATATACATATATGGTCATCCCAGCAGGAGTCTCCTGATGAAATGGTTTAGCCCTTCCTGTTACCTAGATCCATGGGGCTATTGGGTTTTAAATTTTTCTTTTTTTGTTGTTGTTATTTGTTTTATTTTATTTTTTTCCTTCATTGTTTATTGTCAAGTTGGATTCCATATAACACCCAGTGCTCATCCCAACAAGTGCCCTCCCCCATGCCCATAAATGCCCTTTCTCTCTCCCCTACCACATCAGCCTTCAGTTTTTTCTCAGTATTCATGAGTCTCTCATGGTTTGCCTCCCTCCCTCTCCAGAATTATTCTTTGCCTTCATTTGCATGGCTGCACTGTAACCATCTAATAAGTTGGCTTTTTTGATTAAGAAATCTGGAGTCACTTTTTGTTTCTTTTTACCAATAAATCTTAAGAGTATTTCTTCATACTCTCCAATGCATTTGACTTTTCCAAGGGGATATCCAAGGGGATGTGAACACATGTGTTTGTTTGTTTTTAATCTCTTTTAAAGGCTACTTCAGACTGTGCTCATTTCTCCCCATAGGCTCTATATATTATGGGGATTGCCACTGCATTCCTGGTGTGCAAAGTCCTGCTACTCAGGACAGGGTCAGAGCTCTGCTACACAATGCAAAAGGAAGGAATACTTCAATTCTCTGCATGGATCCCTTTCTGGGTCAAAGGGACTGTTTGATTTCCCCAACCTCAAAATCATAAGTTTGTTTTCAGCTTTGACCTCCTTATAAAGTCCCAGCAGAAGCCCACATCTCATCATTCATGGGCTTCTGTCAAGTATACTCTGACACTCAAACTGTAATATTACAGTTAAAGTGGCCAACCTAAGGAATGCAAATTTATTATACCCTCAATGAAGAGACATTGTTTTCTCTTTCCAAATATCTATGGTTATAAAAGTACATCTGTTAAAGACTATGGTGAACATTAAGTGCTCTTCTTATATTTTTGAATGACCTTTGTGTACCTTCCTTTCAGATATCACCCCTTATCCATTCTATGTGCTGCTGATAAGGCTATCAATCCAGGGTTCTACTTTTCAGACACAGGGATGGGGTTCTAACCCAGACTGGTGAATTATAACACCCAATCCAGAACAGTTAGCAAAAAAGATAAAGTTCTCCAAGCAGGATCAACAAGTGTTTCTTTTCTTTTATTTTTTTTTAATATTTATTTATTTATTTATTTTGAGAGAGACAGACAGAGAGAGAGAGAAAGAGAGAGAAAACCCAAGCAGGCTCTGCCCTAATAGTACAGAGCCCAACATGGCACTCAGTCTCACGAACCATGAGATCATGACCTGAGCTGAAATCAAGAGTCAGAGGCTTAACCAAAAAAGCTGCGCAGCTGCCCCTCAGTGTTCCTTTTAAAGTAACTGATGCAATCACTCAGTAGAAGAGGGACTTGGGGATTAGGACATCTAAGAAAATACATCAAGAGTAGATTCCAATGCCTCTTCAATGGTGAGGAGAGATCTAAAGAAAAGAATAACCAGAAATGAATTGAGAAGTATATAGTCAAATGATCCTCAACAAAGTAGGAAAGAGGATACAATGGGAAAAAGACAGTTTCTTTATGAAACGGTGTTCAGAAAACTGGACAGCAACATGCAAAAGAATGAAACTAGACCACTTTGTTACACCATACACAAAAATAAATTCAAAAGGGCTTAAAGACCTAAATGTGAGGCAGGAAACCATCAAAATCCTAGAGGAGAACACAGGCAGTAATGTCTCTGACAATAGCCATAACAAATTCTTACTAGATATGTCTCCTGAGGCAAGGCAAACAAAAGCAAAAATAAACTATTAGGACTTCATCAAAATAAAAAGTTCTGCATAACAAAGGAAACACTCAATAAAACCAAAAGGCAACCTACAGAACTTTCGGAGAAGTATGCAAATGACATATCTGATAAAGGGTTAGTATCTAAAATATATAAAGTATCTAAAATATATCAAACTCACTCAAAAATAATTAACACAGTTAAAAAATGGGCAGAAGACATGAATAGACATGTTTCCAAAGAAGACATCCAGATGGCTAAGAGACCCATGAAAAGAGGCTCAAAAGCACTTATCATTAGGGAAATATAAGTCAAAACTATGATGAGTTATCATTTCACATCTGTCAGAATGGCTAAAATTAACAACACAGGAAACAACAGTTGTTCATGAGAATGTGGAAAAAGGGAAACCCTCTTACATTGTTGCTGGGGATGCAAACTGGCACAGCCATTCTGGCAAACAGCGTGGAGTTTCCTTGAAAAGTTAAAAATAGTACTAGCCTACAATCCAGCAATGGCAGTATTAGGTATTTATTCAAAAGATACAAAAATAGTGATTCAAAGGGAAACATGCACATCAATGTTTATAGCAGTATCATCAACAATAGCCAAATTATGGAATATGGAAAGAGTCTCAATGTTCAGTGACTGATAAATGGAAATAGAAGATTGATTGTCTCTCTCTCTCTCACACACACACACACATACACACACACACTGGAATATTACTCAGTCCTCAAAAATAATGAAATCTTGCAATTTACAATGATATGGATGGAGCTAGATGCTGAGCGAAATAGGTCAGAGAAAGATAAATACCATAAGATTTCAGTCTTATGTGGAATTTAAGAAACAAAACAGATGGACATGGGAGGGGGCAGAAAAAGACAAACCAAGAAAAAGACTCAACTATAGAGAACAAACTGAAGGTTACCAGAGGGGATGTGGGTAAAGGATGGGTTAAATAGGTGATGGGGACTAAGGAGGGCACTTGAGGAGCACTGGGTGTTATAAGTGATGAATCACCAAATTCTTACCTGAAACTACTATTATTACACCTTATGATAACTAACTGAAATTCAATTAAAAATTTGAAGAAGAAAAAGAAAGGAACAACCTAAGAGGGAGAAGACAGGGAGTGAAGGAGAGGCTGACAGTGTCACTTGAACTTCCATAATCCTACATTGCCTGCAGCCAGAATTACCACCTGATTTCCCTGTTAGAACATCCATTGGTCACTCACCTCATCTCTTCATCCCTCTTTCGCATAAAGAAGTATTAATTGGGCTTTTGTCACTTGTAACTGAAAAAGTCTTGGGTAATCTTTGTGGGCCCATTAATGAGAATATGTAGGATTTTCAAACATGTTTTTTTTTATTTTCCTTACAATGTCAACACTTTATAATCTTTCTCTCTCTGCACACACACACACACACACACACACACACACACATTTTTTTCTATAACACTCCAAACATCTGAGTGAAAATCTAAAATCCCAGCCATTTAGAAGTATGTTTCAAATATCTATTTGTTGTCAGATGGCCCAAACATCCTCCTTAATGATTAAAACTGATGTTTTTTTTTTAAGTTTATGTATTTATTTTGAGAAGGAGAGAGTGGTAGGATGAGTGGGGGAAGGACAGAGGGAGAGAGAGAGAGAGAGAGAGAGAGAATCCCAAGCAGGCTCTGTGCTTTAAGTGCAGAACCCTATGTGGAGCCTGAACCCATGAACCTTAAAATTATCTGAGCCAAGATCAAGAGTCAGATGCTTAAGTGACTTAGCCACCCAGGTGCCCCCAAACTGATGTCTTTTCAAACCTTATCACAAAAGGCTTTAGTATCTTCTTTTACCTAGTTGGCCAGTCTCTTTATCACTTACTTCCATCTAGGCATTTGAGACATTTCTTCTGTGATCAAAATCAGCTTTGGAGAATTAAATGGGGCCATCCGATATTTTAATTAATTTTGCATAAATACTCTTAAGATTTAATAACTTCCTATAATTCTGTAGTAGATATTTATTAGATGCTGTCTGATGCATTACTTCACTTGCTTTTCAATGTACTTACTTTTCAGTAGGTAAGTACACTAAGATTACCACATACTACAGAAGAAATGGATGCTGTGAAATATAGGGGGACTACCCCAATTTACTCAGCTATCAGGAGCCACAATGTAGATTCAAATCCAAATATTCTGGCTCTAAATCCAGTGATAGCTTCACTCAAAGCACTTACTGTTTTATCTCATCCATATGCAGGGTTTGTGGTTATATTTTATCAGAAAAGTAGTTTCGCTATATTAAAATTTTTGAAAATAACAGCATAACTGCCTTTTATTTTCTTCACACCTAAAGAGACATTGTTATGATGATGTTCTAAAGACCATGACCATGAAAGATGCATTTCTTGTTTGAGCTTCAACTTAGAAACAAACTAAGTTTAGGTATTAATTCTTGGGAGCTGGGAGAAAAGAGAAAGCGCCTCTTTTTTGCAGCACACTGAGATTGGTACAGATCTTCTTTATTTATCTTCTATCATGACAGTTTAATTCTTCTCTGTATAACCCTGGTCAGTGGGGTTATTCATGCTGTTCTTTGTATCAGAAGTCACTTTGATTCACAATCATGTCTCTACTCTACAGCTGTTGTTAAAAAATATATGAATTAGCTCTGAAACTAAAAATACATTCCTTCTCTGCTGGTTAAATCAGTTCAACTCCAGCTCTGTGAGCGGCCTTGATCTAACTTTACCTTTTATTATTTATTAATATCTGTGTTCTGTGATCTCGAGTCACCCCCACTGTCCATGTGTCCATGTCATACAACAGAGTTTGGGGCCAGAGCTGAGCTCCCCAGGTAGTCTGTGGCTTGACAGTAGCTTCAAAGTCTTTTGCCTCTCGGTGAAAAGGAGGAAAATCTATCACAGGCTACATTCTTCTTAGGTGAATGGGATATAAAAATCTTCCTGCCAATTGTCATTTCTGGCCTTCTCCACGTTACACATAAATAAATCCGTTTTAATGTCTCAAAGCCTGTGACCTCCTGTCCATGTTGTAGAACATGATTTTGGGGAAGTTTAGTTGGTCTTACATCAGGAAAATGTCATATTAATCTCAATGAGAAATGTCACCAAACTGACCCCTTTTCAAGACTCAGAATTGATGATCGATTATATGTAGTAAATTGCTATGAATTTATTATCTAAGGGCATTTGTCATACATCACAAAAGCATGAATATTTCCTTTGAGTTACTTTACAATGGTATTTGAAGTTGAATTTTGAATATAAGATTCTTGCTTTAAGTTTCTTCCTAGGTTTTAGGGTAATGGACAAATAAAGATATAAGCATCTGATCTGGGATCATATCAGGAAATGATATGATCAAACAATATCATATCAAAACACTATTATATTTTTTCTTTGCTACATAAAGGCTGACAGAAAAAGGTAAGGATATGTACATCCATCCTATATATTGTGCTAATCCAATGCCCATTCAGTTTTCTTCAACTAAGAACGCCCACATTATAGTTTTGAAGACTACCGCTTCTCCACTCTGGGTCCATGTGGTTCAGTTTACGCTGACTCTATTCCCTACTCCTAGAAGAGAAGAAGATCCAGGTGTAGCCTACCTGAGCACGGTAGCTACCCAGGCTCCATGACTAGCTGTGGGGAGGGCATGTGATCAAGGCAGGCCAATGTCATCCCAGGACCTATTATGGAGATTTAAGGGAAGCTCACTTCCACTGGGGTTACTTTGCCGGTAGAATGCAAAGCTGGAGACGATGCTATACATTTTATCATCCCAAAGGAGGGGACAACCTGACAACAAGCCATTATAAAAGAAAGCAAAACTGAAATTAAGAGATGGCACTGATGGTGCCTGGGTGGCTAAGTCAGTTTAGTGTCCATCTCTTGATTTTGGCTCCAGTTATGATCCCAGGGTTAGGGATCCAGCCCCACATCAAGCTCCACCCTGAGCATGGGTGGGATTCTCTTCTCTGTCCCTCTCCCCTGGTTGTTCTCTCTCTCTCTATCTCTCTCAAAAAAAAAAAAAAAAAAAAAAAAAGATGGCATCAATTCTATCTCTTGATCTAGCCTTTGTAAAAGTTTTGAACTTTTCAATTGCATAAACTTTTCCCTCCTTTCCCCTCCCCACTCTCTTCCTTCCTCCCTCTTACCCTCCCATCTCAAGTCAATTTCATTCGTGTTTCTGTCACATGCAACTGAAAATATCAAAACTTAATAGTTGAATAGAATTCTGATAAAAACAATCACTAAACTAATATAGCAGCATTTAAAAATATCTTATGTTAATACATGATGGAGAAATACTTTTGAGAAGGAGTTAATAATGGTAAAAACTGATTTGTGACACAAAGCAGTCTTTCTTGACGTAAGGGAAATTTTTAAGAATATACAAAACAGTGGGTGTTAAAATATAGTTTTTAATCAAGTAAACCTTTTTCCACAAACTGGCAGATAAGATTAATTCACAAAATATATTCAGTATTTTACCCTTACCCAATCAGTCTGTGTCATAGATACAGAGTGACTGAACTGTGCAGAGATTCTGCTGACTTTGGCATTTGGACACACAGCTGAGGCCAGGGTGTGTGACGCATGCATAAGTATCTGCAGGGCTAAACAACCAATTCTATTGAAGTTTTTGTGAAACCAAAATTTTAAACAGAATCTGAAAACGTCATAATGCAGGATAAAAATGATAAGAACAAAGAATAGAGGAAGGTGCTCTGACGTGAACCTTTTTGACGGTGTTAAAAGTGTAACAACAGGATACCACGACATCTCTGTTAGAAGGGTGGAAATCCAAAACGCTACCGGCACTAAATGCTGGCAAAGATACGGAGCAACGGCAATTCCCATTCAGGACTGGCCGGAATGCAGTACTGTACTGCCACTTTGGGAGACAATTTGGTGGTTTTTTACAAAACTAAACATACACTTACCAAACCATCCAGCAACCATTCTCCTTGGTAGTTACCCAAAGGAGACGAAAGCCTGTGTCCACCCAAACACCTGCACAGGAAGGTTTACAGCAGCTTTATTCATAATTGCCACAACGTGAAAGCAACCAAGATGTTCCTCAGGAGGTGACTGGATAAGTAAATTGTGGTACATCGAGACAGTGGAGCATTTGGTGTAAAAAGAAATGGGCCATTAAGCCATAAAAGGACACGGAGAAAACTTCAATGCACATTAGTAAGTGTAATCTGAAAAGGCAACATACTGTATGATTCCAAGTATATGACATTTGGACAAGACAAAACTATGGAGACAGTGGAAATATCGGTAGTTGCCAAGCGTGAGGGGAGTGTTGAATAGATGGAGCAGAGAAAATTCTTTAGAACGGTCAAAGTGCTCTCTATGATGCTCTCACAGTGGATATATGTCCTTATATGCTTGTCAAACCTCATAAAATGTACAGCATCAAAAATGAATCCTAATGTAAACTATGGGCTTTGCGTAATAATACTGGGTAATGTGATGATAATAACGTGTCAATATAGGTTAATCAACTATGAAAAAAGTATGACCCTCCTGGAAGATGCTGATAATGGGGGAGGCTGTGCACATGTGGAGGCAGGGAGTTTATATAAAATATCTTTATATTCTTCTCAATTTTGTCATGAACCTAATTCTCTGCTAAAAAAGCCGCATCATGTAACGTTTACAGCATGGGCTTTGAAGTCAGACAGAACTTCAATCTCCTATTCAATATCTTTTGGAGTTATGGTTTTGTGAAAGTTACTTAGCACCTTTGACTTTTAGGTTTTGTTTTTTTTTATATCTAAGTAGAGAAAATAATTTCGAGCTCAGAGTATGGTTTCAAGGATTAAATTAGGTAATATATGGTAGTAGTAGCTTCTGCATTTCCTGCTTAATGTTCATTTCCTCTTTCTTGGGTTAAGAGTTATTTGTTTCATAGGGACTATCTCAACTATGGTTCACATGAGGGTAATTAATCCTTTAATAACTGACCTCTGATCCAAACCTGGCAAGTCAGTCATATTAACGGGGTGAAGATGAAACATATCATCCAAGATGGGATGATAAATGCAATCCCAAGACTTCTGCTGGAACAACTAGGAAAAAGGAGCTATCTCTCTTCCGGAGTTGCTGTTAGCCTAAACGTGGTGGAACATAAACTGTAAGCTGCCAGAAGCCATTTACCACTGTGTGCAAAGAGTGTGCCTGAAGGTAAACTTAAAATGGGGGAAAATGGAGCCAAAAAATGGAGAGTCACAGGTTTGTCAAGACCTTAATTGAGCTTCTGGGTCCATCATACTGGAAGGTGGATCCATCTCTGGATTTCCTTGGCCTGTGAGCCAATTTGAACATGACTTACCTCACTAGCAGCTGGAAAACTGATGGTGAGTGTTCTATGTAAACCAGTAACTATACAAAGAGCGCAGTATCTTATGACATATCTTTAATAATTTTCTGAAATTGTTAGATCATGTATATATAGTTACATTCCTGGGATGAAGTACTTATAAAACATGGAGTGTGCGTAAACTTTAAGATGCTACGCTACCTCCCCAGGAGTTGGATGACCTTCCAGAGAAAATCTTAGTGCCTGCTTCCCATCATAACATAATATAACACCTCCTATGCAAATACATGATATGACCTAGGGTGAGGCCAGAGGTCACATATCCTATTTACTAATCTGGAAAGTCTATGAGGCATGAGTCTCTGAAAAGAAAAGACCCCCAGTACAGTAATAACTTTTCTATGCCTCTTGTTCACTGATATATCCCAGGTGCCTAAAAAGTGGCTATATCACAATAAACACTGGGTAATGTTTTGAATGAATGAATGAATGAATAATTTTCTTCTTATTATTAGGAGAAAAAAATGTAAAAAAAGAAATAATAAGAAAAAATATAACTATACTTGGATAAACATGAGAAAGAAATCTAAGTTTTAATTCCATTATATTGAGACCTGAACATAGTAACCTTCCAAAGTATTATGTTTGAAATTTCTTTGTTTTCAAGTGGGGCTGGGGGTGGGAAAGGACTGAATGAAAATATACATTATGTACCTTGTTTCACTGAAGGATGGTTTATGGATAGGAGGTATTAGAGGGGCTTCTGGGTGGCTCATTTGGTTAAGTGTCCAACTCTTGGTTTCAGCTCAGGTCATGATTTTACAGTTCATGAGAGGGAGCCCTGTATCTGGCTCTGTGCTGACAGGGTGGACCCTGCTTGGGATTCTCTCTCTCCCTCTCCCTCTGCCCTTTCTCTGCTTGTGCTTACTTGCTTGCTCTCTCTCTCAAAATAAACAAACATTAAAAAAAAAGAAAGTATTAGAAAATATGTAAATACCCAGGAATGTGATACTGGTTAGATAAATTATGATACATACATATAATAAAATATTCCACAGTCATTAACGTGCTATGCAAGATTCTTAATACAATTAAGAAGTATCATTACATAAAAACTGGAAAAGTAAATTGAGAAACTTTCCTTGCATATTATGCCATATGTCTTAAATTTGTATTTATTTATATAGTTGAAATCAACACTGAGCATGTTGATGGTTTCTAATTTTATTTATATCCCTAGTAAGTGAAACTTTTATGATCACAATGTTAGTGATTTGGGCTGAGGGGCACTGTTGAAGATTCTGGGGAATAAAATCCCACCAAATATGCTTCGGAGGGAACACTACTGGCTTAAATTCTTTTTTATGCCAATCCAGTGGTTTGGACAAATTTATGCTTGAAGCATGAATGGAAAGAGGAAAGGAGTTTTATCTCCATTGGAAAACAGGACAGAAAGGATGAGAAATATGCCGTTCTCATCCTATGTGTATTTTCCCACAAAGAAACAGAAAGGCACAATACACATCTTTCCTCATGCAGATGCTTAAACTCACTTTCATTCATTTAGATAAGTAACTTTAAAGATAGTAACCTTTGGGTTTGTGGTCCTGAAGTTGCAAATAAAGTGTATTATTATTTTCTGAGGTGGTTTTCTTGCCATCAAATAATAGCCAACATAATCAATACTGAGTCTCCTTTCAATTTTCTACATTAAAACTACTATCATCTTCCATGAACAAGCCGTTCACACATGGCTTATATTGCACTCATGTAAGGGAAGCATATTCTGACTTTGTCTTTCATCAGTATTTACTTGAACATGTCATCAATATTCATCTTCAATTAGAAATATGCATATATTCAAGAAATTAATGTCAAATGTAGCCCTGTAATATATCTCCTTGTTTTAAAAAAAATCTTACAATTGTCCTCATTAATATTTTAAAGCTCGTGTCAAGGTTTTACAATCCAGGGAATTTTGGAACTTACCTCCAAAATAAAAGTTTCATCCTGGATCTGTGTATGTGTTCACTATATATAATCACCTGTTTCATTTTATGTGTTTGTTATATAAGTTTTGGCTATCTTAATAACTCTTGTCATATGTCATATATAAAACAATGACTACAATGAAAATGACAATTTAAAAGTTATATTTATCAAGTGTCACTTGGAAATCGTATTACAGTCCAGATTCATAATATATTTAATGCTTGATTCCATGACAGTAAACAAAATTTTCAACACTGAATTTATAGCCTAGTCAACCATAAAGTCCTCAAGTAACATAGGTATCCAATATTGCTGCTTGAGGCCAATTAGGAAAGTAAGCTTACCTATCATTATATCATTTATCCATTTATCCCTTTATCATTTGTAAAAAGAAAAAAAAATACACTTGTAGCAAAAATGTTAAAGAAAATTAATCTGTATGACCCTTGACCATAATTAGTCGCTAGTTTCATTCTATCACTTGAGCTACTAAAGTAGCATATGCTTAGGTCACAACTAAAACAATTCTTTGAAAAGCAAATACAGTAATGATCTAGTGAGGTTTTTGCATCAAAACTGAACTTTTTGACAGTTGTGACTGTGCCATATTTGCCTGTACATTTTTTGGCATCCATATAATTACTCTACAAGTTTTATTAAATTTAGTCCAGCAGTCAAATAAACAGCAATGTTCCCATCTATTCGGTCCCTATTAGATGCATTCAGGTCCTTGGACAACAAAATAGTCCACCTCTTCTCAGTTAGGACTTCATGCTACTAACTAGCTGTTAAAACGTAAACCTTATCATCTCCTTTCAACACTGAAAGGAAACTGCATATTCATGTCTTTAAAGGCAGAACCTTTTCCTGTTAAGCGGTGGGCTCATGGCTTTCTTCACAGGAGCTAAGTTAAAAATCATGTCATTGTCTGTCAGGTGTCCTCTTTTGCCACAAACATGTAAGTTCCACAACTGCAAGGGCTTGTCTCATTCCTTGCTGTATCTTTTTCTTAGCCAATAGGCTGTAACAGAGTAAGTTGTGAATAAATGATTCATATGGTACCTCTCTGTAAAACTCTCATTATTAAGCACAACAAATAACAACAACGACAAACAAGTTGGTAAGGTTTGTTCCGTAAGAAAACCAGCAGTGGGTCTTTGAAAATTGATGAGACTTGTGTAGTCAGCTTGAGTGAAATTAAAGTCCAACAAAGAGCTCATAAATTCTACATAACAAACTATCTATTGGGGTCTTAACTCATAATTTCAGTGAGACCATGTTGTAAAACTAAAATGCTTCTAAAGAAGAATATCATTAAAAATACATATTCTCAAAGATTTATATCTGTGGATAAAGTAAAAACACACTATTGAGAGACTATGACAGGATAAATGTAAGAAGATAAGTAAGATGCATGGCAATGTATCATGTCATGAAATGTTTAAACCTCCACATGGTGCGGGGATGGGGCGTGGATTTATGCAACGGCAGAAATGCACTGACGCCACTGGTATGCATCATTAGTGAACGGCTGCAACTATAAATAGGTATTGAGGATTACAACAACTTGGTGTGTTTCAGCCTAAGAAAAGCACAAAAATCAAAAGATTGGTATCACATGACCTTTCTTTGAACATCCAAGGGGGTAAATCACAAGTTACCATGGACTGCATGTTAGTTACTATGGACTGCATGTTAGTCCTTTGGCCACTGAAATGAAAAGATTATTAATATACACAGTCTCTTTCTCTTACTATTTATGGCATTACTAACTCCTATCTATAGAATTTCAGAGATTTTAGCAACCAACTCGAGAATAGTTTTGCTTTTTCTGATATAGAACCTATGTGATTTGGGGTGATTGGGAGATTGATAGTTTGCAGACAGTGGCTTCAAGCATCTCTATAAACTCTGATGAAATATGACTTTGGAAATGCTGAATGTAGCAATTCAGTATGAACGGAGTCACCATACTGCCTCCCTCCAACACACACACACACACACACACACACACACACACACACACACCCCTACCTCTCTCCTGGAAAATTTTGCTCCATTGTTCAAAGTGCATAAGGTGCTCTTAAAGTAAAAACACTATCTATATGGAACAAACTCTGGTTTAAAGTTTAAACATCAGCTGGTTGTGACAATGACAAGCAGGTCATTTCACTGATTTATTTTTTCTTCACTGAGGTATTCAAACAAACCCCAGATAGTGTTGCACATGAATTTAGCCTCAGTCCTTCCATCTTGACCCAGAGTTTACCTTTTAGGCCTGCGCTTGGAGGGCTACCTGACTATCCTCAGGTGCAAGGAAGAACACAAATAAGAAGACAAGGGTTAATGTTCCCTGAAAATGGTTATTTATGACACAGTTTGCATATTTTGTCCTTGAGATAATGACTATTCCCTTGAAATTCCCCAAAACCCTAAAGCTTGCCTTCAAAATACTGTATGTTTTCCTACATACCAGGATAAAGGCTGCTCTCTTCATCACTTTGTAGCCTTTTTACAATAACCGCTCAATTCCGCTTCTGTACTGCCCGCTTGCCTGCTTGCTCTATATAAAAAGCCCTAAGTCCTTGGACTCAGGGCCGCACATTTATAGAGTTTTGTGTTAACTCTGTGCTGTCCCAGCCGGTAATACAGACTCCCTTAATTCCGCCTCAGGGTCTCAGTTGGTCTCTGTGTCTTTCAGTATAACAATAGTATATCTATCTATCTATATGTATATCTATATCTATATATCTATATGCCTTTCTCTCTATACGTACATAGAGACAGAAAGAGTTAAATCCAAACAAATTGCCAGTTAGATCACGTGCAATGTATTTGATTCTCCAGATAATCTATACTTTTTAAAAGGACTTCCATCAGATTTTTGTTCCAAACAGACCTCTATGTAAAAACACTGCTGGAACTAACTGGTGGATTCAAACTCCAGTGGACAAAGATCCAATAGTAATCATCTCTATGTGTAGCACTAATTGAGAACAAAATGAGCATTCAGTCATGGAAGGGTGAAAGAAAGGAAGGCACTACTTCTTTTACAGAACGATGACTACATAGGTTAGCTAAGGGAGCCAACATTTCATTTTCACAACATTACTGTGTATTTGTGAGGCAGCGAGATGACATCCAAGAAAAAGCACAAAACTAGCAGACAGGAGAACTTAATGATTAATGTGCTGGTCTTTGAATTCAAACACACAAATGTGGATTTTTATCTGAATTCTTTCACGTTATTTCTGGGCTCATTTGGGCTCCAGGCCTCTACTTCTGCATCTGTAAACTGGATATGGAGAGTATCTAATTGCTAAGTTTCAAGTATTAAGTGGGAAAATATCTGAAAATGTAACTTTACAGAGTGCATGACAAAATGAATACTCATAAATAATAGCTGTGAATCTTAGGAGGCTTAACTACGTCATTAACTGGCAATGTGATTTTTAGCCAGGTGATAACAGTTAACAGACATATTAATGATCTCTTACTTTAGGCCAGAGTTTATGCTAAAAAAATTAATGTGGATTAAATCAATGTAAAATTAAATTTGCAACATAAACACAACTTTTCTCCTTGTTCAAATGGAGAAAATCAAGACTCAAAGAGGTTAAGTAAATGACTCTAGATGACAGATCAGTCTTCACGGACATCAAAACTTTAAACCCAGGCTCTCAGTTACAGCCCATACAGGCTCCCTACTTATCAAATAGAGACATGAGAAAAGAATGCAGAAGAGAGTGATTCCTACCTTTAGACAAAAAAGAAGAGAAGAAAACTAAAACTTCTTGAAAGTCTACTCCAAATGTGTTTAACACTGTGCAGGAGCACCTTGGTGGTTCAGTTGGTTAAACATCTGACTCTTGGTTTTTGGCTCAAGTCATGATCTCATGGTTCATGGGTTTGAACCTCACCTTGGGCTCTATACTGACGGCACAGAGCCTGCTTGGAATTCTCTCTCTCTCTTTCTCTCTCTGCCCCTCCCCCACGTGTGTGCTCTTGCACTCTCCCTCTCTTTCAAAATTAATAAACTTAAAAACAAAAAGCTTAACACTGTGCTAATTGTGTGACAAGTATATGCCATTTAATAATCACTAAAATTCTTCAGAAGTCATTACACTATATATTTTATTGTTTTATAGTTTATTTATTTTTCAGAGAGAGAGAGACAGAGCATGAGTAGGGGAGGGTCGGAGAGAGAGGGAGACACAGAATCTGAAACAGGCTCCAGGCTCTGAACTGTCAGCACAGAGCCTGACGCGGGGCTTGAACCCAAAAACTGTGAGATCGTGACCTGAGCCGAAGTCGGAGGCTTAATCACCTGGGCCACCCAGGCGCCCCTATACTATATATTTTAAATTCAAAGACTGTATTCACATCCACATCACAAAAACCATATTGACAAGAAAATTAATATCTGCTGAAAACACTAGGAATGCACTCCTTGTCCTCCACTCTCCCAAGTAATAGAATTCAATATTTGATATCTCCACTGTTTTATACTTTTACTATATGTGTTATTCCCAGCCAATATAAAGCAATGTTTAATATATTTTAACTTCCACAAATGGCATTGTACTTTATGGAATCAGAATTGTTTTCATTCAGATATATGCTGGGATATTCATCCACTTTTATATATGTACCTCTAACTTCTTCAATTTCACTATTGTATATTATTCAATTTTACTAAAGCACCACAGTTTGTTTCAATATTTTTTCCCTGTTGAGGCTTTTCCTTCCCCAGGACTACACATAATGTTTATCTATATGTTATCTATATATTACACAATGGCCACATGTAAATGGTTAGGCTATAGACCACACACCTAGGAATTGAATTGTTACGTAAATAACAAACATTCTCAAGCATACTAGTTACTGGCAAATGTTTGACTTCATCAACTTTACCAAGTACTGCCACATTGATCTCCAAAGTAGGTGCACTAATGTCTAAGGATTTTCTCTTATTCCACATCCTCTTCAACAAATGACATTATCAAAAGTTTTCTCTTCTATATTTCTGCTCTTTTATCTGTCTTATAACTAAGCTATTATTTTTTTCTTATCAGCATTTTGGGATTGTTTTGTGAGTCATTTGTATTATTAACATTTTTTTCTTCGTCGTGGGAACTTTTTTTTTGCTTTTAATAAACTTTTTAAATAACACTCAGATTTACAAATATAGACTTTATGGTTTATATTTATTGTGTCTTATTTTAAATTAAAAAAAATTTTAATTTATTTCTGAGAAGAGAGACAGCGTGAGCAGGGGAAGGTCAGAGAGAGAGGGAGACACAGAATCTGAAACAGGCTCCAGGCTCTCAGCTAGCGGTCAGCACAGAGCCTGACACAGGGCTTGAACCCACGGACCCTTATTGTGGGTTACTTTAAAGTCATTTCCTGTTGGGGCGCCTAGGTGGCTTAGTTGGTTGAACCTCCAACTTCCGCTCAGGTCATGATCTCGCAGTTTGTGAGTTTCAGCCCCGCATCGGCCTCTGTGCTGACAGCTCATAGCCTGGAGCCTGCTTCAGATTCTGTGTCTCTTTCTCTGCCCCTCCCCTGCTCATCTCTGTCTCTCAAAAATAAATAAACATTAAACATTTTTAAAAAATAAAAAATAATTTCCTGTCTAAAGATCATAAAAATTGTTATATACTTATTTTTCACTAAAAATACTAGTTTGATTTTCACAACTTATGTCTTTAATTCATATAGAATTCATTTACAGATATGATAAGGGTTAGGAATCCTGTATTACTTATTTCCACATGGCTTTTAAATTTTCACACCACCAGTTTACATACTGCTATCATCAAAGCAAACTTACGAGGCAGATACTAATATAATTCCAAGTTAATCACTTCAGTTACCCAGTGGTTAAATGGTGGGGCCCTGGTGTGAACTCAGGGAGTTTGTTCCTGCGGCCACGTGCAAGGAAATGACATGTGTCTGGGACAGTCTTGCCACAATAAAAGAAGTCGAAGCTGAGTACGGACTGAAAAAAAACATCAAAATAGCTCAACTCCATGATTCACAATAAAGCTATAGGGAAATCATTTCCATTTTGGTATCTGGCTTTTTGTGCTATACTCAGACTGAGTATTTTGTGTTTGGTGAGATTAGAGGGTTAAAAGCAAAGAATTCAATTAGTTAATTAAGTGGATCAATCAGTTAATTCATTTGTTATCGATAAGAAAGTGATTCATCAAATAATTTACTTAATCAACTGATTCAATTCAAGACTAACTGATGATATGGGTTTTGGTCATACCTGAGTGTATCAGGCTCACTGACTTGCAATTTAAGACGGATGTAAAGGGATAAATACTATACACTGTGTCGGATATAAAGAATAAAATGTACACGGGGCAGTACAGATCACAGTACAGGGACATTTATGTTAGGTGAGTTATGGGGGTGGTGGAGCAAATTTTCAGAGAAGTCTTCCTGAAGAGATGTTTTGTGAGTTATGATTCAATGGTGAAGAAAAATTCATCAGACAGGCTAGCATCCAATTCCAGGGAGAGTAAACAGAAGCAGCAGAAACACACAGGTGATACTCAGCAGAAAACATTCCTGAAAAGCACTAGCATTTTGTGTTGCTGAATGGCTGAATATAAGGTGGAGTCCAGGGTAAGACAAGGCAGTGAGCAAGGGCCAACTAAAGGAAAACATCATATTTATAATGACAAGGGGGATAGTATTTTTATCCCAAGTACAATGAGAAACATCACTGCATGATGTAAATAGGAGATTGGTTTTTACTGGACAGGTAGCTAAGAGAGTGATTGGGGGGGGGGGGGGAGCTGTAGCCATAGTGTAGGTGACAGACAGCAGAGGTCTCACCCAAAGCAGGGATGCAAAATTCGTCATTATCATTGTCACTACTTATACTGGGAAGTTATGGGCTGCTAGGGCCTCTGTGCAGCCTCAACTCTAGAATCTTTAACTATCTTTTGGAAATATTTACTTCTGAATCTTTCTCCCCAAAAAGTGACTGTCCAGAGAAGGGAAAAACCTATGAACCAACTGTGTCCAAACCTAGTTTATAAAACAAACTCCCTCTCTACCACCTCCATTTATCCTCCCTGTCCAGCCAGCAAAAAAACAAAAACAAAAACAGAACCCCTTGGGTATCTGAGAAGCTCAGTTGGTTTAATGTCCAACTTCAGCTCAGGTCATGATCTCCCAGTTATGTGAGTTCAAGCCCAACAAGACTCTGTGCTGACAGTGTAAAGCCGGCTTTGGATCCTCTGTCTCCCTCTCTCTGCCCTTCCCCCACTCACATGCACACTTTCTCTCTCAAAAATAAACATTAAAAAAATTAATAAAACAGAACGCCCCCCCCCCAAAAGCATAATCAGGTAATTTGAGGAATCTAATGAAGTACCTATTGGCAGAGTATAAGAAAATCACAAGTGATTATGCAGGATCTCAGTGTTGGCATCTTAGCCAATAAGGGACAAGAAGCATTCCTGGTTCAGAAATGATAAGAGGAAGAATACAACTCAGACCAGGAGTGAGAGTTGAGTGGAAAGGTTGCTTCTCAGGAGTTGCTACTTTGTTCAAGAGGTGAGCCAGCTAGAAGGGGTCTGCAGGAAGACAGGGAGGGGAAGAGAAATTCATGCTTCTCTCTCCCATCAACATACTGCCAGGGTGCATTGCTGTCAAACCCGGTAGGAAGCTAGACTGCAAGGGAGCTTGTTAATGCCATCGACACAGATCAGCCTCAGCCTTGGATGCGCAAAGCAAGATGGAGGGCAGTGAGGAGGGTATCAGGAAGTGTGTAGACGTATGCTTTCCAGAAGCCTTATGAGTAAAAACTGTGTTTATAATGCAGATGCAACTCAGGACGCTGTCCTGTCTTCCTTCCACTCAGATTCCACTCTCTGGGTGTCTGCGTGTATAGAAATTCTAGATCCAGAGCTGTTGGTAGTCCTGACATTCAACTCAAAGATTCACTGAACATGAGTTTAGTCCATTTTTATAATACAGTAACATAAAAGTGTATTATGTATTCTTATTGCCTTCTTCTCTTGGCATTCTTTCTTATCTCATTTAGTCTTAACAAAACCCTTTTAGATATTTTTGCCCTTTTATTTTACATTAAGAAAACTATGTGAGGAGAAGCAACTGAGGAGAGTCGCAGGAAGCCAGAGAGAGGTTAAGTGGCTTGGAACACACCCCAGTCCTCAGGCCAGGAGATCACCCCAAGTTTTCAGACCCCAAATGCAAAATCGTGTTTCGAGTACACCGTTACAGGCAGTTCAGAGCAGGTGCAGCACAAGGCAAGAATACTCCTCTGGGATCTGTATGATATGATGTAATCCTGATCCTAAGCCGACCACAGGAGACCCAGGGCCCACCTCAGATGATACTGGTAGCCACTGTGGAGCTACTTTTCAAAGTGGAAACAATGTCTTTATTTGGAAGAACTGGCTGTTCCCAGAAAAGAGTAGTAAATAAAGATGAAAGGTTGGTACTAATCAAATTCTAAAAATTTGTTAAATTTCCTTTAATCTGAAGAAAGAACAGACATTTTTTATCCTGATTCATTATAAAAGGCCTGCCATCTAAATAAACAATAGACCTCTATGATGAAGCACTTGTAAGATTTTCTTCTCATGTTTGAAAGATTAGGGTCATCACAGATAATAAATATTACAAACAGGCCTATGAAGAAAAAGATAAATATTGAGACTACAAATTGAGGAAATTAAAACTCTGTATTAAGGGAAATAAGGTACTCGCATTCTCTTTTTCTTCCCAGATGAAGTAATTGTATAATAGGAAAATTGGAGCAGGATTTAATGTGCAATTAGGTAATCAGAAAACAACTACCTCTTGGGGGAGGTGGGTGCTGGACAAATAGAATTAACGTTTAAAGACAAAACAATTAATTACAAGTAATTATTTGCAAGTCAAAGTCTTTTTTAACATAATAAGCTTTCCTTGAAAAAATAACATACAACAATGATAATGTATTTTAGCCACAATTCTACTAAGGAATAATTCAAAAATAAGAACCAGCAAGCTTAGTAACAAGTATGTCAAAGAGATAAGGTTAATGGAAGTTCCAGTATTGGCTTAAAGGCAGAAATGTCTGTTTTGTATTTCTGTATTATTGGTAGCAGTTTTTGTCAGGCTAGGATAAAAGCAGCAACAGAATGCTCATGATTCCCTTCACTGGTTAGGTATTTATTTCGGGGAAGATTTTGTTTCGTATAACCCTTGTTTGCATTATCCTTTGTTAAACACCGCCACTAAATAAATTTTCCCTGTTTTTCCTGCTTGCTTAATCCCTGTGTTTCCACACAGATAAATCTCACATAATTAGCTTGAGCTTTGGAAAATAGTGTTGGCTGGTGCTCGTGAAATGAGGTTTTATGCCATGCCAGGGGAAGTTACAACCTGTTGTGGGAATAGAAATGCTTTATTGGGAGTTCCTTGCCCATGGCTGTACATGAGATGAAGAGAGAACAGAGGAAATTATTCAGCTCTGAAAATCCTTCTTCAGCCAAAAATATACAAGTAAAATATTTTGTTTTCATTCACCTTCTTTGATATCTTACCACCCAAATTTATTATTTTGGCTATACTGTAATTATGCCAATAAAAGTGACTATCAGAAAAGGTTTTTAAAAAATTTGAACAAAACATGAGTGTTAAATGGAAGTGATAAATCACTGGGTTCTACTCCTGAAACCAATACTACTCTGTATGTTAACTCAGTTGAATTTAAATAAATAAAATTAACAAACAAAACAAAACAAAACACAAAAACGCAACAAACATGGAATTCAGCTGTGTCTCTTCAGTGCTTAGCACCAGGCCTGGCACTCAGGAGTAATTGTGTTAAGAAAAATGAAAGATACTGGTATCAGCTCTCTGAAGCATTTAATGATTATACTTTCATTCTTGCCTTCTGATCCAGTATCCCAGTTTGGGTGTTTTTCATCTTCAACGCAGGACTGGGCATCCCCATGGATATATCACAGTGTGTCCTGGGCACGGTGATTTCTTGCTAACTTTACAGCTTTCACCTTGGTCCAAACTAGTGTAAACTTCTCATTAGGCCTGGAGTATCTACATCCTAACTGCTCTCTCTGCTTCCAAGCATGACTCGTATACCCTGTTTGCCACTGGAGAGACAGTTTTTTTTTTTGGTTTGTTTTTGTTTTTTTTTTTTAAATTTCTAGGAGAGAGAGAGAGACAGCGTGAGCAGGGGAGGGTCAGAGAGAGAGGGTTTCACAGACTGAAACAGGCTCCAGGCTCTGAGCTGGCATTCAGCACAGAGCCCGACGCGGGGCTCGAACCCACGAACCGCGAGATCATGACCTAAGCGAAAGTCAGACGCTTAACCGACTGAGCCACCCAGGCGCCCCATGGAGAGACAGTTTTAAAAATTAAACTTGATCCTTTCAGTTTCTGCTTAAAATTTTTTGGTGACTTGCGGCTAAAAGAAAAGCCTCCCTCCTTCCCATGGACCACCAGGCCTTGGAGACTAGATCCTTGTCTATTCCACATCTGCATACTTCCCTTAGAGATGTCTTTGCTCCAACTCCTATCAGCCTGGTCTCTGCTGCTTACATATGTATTATCTGCCATGTTACAGTCTTTATATTTGCTGAGCCTTCTTCCTCCAAGTTCCCTGCCCCAGAGCTCTGGATGGCTACTTTCACTTACTCCTCAGGCTCTCAATTCAACGATCACTCCTTCAGAGAAGACTCCCCTGGCCACCCTATTTAAGTAAACCATTCCCATCCCCCAGCCATGGAACATTACTTTATCCTGCACTGCTTCGTTTTAAAAAATTTATTACTATTTTAAATTGGATTTCATATAAATTTATTTTTAATTTAAATTCTATCTTTATCCTTTATACAAGGGCATACAGGGCATGGAGTTCTATGTACCCTAACACAGCGCTGATGTGACCTGAGTACTACCCTACGTCCACAGTGTTTACATATGTAGATGCCCAGGAAATTTTTATGGGCTTCATTAAAGAAATCACTGCGGGACAAACCCCAAATCAGCAAGAAGAATCAAGCCTATATTTAGATAGAAAGTAAGAGAGGAAATGGATAATGTTCAAGCTGTTGGATCTATCCTACATAACACTGTTTTCTGTTCTTCTCCTTTTCACTGTTTGGCCCTGCATACCAGTAAAAACCAAATCAAACAAAATAGACATGATTTATTTGATTTGGGCTACCACCTCTTGGTTTTCTTTCTTTAGAATGGGAAGAGCACTTTATTTTTAAATTTTTTATTACTTTATTTTCAAGTTAGTTAACATACAGTGTAGTCTTGGCTTCAAAAGTAGAACCCAGTGATTCATCTCATATATGACACTCCATGCTCATCCTGAAAAATGTCCTGCTTAATGTCTGTCACCCATTTAATCCACCCCCACCATCTCCAGCAGCCCCCAGTTTGCTCTCTGTATTTAAGTATCTCTTATGATTGCCTCCCTGTTTTTATCTTAGTTTTCCTTCTCTTCCTCTATGTTCATCTGTTTTGTTTCTTAAATTTTACAAAGGAATTAAATCATGTATTTTTCTACCTCTGACTGAGTTAATTTTGTTTAGCATAATACCCTACAGTTCTATCCACATTGCTGCAAATGGCAAGATTTCATTCTTTTTCATCACTGAGTAATATTCTCATGTGTGTGTGTGTGTGTGTGTGTGTGCGCGCGCACACACACACACACATAGACCACATCTTTTTTCATAATTTGGCTATTGATGACAGCACTTCTATAAACACTGCGGTGCATGTGCCTCTTCAAATCAGTACTCCTGTATCCTTTGGATAAATTCCCAGTAGTGCAATTGCTGGGTTGTAGGGTAGTTCTATTTTTACTTTCTTGAGGAACCTCCACACTTTTTTCCAGAGTGGCTGCACCGGTTTGCATTCCTGCCAAAAGTGCAGAAGAGTTCCCCTTTCTGCACATAGTCACCAATATTTGTTGATTCCTGACATGTTAATTTTAGCCATTCTGACCGGTGCAAGGTGGCACATCGTGGTTTTTATTTGTATTTCTCTGATGGCGTGTGATGATGAGCATCTTTTCATGTATCTATTTGCCATCTGTATGTCTTCTTTGGAAAAGTATCTATTCATGTATTCCACCCATTTCTTCACTGGATTATTTGTTTTCTGGGAGCTGAGTTTGGAAAGTTCTTTATAGATTTTGGATACTAACTCTTTATCAACCATGTCATTTACAAACATCTTTTCTCATTCCATTGAATGCCTCTTATTTTTATTGATGGTTTCCTTTGCTATGCAGAACACCACCTCTTAGTTTAAATTGGACTCCTACATCTTAAAACAGAAGGAGGTAAATGTGATGTAATTATTTTTCCAATTTAACATTTTATAGACAAAGACATCTAAATTTGCTCTTTTTTACATGGGAAC
The DNA here is from genome assembly GCF_003009895.1 of Hyaena hyaena. Taxonomy (NCBI): domain Eukaryota; kingdom Metazoa; phylum Chordata; class Mammalia; order Carnivora; family Hyaenidae; genus Hyaena; species Hyaena hyaena. Next base: position 3,412,863 of record NW_024080739.1, on the reverse strand, counting down.
GTTCTTTGGGGTCCTTACACATCTTGAGAAGTGATTAACAAACATTATTATTGTACACAATTAGGAAAAGACTTAGCCAAAGCAGTACAGAAACGTCCCACCCTGGATTTTTTCTGTATGGTAAGGAATGGAAGATTAGCTATGGTCTGCTCACTCCGGCCAATAACTACAGGCTAATTCAACTTATTATGCAGCAACAGGCTATTGAGTTTGTCAGAAGAATATTTCCCAAAACAAGTAGACTGAATGCATATTAGCTTCAAGTGACCACACATGGTCAAGGTCTTGGCAGCCTTTTCAAAACTAATATATTTTGCTCTGTCATAGAAATATTTGTTTTGTTGAATTAGCAGTAATCTTTTTTGCCTAAATGGAATTATAGAAGCAAAGCAATATCCAACTCATTTTAGATTAGTTTCTTTCATATTTGTATCCTCTACTGTAAAAAGAGAGAGAGAAAAAAAAGCATGGCCCCTTATTCAAAACTTCCCTCCCAACACATTGACCAAGCTATTCCAAAATAGCATAGCTTGCTGAAATCTCAGAGCCTGTGACCCCTTGCTGACCTCACTATAGGGAATGTTTTTTTGCTACTTTTATCATATAGTTTTTCTGCTCATCCCTCAGATATTGGCTTAAGTACCACCTCTTTTCAAAGACCTTTCTTATTTAGCCTTCCCAGATCTCCCTGTTACTGTCTGGTTTAGCTTCCTCATTCTTTTCTTCATAGAATTAATCACAGTTTTTCTATTTACTTGTCTGCATACTTACCATGATCTTTTACTTTCTTTTTTTTAAAACATTTTTTATGTTTTATTTACTTTTGAGAGAGAGAGAGACAGCATGAGCAGGAGAGGGACAGAAAGAGAAGGAGACACAGAATCCGAAGACAGGCTCCAGGCTCTGAGCTAGCTAACAGCACAGAGCCTAATGGGGCTCAAACTCACAAACTGCGAGATCATGACTTGAGCGGAAGCTGGACACTTAACTGACTGAGCCACCCAGGCACCCTATACTAGAAGGGACAGCTTCTTTGTTATTCATTACTCTATCTCTAACACTTGTCTCATAAAAGGTACACCAGAAATACACATCTAATGCAGGAATGATCCCATCCCAGTCAAAATGGGAACAGAGATCAATTTGTCTTACGGAAGATAGGAATTTGAGTCCCCTCTAGTTCCAATGCAAAAATTATAAATGACTGGCCACCACATGGCACCAACACAAAGAGAAGCACTGTTGAGAAAGGGACATTCAGGGTAAGGTGCTCTGTGTATCATGTGCAGGTCTAATGTGACCTGAGTACTACTATATACCCATAGTACTCCTCCTTGCAGGGAGTCCCTAAACCTCCAGTCTGCTTTGCTGAGGGTGGCTAACAATAGTAAGACCAAGACTGCATATTGTAAGGTCTTCTTCTTCTTCTTTTAAAATATAGTTTATTGTCAAGTTGGTTTCCATATAACATCCAGTGCTCATCCCAACAAGTGCCCTCCTCCATGCCCATCATCCATTTTTCCCTCTCTCTAAGGAAGTAAAAGGACTCATATTATTCTCTGGCCCTAGAAAATCCTTTCTGGCCAGATGTCTGAGCTTGCTGTCCTCAAAAGAGCAGCTACCAGCCATTTTCAGCTAAATGGTCATTTAAGTTTGTGCCTCATCTCTTCCTGTGTTTCAATTTCAAACTTGATCAATAAAGTACAGTGGTTAAAAGTAAATCCTCTATGGCCAGAATGTCTGTGGAGTCTCTTTGTCCTTTCAAATTACTTTACAATGGTATTTGAAGTTGAATTTTGAATATAAGATTCTTGCTTTAAGTTTCTTACTAGGTTTTAGGGTAATGGACAAATAAAGATATTATAAGCATCTGGTCTGGGATCATATCAGGAAATGGTAAGATGTCTAACCTTGCTACCAATATCATATCAAAACACTATTATATTTTTTCTTTGTTACAAAAAGGCAGAGAGAAAAATATAAGAATGTGTACAGCTAGCCTATATATTATGCTAATCCAACGTCCATTCCGTTTTCTTAAACTAAGAGTGCCCACATTACAGTTTTGAAGACTACCCCTTCTCCACTTTGGGTCCATGTGGTTCAGTTCATGCTGACTCTATCCCCTACTCCTAGAAGAGGAAATGATCCAGGTGTAGCATACCTGAGCACGGTAGCTACCCAGGCTCCATGACTAGCTGTGGGGAGGGCATGTGATCAAGGCAGGCCAATGTCATCCCAGGACCTCTTATGGAGATTTAAGGGGAGCTCACTTCCACTGGGGTTACTCTGCCAGCAGACTGCAAAGCTGGAGACGATGCTATACATTTTATCATCCCAAAGGGATGGACAACCTGAGAATAAGCCAATATAAAGAAAGCAAAACTGAAATTAAGAGACGGCACTGAGGGGCACCTCAATATATATACTTAGGCTAACTATAACCTTTGTTAAACTTTAGAAGCAGTTTGTTGCTGAGATTTGATTGGGATTACACTGAATCTGTAGATCCAGTTAGCAAGAATGTGACATCTTAAAAATATGAAGTGTTCGTATTCATGGATGCATAATATTTTTCTATTTATTTAATTCTTCTTTCGTTTTATTTCTCTGGTTTTATAAGTTTCCTCATATTGCTCTTATACATATTTTGTTATATTTATACAAAAGAATTTCATACTCTGGAGTACTCATGTAATGTGTATAGTGTTTCTAATTTTGAATTTTGTTTATTGTTGGTATACAAGGAAGCCATTGACTCGTATATTAACACTGTATCTTGTACCTAGCATGTTCACTTACTAGTTCCAGGAGATTATTGTTGTTATTACTGTTGATTCTTTCAGATTTTCTGTATAGACAATCATGTCATTTGCAAAAAAGACAGTTTGGGGTCTTCTTTCCAAATCTGTATACTTCTACTTCCTTTTCTTGCTTTATTACATTAGCAAGAGCTTCCTCTATAGCGTTGAAAAGGAGTGGTTAGAAGGGACAATCTTGCCTTGTACTTGATCTTAGAATGTTTTGATTTTTTCAGCATTAAGTATGACATCAGCTGTAGATGTTTTATAGATAGCTCTAATGAAGTGGAGAAATTCTCTATTCCTAAATCGCTAATATATTTTATCATGAATGAATGCTGGATTTTGTCAAATCATTCTTTGGCATCTATTGATATGATCATGTGATGTTTTTCCTTTTTAGTCAGTTGTTATGATTACAGTAATTCAAATTTATATGTTAAACCGACCTTGCAGATCTTGGTTATGGTTTCTAGTTATTTTTATACATTGTTGAGCTTGATTTGCCAAAATTCTGTTGAGAGCTTTTGCTTCTATGTTCATTAGGGATGTTGGTCTCTAGATTTCTTTTCTTGTAATATCTCTGTCTGGTGTTAGGATAATGCTGGTGTCGGGGTGCCTGGGTGGCTCAGTTGATTAAGCATCCAACTTTGGCTTAGGTCATGATCCATGGTCAGTGAGTTCAAGTCCTGCATCAGGTTCTGTGCTTAGAGCTCAGAGCCCGGAGCCTGCTTCAGAATCTGTGTCTCCCTCTCTCTCTGCTCCTTCCCTGCTCCCTCCCCCCCTACCTCAAAAATGAAAAAATGTTTAAAAAAAAAATTTTTTTTTTTTAAAGAATAATGCTGGTGTCACGGAATGAGTTAGGCAATGTTTCCTCTGCTTCTACACACTGTAAGAAGTCATACATAATTGGAATAATTTCTTCCTTTAATGTTGGTAGAATTCCCCAAGGAACCCATGCAGGCCTGGTGCTTTCTGTTTTGGAAGGTTATTAATTACTCAGTTTTTAAAACAGACATAGGCCTATTCAGATCATCTATGTTTTTCTGGTCTGAGTTTTGACATATTGTGCTCTTTAGGGAATTGGTCCATTTAATCTAGGTATCAAATTTATGGGAATAGTGTAGTTCGTAGTCTTCTTTTATTATTCTTGTTATACTCCTAGGATCTCTAAGATGTCCCCTCTTTCCTTCTGTTATTAGTAATTGTGTCTTGTCTCTTTTTTTCCTAGTCTGGCTAAAGGCTTACTGCATTTATTGCTCTTGCAAAGAACCAGGTTTTATTTGTTTTCTACTGATTTCCTACCTTTACTTTAATTGACATCTGTTGTAATTCTATTTTTCCTTTTTTTTCCTGTTTTCTTAGGTTTAATTTGCTCTTCTTTTTCTACTATCCTAAAGTAATTTAAATTGGTGATTTTAGGTCATTCTTTTTTTAAATTTTTTAAAAAAAAATATTTATTTATTTTGTGTGTGTGAGAGGGGCAGAGAGCACACAAGCAGGGGAGGAGCAGAGAGAGGAGAGAGAATCTCAAGTGGGCTCCACCCTGTGGCTCAGTCCCACAAACTGTGAGCTCATGCTGTGAGCTGAAATCAAAAGTCAGGCACTTAACCAACTGAGGTACCCAGGTGCTCCAGGTCATTCTTTTCAAATGAATGCATTTGATGCTATAAATTTCTCACTCAATACTGTTTTTCATTGAGTTCCACACATTTTGTTAAATTGTATTTTAATTTCCATTTTCTCAAAATATTTTAAAATTTCTCTGGAGATTTCTTCTTTTACCCATGTATTATTTAGAAGTGTGTTGTTTAATCTCCATCTATTCTGTGATTTTCCAGTTATCTTTCTGTTATTGGTGTCTAATGTCGTTCCATTACAGCATAAGAACAGACATCTTCTGATTTCTCTTCTTTTATATTTGTGAAGGTTTGTTTTATTTCGCTCAGATTGTGGTCTATCATAGCGAATGCTCTGTGTGAGCATGGGCAAAATGTGCATTCTGCTGTTGCTGGATGAAGGAGTCTATACATATTCATTTTATCTAGCTGATTGATTTACACCTGAGCAATATGTTCATTCTACTGTTGCGGGATGAAGCAGTTGCTGTGTTGGTTTCTCCTTAGGAGTTTTCACTATGCCAAGCCATGATTCTCTATATTCACCTGTGTGTCTCTTTAGTCTTGGGGCAAGTTTCCCCCAGGTGCTAAGAGATGCTGACTTCAGTGCTCAACTTTTCATTGTTGTGAGGATGGAGTGGTAATTTCTAAGCCCCTTACAAGTGGAACCAGAAACCTTCTTTTTCATTCTTTTAAGTTGTTGCTACGCTTGTTCTAATAACTGGTGCCAAGTTATCTTGTCAGAAATAGTAGGAGGATATTGGAGCTTAATATTTAAAATAAAATGGGGTGTTTCGCTTTCATTTTAAAAATGAGGTTTCTCGGGGTGCCTGCGTGGCTCAGTTAGTTAAGCGTCCGACTTCGGCTCAGGTCATGATCTCACGGTTCGTGGGCTCAAGTCCCACATCGGGCTCTGTTCTGACAGCTAGCTCAGAGCCTGGAACCTGTTTCAGATTCTGTGTCTCCCTCTCTCTCTGACCCTCCCCTGCTCATGCTGTCTCTCTCTGTGTGTCAGAAATAAATAAAACATTAAAAAAAAAGTTTAAAAATGAGGTTTCTCTGTCTCTCTCCCTCTCCCCCCTCTCTCTTTTTACTTTTAATTGTAGAATACCAGCTTACCTCCTGATCTTGATGTGCTCTCTAGAGTGGGAAGGAGATCTCCCACTCAGATGAATAATAATATTAACTTTAGTAGATAAACAACTCGCTGTATAATTTTTTAGTTAATAAATAATTATCCTGTGAGTTGAATGTATTACCCCAGAACCTGATCACTTTTCGATGAGTTTATAATCAAATTTCTAATCGAATCTAATTTCTAAATGTGTGACTATTTATTCTAGAGATATTAAAAACCTGCCTTCTCATAGCCGGAGCACCACTACCAATACTTTTATTAAATTCTCCTGTATCAAGTGGCTGTGCCTTTGACACTTAGGCTCCTTTTTAATAAAAAATGCTCATATGAGTATGTCAGGTATTTACTGATGATTGTCTACAATCTTAACCATGGTCTACCATTTGCCCACAACATCAATCCTAAGGAGTGACTTATTTTTTATTATTAAAAAAATTTTTTTTAAGGTTTATTTATTTTTAAGAGACAGCGAGACAGAGTGTGAGTGGAGAAGGGGCAGAGAGAGAGAGAGAGAGGGAGACACAGAATCTGAAGCAGGCTCCAGGCTCCCAACTGTCAGCACAGAGCCCGATGTGGGGCTCAAACCCACCAACCATGAGATCATGACCTGAGCTGAAATTGGATGCTTAACCAACCAAGCCACCCAGGTGCCCCAGAAGTGACTTATTTAAATTAACCTTTATACTTGTGATGTATCTCAGAAATGGAAATATCATACTTGGAGATTTAAAAAAAAAAATCTTAATGACTTCCAGTGTACATTGTCTAGGGTGACCAAACCTGCCTTGCATTCTGGCTTTGGGAATTAATTTTTTTTCAGAGAGCAGGAACTCAAATTTATTTATGATATACTGAAAGCTTCCATTCCAAAAATTTTCAATAACTCACTTTGTGAATTTGAAAATTTATCTCTCGTTTCATAGTGTTGCATAGCCTGATGCCTGTGGCAAAAGTTGAACAATGATCCCTTGGCTTGACTACTTGGAGTGGTTCTGACAACTGCATTTATTTGATTTGTTGGTACTGCATTCTTCCTGCTATTCCACCATTTACACAATTCTAAAATAAACAATGGCAAGCTAACAAAGCGTTCATATAATACCATTTGGTCCATTGTATAAGTGCAGCCATCAATGGAATAGTTCTTTACATTTAACATGGCTTTAAGGGCACGTACATTGGTAGATAGTGATATCAAAAAATCACTAACATTTTACTTGATAAAACGAAATTATCAGTTTTGAGGAAGCATTTTGAAATGAGTTACATGTTGAGTTCATGGTGGAAAATAAGCCATTTTAATCTAAGGATAGTGTAGACAATCTGAATATCTGTCAATGTTCCAACACCACTGTGTGAATCAGCAAGTAGATTTCTTTAAGTTTCTAAGTGTTCCCTTTAATAATATAAAAATATGTTCTTCGCTCTCACATGAGTAAGTTGAACAAAAAAAATTTGCCTTTTCAGCAGACGATAGAATTTGCTCTATTGTCTAAAGGCCTTGGTCTTGACCTTATCAGTTTCACTCCCGTATACAGTTTAGAAAATACAATGCATCCATGAAAAAATGAAACTCAAAATCTTAAGTAGAGAGATCTGTGTGAAAATTTATAGGCATTAATCCTACCACATGTGACATCTCTGTCAGCCCTGGTCACTGTCTGAATTATAAGCACTGTCAGCCATCTTTGCAGTCTGATGTTTTCATGCCCATAAGTGGCTGGGCTTTCTTTCTCCTGACACAATCTCCCACAGCACCCTTCTCTGCAGCCTTTTATTTAGGACTCTATGAAATTCCAAGCACATGGTAAAAATAAAAACTCCTCTTCATTCATATTTGTTCACAGACCTTTCCTTCTACCCCCTGCCATAATCAAGCCCTGGCTTTCTTCTGAGGACGCAGTATATGGAGTGTTTCCTGAGAACTTCTCCCACACCTCACACCTGGAGGCCTGGGAGTGAACTGTGCCTTCCACTGACCTTTAACTCTTGATCTTTAGAGACTCAGGCACTAGGACAACCCCACCTGCACCCTTGCCTTTGAGTTGTCTTCCACTAATTTCCTGCTCTGTTCACAACCATCCCTTGAAATCCTGTCCCTAGGTAAAGTCCCCCTAGCCAGGGGCAGACGGAGGAGGAAATAACCTTGTTGATACTTTGGCTTTATTTGTTTGTCTATTTGTCTCTAAGTCTCAACTCAATGGTTCTTGATGGGGATAGTTTGTGTAATTTATCCTTATTTTCCTAGACAGGCATAGAGCATGGCACTTACAAAGTGTTTGATAAAGGTTACTGAAAGGATTACTGGATGGCAGAATAACATCACTACCCAACTATATTATAATAGCTAACATTTTGGAATTTTTTACTACATGGCAGGAAGAGCCTTAAGCCATTCACATGCACTGGCTCCTTTAAATCCTCACAACAACCTTAAATCAAGTGCTATTGCAAGTCAGGAAATTTAGAGAGTTTAACCAAACTAATTCACTTGGGGAACACAGTTCAGATGTAGTGGAACCGGAATTTGAACCAAGGCAGTTCTCCATGGCCCACAATCTTAAATACTACCTTAAAATATTTGTTGTGGCTGGCATTATAAAGGCAGAATAGATCTGGAGTGCCTGGGTGGCTCAGGTGATTAAATGTCTGATTCTTGGTTTAGGCTCAGGTCATGATCTCATGGTTTCATGAATGGGGGTACATTTTGGGCTCTGTGCTGCAGTGTGGAGCCTGCTTGGGATTCTCTGTCTCCCTCTCTCTGTGCCCTTCCCCACACATATGCATTGTCTCTGTCATTCTCAAAATAAACACATAAAAAAAAAAAAGGCAGAATAGGTCTGTATCTCAAAGAGTCTCATTTCTTCTTTAGCATAAAGGACAGGCTTATAGTAACTGAAATAGGTGTCCCACAAAGGATTCTAGAGCCTCCTGACAGGATCAACCTCACAAAATGGAAGTTGCCATGGTGGTGGCCAGATAACTGGCCTTACGGGGAAAAAAAGCCAGTGTCTCTTGGATCAGGGGACAACCATAGCCAGAATAGCTTCCCACATGTAGAAATTTTAGACTTCTGCTACTTATTACATGCGGGAAAAGGAAGAAGGATGAGAAAGAAAAGAGAAAGAAGGCTGAAAGCCACAAAATGACAAAACCTTTAAAGCAAATAATACAAGTAATATTTACATGTGAAAGAATAAGCAGAGGAGAAGGATCAAATAACTGAAGTTATCAATGATCACAGAGGAAGACTGAAAAAGCAGACACCCAAGCAAGAGGGAGAGAGACTGAGCCAGGAAAATATGAGGAGAGCAGGTCTGGGCAAACGAGAACCGTGTAAAGGCAAATGTTTGTAGCGATGAGGGGAATCTGAAGTAGGAAAACTTAATATAAAAACGTTTGGGTTCTAAACTCAGTACACAAGCAAGTAACACTTGGGGTCAACTTTATCTTTGAAAATTTCATGGAAATACATATAGAAGCTTGACTCTATTCAACAGGTTTAGAATCACATGTGTATCGAATATACAGAGGAACATATAAAATATAATAAAGCATACATACGCAAGTACACTGTATAATATTTTCATTCCATGAGACAGAGGACTAAGTGCATATGGCTTAATATATGTTCAATGTTTTCTGCTATATTTACTGCATGCCCCTGGAAAACTCAAAATACTCCCATTAGAAAATACTGGAGTCTCCTGAAACATACCCCTTGGGAGGGGAAACAGCTTCCACAATATTTGCTTAACATGTGCTTCATTCTTGACTCACTGGGTAGTAGTTTTGCCACGTGTTGTGGAATTAATGTGGTGTTCAGGCCCCTAACCTGGGGAAGGTACCCCATCAATGCAAGGGAAGGTGAATCCTGAACACCATAGAGATTATATCCAGAGCTAGTAAATTCTGAGCTTTGTAAGCTTTGACAATGGTAATGTTCAGCACTCAAAGTGTGTACTCAATTTCAAAAAAAATATATACTACTAAAGTAATATTTGATATTTTTTTGCAAACCACTTTCAATATCAGCTTGTTTATTGAAAATTCCTGGAAGCTATGAAGTACCATCTGTTTCCTTATCAAATTTCGCCCCCACAATCACAGACAAATATTGTTGCTTTTTTTATTTGTGAGGTTGCTTAGAAACAATGTGGTTCTATTCACAGGTCGGGTGCGATGGATTCTCTGATGATGGGCTTGGTGCAAATTAAAAAAAAAAAAAAGACTGCCCAAATTCTGAAAATCAACATCCAATCCAGAAACACATACATAACAAACTACCCAATGTGTGCAGCATCACACACACACACACACACACACACACACACACACAAGAATGATACCTTCTTTGCAATCTGTCATCAACAGTCATGTGACCTAGTGGAACATTTTCATATTTGATCGAAAACTTAGCAGTGTGATCCCTTTGTAAGTGTTAGCAGTATAATCTATGTTTCAGCCTTACAATATTGAGCAGACTATGAAGAATCTTCCCCTCAAAATGGATTTCTTAAGCTGAAAATGGTCTAAGCATCCTTTAGCAACCCACCAAGAGAGTCGATATTTCAATTCTGTTAGCCTCTGTGGAAATGGAGAGGCATGTCAACAAAAAGAACAGAGTGGCTGGCAGGACATATCCTAGGAGGGTGGTGGCTTCTCGGGGGGTGGGGGGAGGGGGGGGAGAAAAGCAGAAAATAAACATAATAATAATAATAATAAGTGCGACTGCTATATTTTGTTTATTCAGAGAAAATACCAGTTAGGAATAAAGCCAACTCAGTGTTTTTTTCTCTAGCATCATTGTACTCAACTGTTGATCAGACCAACCTATTCCTTTTAAAGTGGCTAAGAAAATCTCTTGCAGGTCCCAAAATAGAAAATAGTTTCATGCATAATTTTAAAAGTGTTATGGTGGACTTATGTTGACATAAACTCTATTCCAAATATCTCGCACAGAACTGAGGTATCAGCAATCAGCGCTATATTTAATCTATTCTGATCAACTGTCTACATCAGGCTGCATGCTAAAATTTTGATTCATGTACGAATGTCCTGCTAACTAATTATGCCCTTTAAAATATCAGTTCTATGTGTTCAGTCATGCTTGACCTCTTTCCTAAGTGCTTTGCAATATCTGGCTTTCTATTTTAATATATTTACTTTTCAAAGCCATTCTGTGTACCTACTGTATACCAGGCATTGTACAAGATAGTTCACCTAAGTTCAATCTTCCTAATGGCTCCATAGTATAGTTCTTACTGTCCTATCTATTTGCAAATGAGGAAACTGACACTCAAGACTTCAGTTCTTTTCCCACATTTGTTGTATTACAGAATATATGGTCTTCTCACCTCATTACAGAGCAATATACTCAGGATGTCTAGTAGCAAACAAAATAGAGTCCCTTGCCCTATGCCTTTTCAAATGTAAAGTTCAGCTTTATAGTGGTGACCATAATGTATAGAGTTCTTGAAGCGCCGTGTTCTATACCTGAAACTAACCTTGTGTGTCAACTATACCTCAATAACCAAAGAAACAAACAAATAAAGTGCAAACCTCAGAAATTCCCAGTTGCCAAGTATAAGCAGAATGAATCAATCAAAGTGGAATATAGCTCATGGTAAACATATACACAGAAAGCTACTATACCTGGGAATATTCTGGACATGGGGCTGGTTGCCAAGTGGGGTTGAAACTAGAACAGAGTCTGCCAGAAAATCAGAGTCCAGGGCAACTATCAGAGAGAAATAAACAGGGGGACCTTTCATACCAGCCTAACCCTAACTGAATGGCTCTATGTCATATTCTCCCCAGTAAACACTATCTTCCCATAACCTCTGCAGGCTATCAGATGGGAGGAGGCAGAGGCATGGAGGTTAGTCTTTACATACGTTAAGTCTGAATATACTCAGGTTTGTATTTGCACCTGTCATTGTTTAATGTTCATCTCAAAGTTTTCTCTAAGAAGAGGGTACGAGCACGTTCTTAATAATTCAACAAAGAAAGAATACTACTTGAATATATAATGCTATTTAAAATGTCCCACTAACAAAGTAGCTGATCTCAGTTGCACATTTCTGATTTTTTAATCTGCTTCTGAGAGGTACAAGTGGTAGGGAAGAACATAGTTCTTCAGTTATAGGCATTAGAGTTTGAATGCCAGCATCTGAGGGGTGTTTTATTTTTAATGTTTTAATTTTCTTGTTTGGCCAAGAAATAAAAGATGTTTTGCTTTCCCAAAAGGATCTCAAACAAGAGGCATGGCCAAGAGTATCTTGTAGATTTCTTTATGCCTACAAAAGCCCATGGTTTGTTAGTAATAGAGCAGCAGGCAGGTTGTTCTCAATGCTCAGGTGTGTTACCCCTTCAACAGCCAGAGATCCCCAAAAGATACGGATGCCTGGACCTTTGTAATCCTCTTGTTAGAGCCTAAAATGTCTGAAATATCTGAAAAGAGAGTCTCTTATTAGACAGAGTCCAATTGCACCCATTCTTCACTAAACACATACTCTGTGCTTCTTGAGTGATATCAAAAGTTGACTCTACCTACTGGATCATATGTTAGTGTAAGGGAAGTTCACATTATCTCCTATATGCAGGGTCCCTTGCACTAGGTCTTTCCTTCAATCTCATTTTTTAACCTTCTACCACTATCCCCACATCCTCGAGTCTTTTTTTTTTTTTTTTAAGAGTTTATTTTTGAGAGAGAGAGACAGAGAGACAGAGCATGAGCTGGGGAGGTGCAGAGAGAGATACACACACAGAATCCGAAGCAGGTTCTGGGCTGTAAGCAATCAGCACAGAGCCCGACATGGGGCTGGAACCCATGAACTGCGAGACCCGGACCCGAGCTGATGTGGGACAGTTAATGGACTGAGCCCCCCAGGTGCCCCCTTCGAGCCTTATTTCAATCTCCCCACCAGTCTTTGTGTCTAAGGATCCAAAATCTCATTAACGTTGAGCCCTCCCATTCTTCAGAGTCCGGTATCTGTAAGAGGTACAAATTCCTTCCTTCCTGGAAATAATCACCTCTCGTATTTGTATAATAAATATATCACTACCTAAAAGGCATTCAAATTGGCAAGGAAGATATAAAACTCTCACTATTTGCAGATGACATGATACTATGAATAGAAAATGCTAAAGACTTCACCAAAAAATGGCTAGAAATGATAAATTAATTAAGTTGAAGGATACCAAAGCCGTGTCCAAACATCTGTTGTCTTTCTCTACCTTAGTAATGAAACAGAAAAAGAAATTAAGAAAAAAATCCCATTTATAATTGCACCAAAAACAATAAAATATCTAGGAATAAACTTAACCAAATTGGTGACAGACCTGTACTTTGAAACTTATAATACAAGGATGAAAGAAATTCAAGATGATGCAAAGAAATGGAAGACATTCCATGCTCATGGGTTTTAAGAACAAATATTGTTAAAATGGCTTTACTACCCAAAGCAATCTAAAGATTTAAAGCAATCTTGATCAAAATACTAACAGCATTTTTCACAGAACTAAAACAAACAGTCCTAAAATTTGTGTGAAATCACTAAAGATCTTGAATCGGCAAAGTGATCTTGAAGAAGAAAAACAAAACTGGAGATATTACAGTTCCAGATTTTATGTTATATTACAAAATAGCAGTAATTAAAACAGTATGGTACTGGCATAAAAAACAGACTCATAGATCAATAGAAGAGAAACCCTGCAAGTAAAACTACAATTATATGCTCAATTAATCTTAAAATTTTTTTTAATGTTTTATTTTTTTCTGAGAGAGAGACAGACAGACAGACAGACAGTGTGAGCAGGGGAGGGTCAGAGAGAGATGGAGATACAGAATCTGAAGCAGGCTCCAGGCTCTGAGCTAGCTGTCAGCACAGAGCCCAATGCGGGACTTAATCCCACGAACTGTGAGATTGTGATGTGAGCCGATGTCAGATGCTTAACCGAATGAGCCACCCAGGCTCAATTAATCTTTGACAAAGCAGTAATGAATATACAATGGGAAAAATTCTCTTCCACCAATGGTGTTGGGAACTGGACAACCACATGCAGAAGAATGAAACACCAAACACAAAAATAAACTCAACATGGACTGAAGACCTAAATGTGAGATCTGAAGCTATAAAAATCCTTAAAGAGAGCACAGGAAGTAATCTCTCTGACATTGGCCATAGCAATGTTTTTTTAGTTATGTCTCCTGAAGCAAGGGAAATAAAAGCAAGAATAAACTACGTAGGCTACATTAAAATAAAAAGGTTCTGCATAGTGAAGGAAACAATCAACAAATTAAAAGCAACCTACAGAATAGGAGAAGATATTTTCAAATGACATATCCAATAAAGGGTTAGTATCCAAAGTATATAAAGGACTGATTTACCCCAATACCCAAAACACAAATAATCCTATTAAAAATAGTGACAAGACATGAGCAGACATTTCTCTAAAAGAGATATCCAGGTAGCCAACAGACACATGAAAAGATGTTCAACATCAGCTATCATCAGGGAAATGCAAATTAACAATGAAATATCACTTTACATCTGTCAGAATGGCTAAAATCAAAAACACAGGAAACAACAAGTGTTGGCAAGGGTGTGGAGAAAATGGAACCCACATGCACTGTTGGTGGGAATGCAAATTGTTGCAGCTACTGTGAAAACAGTACGGAGGTTCTTCAAAAAAAAAATTAAAAATAGAACTCCTCTATATCCAATTATCACATACTACTGAGTACTTAACCAAAGAATACAAAAACACTAAATCAAAGGGATCTATGCCACCCTTATGTTTATTGCATTATTTACCAAAGCCAAACCGTGGAAGTAGCCCAAGTGTTCATCGGTTGATGAACATATAAAGAAGATGTGGTGGTGTATATATGTGTACACACACATACACACACATACACACACACTAGGATATAACTCAGCCATAAAAATGAATGGAATCCTGCCATTTGCAATAACATGGATAGAGCTATCAAGTATAATGCTAAACAAAATAAGTTGGTCAGATAAAGACAAATATCATATGATTTTACTCATGTGGAATTTAAGAAACAAAACAAAGTACAAAAAAAAAAAAGAGATACAATCCAAGAGATTCTATACTATACAGAAAAAACTGATGTTTACTACAGGGGAAATGGGTGGGAGGATGGGGGAAATAAGGGATAGGGATTAAAGAGTACAATAACCATAATGAAAAAAATAAAATAAGATGAACTAATAAAAATAAATAAATAAATCAGTCCCTTCCAGGAGGAGAAAGCAGAAGGATCAAAAAGTATGGACAGAGACTTCTATCCTGCCTTACATGCCCTAATCTTGGAGCTGTGTCACTGGGAAAAGTCTGATGTTAACGGGGGCTTCCCCAGTTGGTAATTTGGACTAAGAGTCTGTGGCCAGAGCAAGTAATCAATCTATGCCTTCTCAAAGCTATAGGCTATAGTGAATTACATGGCACCAAAGTAAATCCAGAGTAACTTCTGGTCATTCTCTTACGCATTCATTTATTCTCTTTCATGTATTCAACCAACAGATACTTATGAAGTGCCTACCATATGCAAGACAATGAGTCAAGAGTAAGAAAAATAATGGAAAAGAATGAACAAGAAAGTAAAAAGCAAAGCAAACTAGACAACCAACAACTCTTCTTAGATTCATCAGAGAAGTGAGGTCACAAGGCAAGGTGCTGCCCTAAAAATCAAAGAGACAAACAGAGAGAGACAATTAAAAAGTACCAGAGCAGAGAGGTGCCTGGGTGGCTCAGTCAGTTAAGTGTTCTATTCTTAATTTCGGCTCCAGTCATGATCTCACAGCTTAGTGAGTCAGAGCGACCTTTCTCTCTGCCCCTCCCCCATTTGTGCTGTCTCTGTCTCTCTCAAAATAAATAAATAAACTTTAAAAAAAAATGCCAGATCAGAAAATCATGAGCAAAAACCTCTATGGAACCAGCACTGGGGCAGGAGAGCTTGGATTATAACTGATAAACATCTTTTTTTAAAAAAAAAATTTTTTTTTAATGTTTTCTTTATTTCTAGGAGAGAGAGAGAGAGAGAGAGAGAAGAGACAGCGTGAGCAGGGGAGGGTCAGAGAGAGAGGGAGTCACAGACTGAAAGAGGCTCCAGGCTCTGAGCTGGCAGTCAGCACAGAGCCCGACGCGAGGCTCGAACCCACGAACCATGAGATCATGACCTAAGCGAAAGTCGGACGCTTAACCGACTAAGCCACCCAGGCGCCCTTGTAATTGATAAACTTCTAAAGGCACATTATGGACAAATTTGAAAAATGAAAACTTTAGAGGACCCTGTCACACCTCTGTGAGTTCTACCTCAGGGAGTTCTACCAGGTCTTCAAAGTGACTGGAAAAAAATTCCCTCATGCTTTCAGGAAGTGGAAAGAAAAGGAACCATTGTGAAATATATCAGAGCACTCTGTTCTTCTAAACAAGGCCTAATCTCAAGAAAAATTCTTTTAACAGAGTTTAATCAGGAATTTCATGGGAAATATCCAACTCTATTTTCCTCTAGCTCTCCTGATCCATGTAACATGAGGGGAAAATACAGTAAACCAATGGTGAAGTTCACAACCCAGGATCTGGGGCTGATCAAAAGACTAAGACCTAAAACAGGATTATGGACTTCTTCTCCCCACCCCTTTCCTACATTACCACTACCTTCCCCAACATCTATTTATAAAGTTTATTTTATCCAGTACATCATGTCCACATATCCACAAAAAAATTGCAAGGCAGGAAACATATTTTGAGGAGAATGACTAAGCATCAGAGGCAGAAGCAGTTTTGTCAAGGATATTAAAATTATCAAGTGAAGAGTTTTCCTTTAATGATGAATATGGTAAAGGATTTGATGGAAAAAGTAGACAACATGCAAGAACACATAGAAAATATTGGAAGAGAAATAGATATTCTTAAGAAAGAATCTAAAGGAAATGTTAGAGATCAGAAACATGGTATCAGAAATGAAGAATATCTTTGATGGGCTCAACAGTACATTTTAGTTGGCTGAGGAAAGGATCTCTAAGTATTAGGATATGACAATAAAAATGTTTCAAACCAAAAAACAAGAACTAAAAAAGAAAAAAAGAAACAAAAAAAAATTCTGTGCCCACAGGTTTGATACCTAGATTAAATTAACCTTTTTTTTTTAGACAATCAATCTGCTAAAACTCACACATAGGCCTTTATCAATTAAGAAACAGAAGCAATAATAATCTTCCAAATCAGAAAGCATCAAGTGCAGATGGATTCACTAGTGAATTTTATCAAACATTAAAGAACAAAATATATACAAATTCTCTATAGTAACTATTATAGGACAGAAACAAAGGAAACACTTTTAACTCATTCTATGAGGTCAACATTACCTTAATTATTACTATCCGAGAAAAACATTATAAGAAACATAGGTGCAAAATTCCTCAAAAATATTACCACATCAAATCCAACTATTTTTTTTAAGAGAGGGCATAAGTGAGCAATGGGCAGAGACAGAAAGAGAAAGGGAGAAAGGGAGAGAGAGAGAGAGGAAGAGGAAGAGAAGGGGGCTCTCACAAAGCAGGGTTCGAGCTCATCTGAAGCAAGGCTTGAGCTCACCTGATGTGAAACTCGAACTCCTGAACAGTGAGATCATGATCTGAGCCAAAGTGATGCTTAACTGACTGAGCCACCCAGGTGCCCTCAAATCCAACATTTTATCAAAGGCATTATATACCACATCCATGCAGGATTTATTGCAGGTATGCAAGACTGATTCTGTAAGGCCACAAGTCTAAACATCTAAACCAAACTGACTCCATGACAGGCTTTAAGTTTCCCCTCTAAACTAGAAGGCCTAAGTTTCAGCTTCCCCGAAACTATCAGGCAGTTACACATTGCCCAAGGCAGGAGAAACCACCCTTGCAACACCCAATCAGGAAAGTCCAGCGACCACCCTCCACATTACTAAGGGAGAGGCCTGGAGATAGAAACTATAGATAGGACCCTGTTACCTAATGTTAAAGTTAACCTGTTAGTCCCCGAACAAGACCCTAGGCAGGCTCTGTGATTGGCTGAATTTAAAGGTACTCTAAATGTTGTAATTGGATCCCGCCAAAAGTAACGAATACTCTAGACAATGTGTATGGTCAAACCCGCTGTCAATGATGTTGAATTATTATGACTGGATCACTGTTCCCATGTCACAACTTCTGTAACTCCCCCGTCTCTAACCCCATAAAAACCCTACTCTGCCCTTGTTTGAGGCTCTCAGCATGGACCCATATGCTGGTGAAGTCTGTGAGCCCGAGCTTAAGCCCGTAATAAAGCCCTTTGCCTTTGCATGCGTGACTCGGTCTCCCTTGTGGTCTCTGGTCGGTGAGGATACTGCGATCTGGGTATAACAATTCAATATTCAAAACTTAATTAGTGTAATCCATCACATCACTAGGCTGAAGAATAAAAATCTGATATAACTTTATCAGATTAATAAATGCAAGAAAAACAGTTGACAAATCCAGCATCCATTCAGAGAGGGAAGGAAAGGAAAGGGAAGGGAAGGGAGGGAGGGGAGGGGAGGGAAAGGGAAAGGGAAAGGGAAAGGGAAAGGGAAAGGCAAAGGGAAAGGGAAAGGGAAAGGGAAAGGAAAAGGAAAAGGAAAAGGAAAAGGAAAAGGAAAGAAAGGGAAAGGAAAGGAAAAAACCTCTAAGTAAACTAGGAATAAAGGGGAGCTTTTTAACTTGACGACAACAACAAAACTTAATAGTGAAAACCTTGAAACACTGCCATTAGGATCAGAAACAAAACAAAGTTATCGTCTTTCATTACTCCTTTTAAACACTGTAGTCTAAGTTCTAGCTAAATGCAGTCATACAGGAAGGAAATAAAGGGTATATACAGTAGGAAGGAAGAAAAAACGTTGTTCACATATGACACAACCATCTATATGGAAAACCCAAAGAGTAAACAAACAAAGAAACAACCAAATTGTCAGGAACTAAAAGGTGATTATAGGATGGTCACAAGATACAATGTTATGTGCCAAAGCCAATCCCCCTCCTGTATTCCAGCAATGAACAAAAAGAAACTGCAATAGAAAACAAAAATAGCATTTACATTAGCTTTCCCAAAATGAAATATTTAGGTATAAGTGTGACAAAATATATACAAGATCCGTATAAGGAAAACTAGAAAACTCCAGTGAAAAATACTAAAAAGGAAAAAAAAATAAATGGAGGTATTCCATGTTTGTGTGTAGAAAGACTCAATATTGCCTAGATGTCAGTTCTTCCCATCTTGATTTATAGATTTCATGCCATCCCAACACAATTCCAACAAGTATTTTGTAGACAATGACAAATTGACTCTAACGTTTATATGCAGAGGCATTAACCCTAAATAATCAAATCAATATTGAAAGATAAGAAAAAAAATTCAAGGACTGACACTACTCAACTTCAAGACTACTATAAAACAGTTGTAATTGTGTAATATTAATAAAAGTACAGGTAACTATAATCATTTGTATAAAACAGAGAGGTCTGAAATATACCCCCATTAATACAGTGAACTGATGTTTTTTGACAAAAGAGTAAAGGAAAAAAAGATTATCCCTTAAACAAATGGTTCTGGAACAATTAGGTATCCATACGTAGAAAAAAAAACTGAACTAAATAAACAAAGAAATCTAGACATAGACCTTACACTCTTAACATAGATTAACTGAAAATGGATCATAGACCTACCTGCAAAATGCAAAACCACAAAACTCCTAGAAGATAACACAAGAGAAAATCTCTATGACCTTGAGTATAATGAACACTTTTTACATACAACACCAGAAGATGACTCATGAAAGAAATCAGTGATAAATAGGACCTCATTAAAATTAAAACTCTCTACTCTGAGAAAGACAATGTCAAAATAACGAGAGGATAAACTACAGATGGGGAGAACATGACTACACTCTATAACTAACTTGAAAATAAATTTTAAAAATACAGTTTTGATAAATGACTATCCAAACCACTAAAGAATTCTTAAGCCTCACTATGAAGAAAAATGAACAACTGATTAAAAAAAAATAGGCAAAGGATCTGAACAGACAACTTACCAAGAAAGACATAAAGATGTCAAGTAAGCATATCAAAAGGTATTTCTTTCACATAATATGTCAACAGGGAACTGAAAATTAAAACAATCATATCAATCTGTCCACAACTTGTCTTAACTACAGACAAATAAAACAAATGACCAGGAACTCATACAAGAAACAGATAATAAGAGAAAGGATCAGGGGATAGTTAAAAACTATTAAAATGAAAGAGACCCATCTAAAAAGAAAGAGACTTTAAAACAATGAGGTATCACTACACACCTATTAGAAGGGCCAAAATGCAAAACTCTAGTAACATCTAATGCTGGTGAAAATGAGGAGCAAGTAACTCTCATTCCTTGCTGGTGGCAATGCAAAATGGAAAAGAGTTTGATAGTTTCTTATAAAACTAAACACTTACCATGTGACCCCAAGAATCACATTTCTTGGTATTTACCCAAATAAACTGAAAACTCATGTACACACAACCTGCACATAGACGTTTATAGCAATTGCTTTGTTAGAACTTGTCAAAACTTGAAAGCAACCAAGTTGTCCTTCAGTAGCTGAATGGATAAATAAACCATGGCACATCCAGACAATAGGATATATATTCAGTGCTAAAAATAAAAGAGCTAACACACCTTAGAAAGATATAGAGGAAATTTTAACACATATTAGTAAGTGAACAAAGATAATCTGAAGAGGTATATACTATCTGATTTCAACTACACGGTATTCAGGAAAACAAAAAAACTATATAGACAGTAAAGAGATTAGTGGTTGCGAGGTTACCAGGTGCAAGGAGGGAGGGAAGGTTGAATAGCTCCAGCACAGAGATCTTGAGAGCAGGGAGACTATTCTGTAAAATACTATGGTGGTAAGTGCATGCCATTATTTGTCAAAACCTATGAAATGTAAAACACCAAGAGTAAACCCTAAGGTAAACTATGGATTTGAGGTTATATTAATCCGTCAGTGTAGCTTCATCAATAATCACAAAGACAAGACACTGTTATGTAAGATTCTGTAGTTCTGTGTGTATGTGGACAGGGATATATGGCAACTCTCTGAACTTTCTGTTCAATCTTACTGTGAACCTAAAACTGTTCTAAAAAAATAAAGTTTATTAATTTAAGAAACCCAACAGTTTACAAAAAAAATCAAACATTCCAGTTAGCAAGTAGGAAAAAGACATGAAGAGACATTACATTGGAGAGAATTAAGATGACATATAAACACATGAAGACGTTTTCAACATTGTTAGTTATTAG
Organism: Hyaena hyaena; assembly: GCF_003009895.1. Taxonomy (NCBI): domain Eukaryota; kingdom Metazoa; phylum Chordata; class Mammalia; order Carnivora; family Hyaenidae; genus Hyaena; species Hyaena hyaena. The sequence continues at coordinate 3,391,924 of NW_024080739.1, read as the reverse complement.
CAAACTTGTCAATTAAAAACCATGATGAATTATCACTATATATCTATCAGAATGACTAACACACATAAGAAGAAGAAACCAAAGTTAGCCAGGATACTGAGATACTGGATTGATCACACAGTGCTGGTAGAAATGTAAAATGGTATTTCACTGTTCAATATGTTTATTATGATCTTATAAAACAAAACATGCAGTTACCTTATGACCCAGAAATTGCATTGTTGGGCATTTATTCCATTGTAATACTTGCATACTTCATACAAAAGCTTATACACTGATGTTCTGAGTAGCTTTATGTATAACAGTAAAAACATGGAAGCAATTTAGAGGTCCTTCAACGGGTGAATTCTTTAATCCAACTATGGAATACTAATCAGGAATTAAAGCAAGGAACTATTGGTGCACAGCACAAGTCCCCTGGGAATTGTGAAATTGTGTGTGTGTTTAAAAAAAAACCCTAAAGGTTCTATACTGTATGACTACTTATATGACATTCTTGAAATTAAGAAATTTTCAACATAACAATTAGATTTGTGGTTTCCTGTGGTTATGGATGAGACGAAAGTGGGTGAGGTTGTAAAGGACAACATAAGAGATAGGGACATCTAGATGGAGGCCTTAAGGTTTTGACTACTCAGAATCTTCTGAATTCTTGGAGTCTTCAAAAATGGCCAGAGCCCTTCCTATTTTTACTTGAAAGTAGTACAGAAATCTCTCTTTTATATACAAAAGGCAACATTTACCACCCTTAGGAGCAGGTCTGACTTACTCTCCTGATCAGCAGACCTATAAGCAGAGTTAAGTCACAGCATGGCCCAGATGGGATTGTAGTAAGAGTGAAAAAGGTGGAAGTGAACTGTATATATATATATATATATATGTATATATATATATTTATTTATTTATTTATGTATATGTATGTGTGTATATATACACACACACATATTTATGTATATGTATGTGTGTCTATATGTATATATGTGTATGTATATATATATACACACTAAATCATATATATATGAATGAAACAAAATCAGAATATATATATATATCACAAAGGAGCTGCAGGACCTAGCCATGACAAAGCAAGTATGAGGATCTTTAATCAAGGAGAAGATAAAATTAGAGAGAAACTTAACACCTTGGAAAGAACTCTAGGAGATGATGTATGAACTCACTACTAGGATGCTCCCAGAGGCATGGAAAAAGTGATGCCCACTGCGGAGTGAAAATGAACAGCCAGAATCATTGTGTAGCAGATGGTGGAGAACTGGATTAAGAGGGTTAGTGAAGTGGGCATGCTGAAATAGACATGATTTGCATAATCAGGGGACCCACTGAGTGATTATATTTCACAGGAAAATCGAGAGGCCTAAACAGTCACCAAAGCCAAAAGGAACGTGCTGGAGAGAGGAAAATAACCATCACTAAAACTTTTAGTGGTAGCTCATCTCTGGAGGGTAGGACTATATAGAAGCTATTACAGAATTTAGGTCATTCATAGCAATGAGGAAGGTAAGGTCCTAGAACCATTGGGGTCATGTAATGGCAGGAAAAAAAACCCCACCTCAATTTCAGGGTCAGAATTACTGTCACAAGTAGCAACGTGAGAGTGGCAGCTAAAGGCAACTGACCCACAGAATTCTGGAGATAGTTAATAGAATATAACATTTAAAGCAAAATAATGAGAAAACTAAGAGTGGTCACACCAATAAAAAGTCATAATCTATTGCCCAGGGTCCAAATTTGAGCCAGTTTTCAAACCCTGGTTATATTAGCTGAACATGTAGCTAGCTCTTGAAGAAGGACTCTGGGACACTATATACTAAGTACACACAATAATCATCTCTCTGATCCTTATTTGAAGAGTGTTTGGTCCACCTACATTGAAAACTATGCAGGGGCGCCTGGGTGGCTTAGTCGGTTAAGCGTCCGACTTTCGCTTAGGTCATGATCTCGCGGTTCGTGGGTTTGAGCCCCGCATCGGGCTCTGTGCTGACTGCCAGCTCAGAGCCTGGAGCCTACTTCAGAGTCTGTATCTCCCTCTCTCTCTGACCTCCCCTGCTCACGCTGTCTCTCTCTGACCTCCCCTGCTCACGCTGTCTCTCTCTCTCCTAGAAATAAATAAAAATATAGAAGAAAAAAAAAAAGAAAACTATGCATCTGAGAGTCTGCGTTGACACTGAGACCCAAAGACTTGAAGTGCCTCATGGCACTAGGTTAGGTATAGGAGGCTCAAGTAATAAATGGGAGTCCTGGCAAGGTCTGGTTACAGCGGATCTACTGATCTGCAGATATACTTGATACAACTGGTATAAACTCCACACTGGTTCTCTGTTTGAGGGGAAGGCCAAGTAGAAACCTTGAAACAACCACTTCCAACAATGATAATAAATACAAAAGTTGATCACATCATAGTAGGGCATGAGAAGGCAAGGATTAGTGCCAGTCTCAACAATTTCACAGGGCACAGGAGATTTCCATATCATTGTGTATTCACCAGTATGGCCCCTGCAAACACTGGATGATCCTGGAAGATAACTGTGCACTATTGTAAATGTTATAGTTGAAGTGTGTTCCCCACAAAAGATATGTTGAAGTCCTAATATCCAATACCTCAGGATATGCTCTTATCTGGAGAGACGCTCATTGAAGATGCAACAGATTGGTTAAGATTAAATGACTAGAGTAGGAGAGGGCCTTAATCCAATATGACTGGTGATCTTATGGGAAGAGACAAACAGAGGAAAACCAGACAGGTGATGACAGACATGTAAGGAAAGAATTCCATGTGATGACACAGGTGGAGATGGAACTGCTGTTTTCAAGTTAAGGAACATCAAAGATTGTTGGCAAACCACCAGCAGCTAGCAAGAGTCAAGGAAGAATCCTCCTTTACAGGTTACAGAGGAAATGTGGCCCTGCCAACACCTTGATTTCTGACTTCTCGTGTTCAAAACTGTGACAGAATAAATTTCTGTTGTTTTAAGCTGCTAAATTTGTAGTACTTTGCTACACTAGCCTGAGGAAACTAATACAGTGTTAATTCACGTAGTAGCCCTGATCTAAGCTGTGGTGCCAGATATTTTTCCTTTGCTAGAGCACACTGATATTGCCTCAGGTTGATAGATATAGCCAGCAATTTGATGAAGGGATTCTCTGCTGTCTCAATAATAAAATAGAATCAGAAATAGTTTATAAAAGACAGCAATATATAATCACAGCTTTGCTCCAAAGCTAGCCTACTCTCCTGATCTCTGTCATAATATAGTACAAAGAAATTTGGAAACTATAGGTACCAGAGTACATCATGTTGGTCTATTACCTCAATAAGATTAAGCCAATGGGGCTAGAGGAATAACAAGTGGTTAATATGCTGAAGGCATTGGTAAAACACATGCTGTCCAGAGAGGGAAAGATAAATCCTATCTTGGTTCAGGGGCCAACCACACCTATAATATTTAGGTTCAAGTGGTCATGGTGGGAGACACTGTCTCTTAAGTAAAGGATAGACCACTGCATCTTTTATCTCTCCCCATGAAGAAGATCTGGTTGACCTCTTCAGACTCTGTGGGTAGCACATTCCAAATGGCTCTTGCCGGGAGCCGCACCGGCCTCTCTGGATGGCAATCACCGCAAGGAAATGGCAGTGTTTGCACAGCTCCTGCCATGAGAAACGAAAACTGGTATCTCCTTCTGCTATTACTGGCTCATGTTGGAAATGACGCTACTGGTATTGACCAGGTCTCACAATATTCCAGATCAGACAGATATTCCCCACCCAGACTGTTCTTAAGGAAAGGCATGTCCTTGCCTTTCCGAAGAGACTTCAGATGATAGCATTGTGGATGACTGTCAAAAGGCTCTTCCTAAGGGTCTTGCAGATCCAAGACTTACATAATAAAGGGGGCTTGAGTCTGGCCCTGAGGCAAAGAGCCTAATTTAGAGTTAATCACCCAATTGTTTCTGCCTGGAGCACTAGACGCCCCCCACCTCAAGGCATTTGTTATCAAGTATTTGGAGTGACTTATTCTGGCCTTGAATATGCTCATTGCTCCCTGTGGAGTAACCTATTGAGGAACTTCTTCTTTTGTGATTATGAGAGCAAAGGTGTTTCCTGAAAGACCTGTTTGACCCCTGCTCACAAAGAAGTAACTTCACGCTTTTATGCTAAAAACATTCTCTAGTATGCTAAAGATGCCTTCCTTCCCCATAAGATAAGCATCTAAATCCCCTACCTCAATCACTATTGATAAAGGTTATGCATGAGTCTTCTACAAATCTATGTTCTGGGAAATTCTTACATATCAAAGAAGTTTGTTATCAGAAATCATTGTCTAAGTCAAATGCCACTTCTGTGCCATCCCCCAAACACTTATAAAATAAAGTTGAACCCCAGTCAGAGCAGAGATGCCTGCCTGGTGATCAGAAAGAATCTCCTGGGCTCTCTCACTCTCTCTCTCGCTGACACCGTCCATCCTTCAGGGACCCCTGGACATGCCGGAGCTGGCCTCCGACAGGCTCTCAACTAGGAATGATACCCAAGTAGGAAAGAGCTGTACACCAGTCCAGGCTGAAGCCAAACAGACTGCCTATTTCATACAGGATATCCAGAAGACTCTATGGCATTGAAAACGAAGGTATTCATTTTGTTGTAAGATCCAGTAAGAAAATTATAACTAAGGACAAAGGATAATGGACGATCTTTAGCTTCCAAAATCAGATGAGATCAGATGTGTTCAGAGTGCTATGTCCATTGAATGCTTTATGATCCAGCAATCCCTCCTCTGAATATTTGTCCAAAGAAAATGAAATCAGAATCTTCATGTTAATTTCAGTGTCATTCACAATAGTCAAGACTGGGAAACAACTCAAGTGTCCATCACTAATGAATAGATGAAGGAAATTATACACATAGGAATATTATTTAGCCAAAAAGACAAAGGAAATCCTGCCGTTTGAAAGAACATGGATGAATGTAGATAGCATTATACTAAATGAAATAAGCCAAAGAAAGGAAGACAAATACTGCGTGATCCCACTTATATGTGGAATCCAAAATATTTGAATTAATGAAAGAGAATGAATGGTGGATGCCAGGGGCTGCAGGGAGAAGGAAACGGGGAGATGTTGGTCAAGCTATCCAAAGTTTCTGGCAAATTAAATACTGTGTGATCTCACTTATATGTGGAATCCAAAATATTTGAATTCATGAAAGAGAATGAATGGTGGATGCCAGATGCTGCAGGGAGAAGGAAATAAAGAGATGTTGGTCAAGCTATACAAAGTTTCTGGCAAATTAGTTCTGAAGATTTAATGTACAACAATATAACTTTCGTTTTCAATACTGTATTGTCTAATAAAAATTTCTGACAGTGTAGATCCTAATTGTTCTCAATACCACATAAGAAAGGAAGGAAGGAAGGGGAAAAGAGAAAAAAGAGAACTATGTGAGACAATGAATATTTAATTATCTCTACTGTGATATTTCTTAATCTGTATGAGTATTAGGTCATCAAGTTGTATACCTTGATCTGCAGTTTTAAATTATTAATTATATCTCCATAAAGGTGTAATTAATTATACCTCCCTAAAGGAAAAATGCAGTGATGTAGTATTTTGCACTCATCTAAATGCCCACCCCATCTAATTAGCCCACCCCACCAAAAAAAAAAAAAAAAAAAAAAAAAAAAAAAAAAAAAAAAAAAAAAAAAAAAAAAAAAAAAAAAAAAAGGCTTTGTGCCAAAATCAAATCAAACATTAGGTGTTGGTGAGGCTGGAGAAATTAAATTTCTCATTCAATGCAAGTGGGGAAAGTCATTTATTACAACCACTTTGGCAATAGTTTTGGCATTAAGTAGTAAGTTTGATTTAGTAATTCTACCACTAAGTATATATACCTTAAGAGAAACTCTTACCTGTGTGACTGGAGACATGGGCATGAATATTCATAAACTGTTTTTAATTCCTTAGAATAGCCAAAACCCAGGAAAATGCACTATCAACAGGACAATAAATAAATTGCTATATGGTTTTGTTAATATAAAAAATATTACACAACAATGAATTGAATGAAGTATACCTTCATTCATAGATCTGTAAGAATGGCACTCAAGAACAAAAGCAATGCCAAGTTTCTAGTAAATGGCATACACTATTACTTTATATAATGTTCAAAAATAGAAAAGACAAATAATACAGCGATTAGGTATACTAATATACCAATATATATGATCAGAGGGAAAACTATAAAGGAAAGCAAAGAAGCGATCAAAGACTGTTCATTACCTGTGAGGGGGAAGGAGTGCCCTATGACACAGGAAGAGACCATATACAGGTTCTAATTCGGAACCTGGTGGGTGGATCCCAAATGTTCATCTTATTATGTTTATATATGTGAATATATACACATAACACATTTTGTACATTTTTTGTATGTATGATACATTTTATAATAAAGGCTTCACTGGAAAAATTGAAATTCAAATCGTGGGAGATTTACTCTACAGCCCATGGTTTTTAATCAATAAATATATATTGAATTAGGAAATTCTGCTCACTTTCACTTCCTTTGTAAAGCTGTCTTTGACTTTATGCCTTTTTAGAACAGCTTTCTTGAGATATAATTGAAAAAGAAGTGCATTAATAGAGATAATGTGATAATTTTGGGAATAAGCAAGCACCTGTGACACCCTCACCACAATCGATGTAACAAAGATAACCATCACAGAGGTTCCTTGCGTCTCTTGTTTCTTATTTTTTGTTTGGTGGTAAGAATTCTTTTAACTCTTCCACTTTATATTCACCAGGACTTGCTTTCACTTCTGAGCTCAGTGTTTGACACAAACACTTTGAATAAATTGTCTCTTTTAATCCTCACTGCAAACCTATGTGGGAAATACCACTTTTATTTCCAATTTACAGATGGCAAAGCTTGGTGAAGTCACACAGATGAGAAATACAGAAGTCGGGATTCAAGCCCTGTTTCATTGGTTTCCAAAATGGGTGTTTTTAAGCACTAGTAGGTACTGCCTTGTTAAAAAAAAAAAAAAAAAAAAAAAAAAAAAGATTAGTTTTATGTGTGGCGCTGCCTCTTCCTGGATAAAATTACTGATCCATATATATAATTTGCCACTGGTGACTATTTTAGTGCCCACGTTTAGTACACACTGGCTGACGTACAAAATGTACAAATAATGAATTCCATCAGGTTATGGCCTTTATTTAATTTGGGGGCAAACTCTGTTTTTGTCATTTAAGCAAAAGAGAAAAAAAGATAAAAGTAAAATTGAGATAGTATATTTAATAAATTAATGGATGTATACAAATTCTTGTTCTTACACAGATGACGCCAAAATTACTGCCAAGTTCTGAGCGAATACAAGCTATGGTGGCCAACTTTCTTTTATCTCACTCACTTTCCTAGGCCCTTTCGAATCATTTCAGATTGATCTGTACACACACTTTGTACCCACAATTCCATTTTATCCTTTATGAGTATCTTTCTCAAGGAGTCACAAAAGAAAAAGAATAGGGCCTTTAAAAGCCTCACTTTTATCTCTCTACTGGATGGAAAAATTGGGGGCACAATTTAATACATCTGACTCTTCAAATACCCTAAAGTTATGTTTCCAAGACACTAATGAATATTAAAGCTTCAAAAGATTTGCTGGAAAAATTTGGGGGCAAAAAGCAGTAGACTATATGATGGTAATGATACTGTTCAATCTAAAGAAACAGTTACTCCAGTTTCATACTGAAATATAACCTGGACTACAGCTTGACCTCCCATATTGACTTTCCTCCCAATGCACGACATGAAAGCTTAAAATAAAATGCACACATTTCCTTTGAGTAGGGTTTTGGCCTTAAAATTTCTGGACTAGATACAAGCAATACCCCTCCCCCCCCCCCACACACACACGTGCCGTAAGTTACTAATGATTTCAGGGGTTAAACCAGTTTCGATATGGCTTATCAAGGACTCAAATGATGTGACCCACACTCACTTTTTATTTTAGTCTCCTTTTCTTAGCAAGACTTCCTACTTTCTCAGGTTAACAATCTGCCAGTCAATCCATCGGCTCCGCCTCCCCACAAACACCCCACAACCACCGGCATTTCTCAGCAACGCTTTCTCAGTATTGGCTTCCTACTCAGTAAGGCTATTTCTACATGATCTCAAGATGGACATCAGTATATTTGCAGTATCACACTCGTCTGTGTTCACTTTGGGAAGAAACAATCTGCTTTCCTGTAGCTTAATTAAACAGCTTTTATTGAGCCTCATTGACTCTTATTGACCTATTTTGGGTCTTGGGCCCATGTCTGAATCCATTGCTATGGCCAGGAAGCTCACATATGTTGAACGACTTCGGGAAATTGAGACCATATCACGGACACTGGGAGTGAGATTCTACTCACTACTCAATTCTACTCATCTACCTAGCTGGGAAATATGGAATACTGTTAAGAAGCTGGGAGGAGAAAATTAATATTAGAGAGGCAAACATCAAATTTCCATTGAAATACTTATGTAGAAATGAAAGCCAAATTTGAAAAAATAAAAACTACTACCCTGGGTCAATCCAGGATCTTGTCTCTGAAGATGGCACAAGAGGATTCAGGGCAAGTGGCTACTAGTCACAATGTCATGGTTTGCATTTTGAGCCTCATTTATGTTAATATCTTATGTTTTATAGTTTCTTCTTCCATATAATACCATCACTTTGGACTCTTCTATTATCTGTCATATGTTCACATGTACTTTAAATTCTATCTAGTGCAAATCAACCAAAACATACATATCATACACCCTCCAAGGAGCTCCAGGTACTTGGGATGGGGGGTAAGATATGTAAACAGGAAAATTATTCAAAGTATGAAAATTGCTATGTTAAAAAAAAGCATCTTCTATGGGGGTTAGAAAAGGCATACAACCCCATTTTTGATGAGTGTGGAGTTTGGAGTGAGAAAATGCTTAGTGAAGGAGTAAAGTGGAGGAAATGCAAGGGATCTATTGGTTTTCTCCACAGATCTAATTTCTGACTCACTCCGTCATTACCCCCCCTAAAACTTACAGCACTGAATTGCTAGGGAAAGGAAAAGGGAAAGGGAAAGGGAAAGGAAGGAAGGAGGAAAGAAAAGAAGGGAAGGGAAGGGAAGGGAAGGGAAGGGAAGGGAAGGGAAGGGAAGGGAAGTTTTAACTGGCCTTTACAGTTTTAAGACATAATTCAGAATGGATCAAAAATATACCCTAGATCAAGTTTATAATATGGCATGAGCTCCTGCTAAAACTGTTTCTTCTCTGTGACATTCAAAATAGAATTTGATGCGATCGCCAGATCCCCAATGTCCAATTGCCAATCATGCCAAAGTCCAAAGCCAAGAAATAAATGGCAGGCATCTGTCTTTCTATGCAATTTCTGAACTGAGACGTAGAAAGTTCTCCTTTGCTTATTTCTAGGAATTTTATATATGACATAAAGGAAAAAGGTTTGAGTGAAGCATAAATGACTGGTACATTACATGTGTGCAGAGCTTAGAATGAATTTACTTTTTACCACCCAGAATTTCCAGTGTAAATCTCAATGGAACCTAAGATCCCAAAGAGTGAACTTAGCCTGAATAATAAACTGCTCTATCTCCTTTCTTTAAATGGCACATGGCAGATGATGTTGACTCAAAAGAGGGCTTTGTAGTAAATACGTATCCATTAGGTCATTTTGGCTGCAAGTTACAGAAAACTCAACAGATAACTGGCTTAAAAGCTGTCCAAATTTATCAATTCAGACAGCTAGAAATTATAGAGGTAGGATGGGCTTTAAGGATGAGCTTTCTAAATCTATAGTCTCTGGATCAATTCTCTTGGCAATGTCCTCTTCTGTCCTACGCTGTCCAGTGGCAAGGCAAGTGATGATGCCAGAGGAAAACTGTGGTATTCGTTAGCATTGGCCAGTAAGTATCTCTGGTTTCTTTCCTGGAACAGACAGATTTGCATACCCCTGCTCCCTTGAAGTTGGATGTGGTCTTGTGACTCATCACTAGTAGAACATGATTAGAAATAATGTAAGTTGATTTTGCGTGTTGGATCTAAAGGCCATTTTCTAAGGTGTTGGGCACTGAGGAGGGCACTTGTTGAGATGAGCACTGTGTGTTGTATGTAAGAAATGTACCACGGAAATCTACCCCCAAAACCAAGAGCACACTCTACACACTGCATGTTAGCCAATTTGACAATAAATTATATTTAAAAAGTAACAAACATTAAAAAAATTTTAAAGGCCATTTTCTACTGGTATAGTCATGAGTATTGCTCTGGATCATGACTGCTTTGCCAGCCCATGTCCTATAGAGAGGATAGCACAGAGGAAAACTACTATCCCATGTGTGATGGAAATTAATGTGAAAAGTATATAAACCTTTGTTATTGTAACCCACCAATAACCTAACCCTTCCAAACCAATATACGAGAAACTCATTCTTAAATATTATCCCAGAAAACCAAGGAAGACCTTAATATGAATCCCCCCCCCCAATCTCTCCTTGTTATAACTCTTTGGCGTATATTCCCATTACTGAGTCAATAACTGTCAAGAAATATCACTGCTTTAAGATCAAACAAGCCAACTTCTAGATCTTGGATCCTTAATTCAAGTTCCCTTAAGGTTCACAGAATGTAGAGGGATATATGCTATCCTGAATAAAACTGGATTTTGTTAAGATCAAAGAAATTTCTATTCAAAAGTCCATGTAATTTTTTTTTGCCCTTCATTGGGATTAAGAGGGTGCTTAGTAGTGTGTCTTCTTAAGCACAGCCAGCAGAAACCTCCTTCTGCGTATTTCCCATTAATTTCTGCTGGACCATTCACAACAGAAAATCACCATCACAAACCATATTTCTTGTTTATTGGGGAGGACTCTACCTCCTTCTTCTAGAACAACAAATAGGGTACAGAGTAGAGAGAACTAATGAGAAAGTCCAGCTATCTCTGTTGGACACACCTTAGTGCAGGATATCAGCTCACGATAGCAGTACTCTCTACAATAACTATTTATACATTTTTAATTATAATTTGTCTCATATGGACATTCCCCCCCCCATCATTTTTCTAACAATCCTAACAGAACATTTTCCCTGCACACCGAAGAATTATTTGGTCCTCTGAGCATGATAGGTGAGTTAATTTATCACAAGTTTCAACATTAGATTGAGGTACACGGGAGTAAGTAACTGTTTACTTGATCCTCAAAGTCTTGTCCTAAATCTTTATCAAACTGGTAACAATCTCTTGTGGTACTGTTCTCAGGCACAAAAGGAAGTATGTCTTATCAAGCTATGTTAAATACATCTTGGGGATATGAAGAGCTTTTTAAGTAAAAAAAATATGTAGCATGATATAGATAGAAACGAAGTTATCCTAACTCAGTTTACCTGGAGTGTGATTTATAATAAGTAATGTCTCCATTATGCACGGTGAATTTGATATTACTGTGAAAAGGCACAGAATTAAAACAGACTAAAATCCTAAATACCACTGACAATTTAAAGATTGCTAAGCTCTTGTTCCCTTTATCTTCCTTTTAAGCCCATGGAAAATTATCTATTATATCAACCATGAATCTCCAACACATTTGTTCATTTATTCATAGGTGAATGTATTTCAAGGAGTGAGATAAAAAAAAAATAGGATAGAGTGTTTTGGTTGTAAATGTAGTTAACTGGGTAAGTACTACTGTACCCAAAAGTGTATAGTAAGGCCTTTGGAAGTGTTATATCTTAGATTACGTCTTTGAGTAATATTGCTATTTTTATTTCTCCAAGATATTTTTAAAACAGAGCAGCAATTTCAAAAGCTTTCACTACCTGCAGCCAAAAAAATAATCCTGTGCCAGGCATCATAGTCTATAAAAATTCAGGCCAGCATACAAACGATTCATTTCCTAACTTCCTCCACTGCATGTCCCATAGTAAGGAATACACGGCATCTTAACATCTGAAAAAACCTTACCCTTTATGTGTAGAAAAAAAAGTAGGAATGATTCAACAATTTAAAACATTGTAGCTATCAAAATTGTATTAGAACTCTGGTGACCCATAATTCAAGCAAATAGAACCTTAAAATAAGGTAAGAACCAGAAAACAAAAACTCTAGGGATCATTTAGTCCCACCTTCTGACAACACAGAAATCTCTTCTTCAACATCCTTTTATTAGCAGTCTTTTTACCTCTGCAAATGTATTTCCAGGAATGGGCACTTACTTCTCAAGACTGTCTATTCCTTTTTTGAAGTTATAATCATTAAACCATTATTTATCAAGATTAAGGTGAAATCTTTATTCCTCTAACTTGCCAATTGTTTTCATTCTAAAATGACAGAGAATAAGTTTTATCTTCCCTAGACTAATATGGCAGTCTAGTTTTAGATTAAGATAAAGGTGGGAGGAAGTCATAAAAAATTAGAAATCAATTTTTAAATTCAGTAATAAACAACCTTGTGTACTCTCTGTGATGTCTGTATTTCATCCAAATCCTCAACCTCATATACCCACAGCAGGAATGATAAACATAAACTTATTCATGTCACTTTTCTATTGAAAGTCCTTGAAAGGGGTTTTAATCTCATCGTGAGATAATTCTCAACTTCTTTACATGGTTTCAAGGCTCTACATTCTCAGGCTTTCGAGTCCTTTCCACTCTTCTTAATTCTCATGGCCACCTGGAATTCAACAATGCATCCACACTAAATGTATTTCAATACTTGGAAATCACAAATGCTTACACTCTCTCTATGCTTTCACCTCTTGAGAACCCCTTTATTCTGTCAACAACATTCTTTTATGCTTCTTGCTCTGCATAACTAATTCTGGTTTCATATGAAATCTCTCTCAGAAAGTCTTCCCTGACCATCCAAATTTGAATTTGATTCATCTCCTAAAGGCTCTTTGGCATCTTATGGTCTCCTTAACACAGCCCCTATTATACTGTATTCTCAGTTACTCACTAGAACTGGAAGCTGTATGAAAGCAAGCAACCTGACCTAACGCATGCCCTGTTTCAGACTTTGTCTCTATTATCATGCCTGAAACACACTGCTTCTTGGTAACTATTTACTGGATTTATGAATAAATAAATGATCCCAAGATAGTGATCTTGAGTGAGAAGACACTTACCTAAGAACAATGAAATTGTTTTTAGTATAGTCCATCTATTGAAGTTGAGAGTGAACTAGTGGATTTTGCAATGTTTCCAATAACCAATGATAGTAACAGAGGAAAAAAAAGTATTTCCAGCTAATCAAGCTCTTCTTGTGGTTCAGGGTTATTTGTTACCATTAATCTTGTCAGTCATTGGGGCAGGAGTGGTTGCTCAGTATAGCTATGGTGGTAGATTTTAGTTTATGATTAAATTATATGACACTGTTTATAAAGGGTTTATTTCTATGACAACTTTTTTCTTTAACAATAATTTTAAAAGGACCACACAAAACCAAATATCATTCTCAGTACTAGAAGAATATGATGATCCCAAGTTGATACTGTTCTCCCTTTAGGAATGAGTGCATTGAGTGGATGACAAAGAAAGTTGTTTCCAACTCCCATTCCTAGGGTGGGCCATTACATCATTCAAATCACCTCTTAATAGGATAACATCATTAACAAGGGATTGACAAAACAGTAAATAGATGAGCTACAAATGGATGATTTGCTTTGTCAATCTTAAGCATATATCTGGCTTTCCTTATTGCCTAGCCAGTGTGGATGTATGAAACAGTGTGCCAGGAAAGAAGCCTGGAGTTGCATTTTATGTAATCAATGGTGTAAGTTATTGCCCAGCCCCACTGCACAAGGGCTGTTTCAACCTTGAATGTGGCCTTTTGTCTGAGCACATCACCATATGTTCCCAAATTGCTGTGCAAAGACTGATTGTTCCACAGTCTCCTATTAATATTTTGCCTGGGCATAAGGTTCGCTTTTATTTATCTAAAATGTTCCAAATTGCCAAGTGATTTTTAAAGTAACTATAAAATTTTGCAAGTAGGACCCGTTATTCTATGACTCAATTGCAAAGTCGAAATGTATGAAAACATCGTGATCTGAGTTACAGTGGCATGGTAAAATACAGAGGACAACTGTCACTTTTCGGCTAAAGGGATTGAGACTGACACCCAAGAAGGTGGCTTTGAATGTATTTTTCCCCTTCTTCCCCTTGCCTTACTAGTCATACTCAGCTCATTAGTCTTGAAATAAAAAGTAGAATGATCTTTTAGGGAATTTAAATCACTTAAACAATACTCATTCCAGAGTTTTTGGAAAGGGTAGCAGATGTCTCTAGTAAACCTTTAATATTAATGCCTCCAATTCTTTCTTCATTTTCTTCAAGGACTAAACCAGTGTGACTCCAGAACTCCAAGGGTAAGAAGGGACCAAATTGGAGAGGAAGATCTCACTCCACTCCCCTCCACACCAACCAGCCTGTCACACTTCAGGCTACTCTTTTCCAAAAAGTAGCACTCACTCATCTATGACAAATGTGATCTAGGAAAATCACAGAACAGCATACTATGAGAAGCAAAAACCGAGGAAAGATGGCACGAGCATGCTCTCTCCTGCTCTCTCACACACACAATGCAACTTCACAACATTCTCTTGGAAAAATATGACATCAATGCACAAATTAGACATCAAAATATCACCACCTTAAATCCTGCATTTTTCTGTCATATTACTGAAAATACCACTTCCTTTTTGGTCTCCCTCTGTAGACTGTCCTCAGAGAACAGAAACTTGATTTGGTTATTATGTTTCTAGTGCCTCCTGGTGACAGAAAGTCATAGTGATTAAAAACATAAACTCTGGAATCAGATACACTTGGATATGAACCCTGGCTATATTGCTTAATAGCTGTGTGATTGCAATTTTCCACATTTGCGAGAGGGGAAAATAATAGTGCATAACTCTTCAGGGTGCTATGATGATCAACTGACATTTTACATATAAAATGTGTAGCTCCGCACCTGACTCATAGCTATTGCTCAATTAGAGGTTAGCCATGATGATGATGAGAATGAGGATAATGATGATGAGCTACTTTGGCACATAAATGGTTTGGTGAATGCTGCTGGATCTTCTCATATTTCTCTATCCTAAAGAAAATGCAGACTCAGCCTATGAATAAACTGAGACTTAGAGACTTTTACTCTATTACCCAAGATCTGACATCTAGTAAGTGACAGAGCTTCAATGTACACCAAGATCTGTCTGACTTTGCAGCCCGTGTTCTTGAATGATTCGTCATATTGACTCCATGGCCCTATGTATGCTGGGAAAATCAGTGAACCTCTCATAATTTGAGGAAAAGCCCTCTTTTCAGATCTTTGTCTCATATCTTGGCACCTGTGTTTCTGGTAAGCCTATTTTACTGCCCAAGTGCTACCTTCTGTTTCCCCCGCCACAAATGGGCATCTTGATCACACTAATAACTGTTCTGGAGGATTAAGAGAATTAAATATGCTAGTAAGCCTCAAGTACTTGACCTTGCCTGTCATATAGTAACCAAGTACGATATGCACTAATTTATATTTATTAGTGTTATATTATCATTATTGTTACTTAAAGCATATAATAAGTAATACAGATCTACCTAGAGGTGACTTAAGCAAATAGGGACAGAGTTTTTCCTCAAGTAATAATAGGCCTGGATACAGGCAGCTTCTGTCCTTAATTCTGTGACCCAAAGATATGTACAAAGACCAAAGTTCTTTCTTTTCACCCCACTAAACGCAGATTGCTGCTTTTTCATTCTCCTAGCCTTAGGATAGCTGTTAGGGATCCAAGAGGCACACATTCAATTCAGGAAAAATGGAGAGAAAGGGGCCACTGGGGTAGTACAAGCAATGAGTGTCCCTGTCATCAGAAAAGCTAACTTCCTCTCAAAGCCCATTTTTTTCAGTGCCACAAGACATCCACTTATGTTTCTTGTCCCAAACTGTATCACATGGCCTCTAAGGTAGGCTGGGAGGGTTTTAGTTTCTATACTGGAGATGGCCAAGAAAAAGGGATTTTGGAAGAGATGTACTGGGTGATAAAACCTGCATGCTATGTTAACACAGGGAAATTGACAAATGCTGAAATACAAACTTGATGGTGAAAGTGTCATCAATATACATTCAACTTCCAGTTTTTCTCTCAAAAGCACTGAAAGAAATGGATGGCATTTCTTTATAAATGAAATGAAGACAGTATTCTGATTTGTAGCAGCATGTTCAAGATGATAGTGAATATTTCAATGCTCCTCTGTGTTGGAGACTTACCTACAGAGACAAGCTCTCAAGTCAGCTTTGGAAGGCATCGATGCAATATATGAAGCCCTGCAAACTCATTCTCCTTGACACATGCACCATGCCTGTGGGAAACTGACCATGAAAACCTGACAGGTTATAGAGACTTGAAGGGATTCCAGAAAGGATCTCACCTGACTTGTTCACAAAAGCAACTGCTACACTAACTTAATAAATAAAAGCGCACTTTAAATTGGTTCTGGCTGATAAATTAGATTTAAATTGAATGTTTATATGATTATTTCCACTAGAAGTTCTCTTTGTGGATTTAAGAGTTCTATTGCTTTTGTCAAAAATATCCTCTAATTTAAAATGACATGCAAAATAGCATCCGAGGCAAACATACTTCAGAAGACCAAAGTCTAATACCTAACAACTCTCAAGACAGGTACTTAGTATATATCTATCTTGACATCTAATTTTAATAACAAAAGTAGATTCGTATTATTTGTAAATAGACATAACTTGAATGACCAACCTTGTAGAGTGGATAGAAAATACCTTGGATTAAGATGCATGAGGAAAATTACACCATTATTCAATGGATTTATCTGCATTGTGCTTATTTACTGAAAAGTTTTTGCCTCTAATATGCTAGAATATGTGTAAATGAACTCTTGATCAAGGAATTGTCATAAATGGCTCTAAGTCCTTGGGGACAGGCCAATCTGACTCTGAGTTGTGGCTTGGCCACTTTCTAACTGTATGATTTTTCACAAGTCACTTTTTAGCATTTTTCCCCACAAGAAAATTAAGAATAATAATTGCTCTCCTACTAGGTGTTCAAGAGGATTAAAATGTGGATGAATACGTATATACATAAAAAGTCTTCACAAAGCCTGGCGTGGAGAAGATCCTTACTACATCCCAGTGCCCTTCACATTTCCTCAGAAAATCAGCAGAAATTTGGGTCAGAAGTCTATATTTAACTATTATTCTAAATTTCTCTGTTGTGTCTATGATTTTTTTTTTCACTTTTCCTTTGTTACCGCCTAAGGGTATATCCCTTTCAAACAAGCAGGAAGGGTCACCCCCGGTGGGTATTATATTTCTAACAAAAGAGATAATATGTACCAAAGACTCTAAGGTCAGAATACCTGGATTCAAACCCTGGTACCATTTTTTACTTATAGGGTGACCTTGGTCAAATTATGTATCTGTGCCTGAGTTCCTCATTTGTTAAGAAGGATTTCAAAAGTACTTGTCTCATGGGAGTTTTTAAAGTGGTAGACAATTCTGTAATTGTTAATGTTAGAGGTCAACTTAGGGAGTGTTTTTGGATGAGATGAACACTTAAATTGGTGAACTCTGGGTAAAGCAGATGGCCCTCCATAACATAGGTGGGTCTTAATCAATAGGTTGAAAGCCTGAATAAAACAAAGAGACTAACTTCCCCAGGCAACAGAAATTCTCCAGCAGACTGTTTTCAGACTTCATCTGCACCAGCAGCTCTCCTGGCTCTCAAGCACACCAGCCTCCTATACTGCTGATTTTGAACGTGTCAACCTCCGCAGTCTTGCATGAGCCAATTTCAACCAGCCAAACAACTGATTCTATTAGTTCTGTTTTTCTGGAAAACCCTAATAGAACACCCTAGGCGGATGGATTCCATGACCTCTGCCTCCTAATATCCTTGCCTTTGTGTAATCCTCTCCTCTTAAGTATGAGCAACCCCTGTGATCTGCTTCTAACCCATATAATTTTTCAAAACCAATGGAATATCACCCTCTCAACTGTATTATGCTAGAAGGCAAAGTTGAGATTTTTCAGATGTAATTCAGTTTCCTTATTTAGTCAAGTCTGAGTTAATGAAAAGAGAGATTACTCTGGATTGGCCTAACACAATCAAGTGAGCCCTTAGGAGAACAGGCCTAGGCCTTCTAGGAAGTTAAGACTAGAAGCAGTAATAGGTCTCTTTCTTACTTGGCTAGCTTTGAAGAAGCAAGCTACTATCAATTCTACAGCCTGAAGGGAATGAAATCTGCCAACAACCTTAGGGAGCTTAAACAAAGATTCTTTTTTTGAGCATTCAGATGACAATGAAATCCTGCCAATACCTTGATGTTGGCCCTGTAAGACCCTCCAGAGGATCTGGCTAAGCTGGCCTGCTGATCTTGGAAAATCTGAAAAGATAAGTATACACTGTTTTAAATACTATGTTTGCTATACTTTTTAAATGCAGGAATAGAAAGTTAATACACTTTCATTATCAAAGAGAATAAACTACTAGCATTTAAAAAAATATCCCTGTGCTTTGGTTTCTACTAATTTAGTTGTTTAAATTCTGAAAAGTTTGGATAAAAACAATATACTGAGGGAAAAGGAAACAAAGAATGGAAAATGGAAGCAGTTATAAATATAACCATGTAACCAGGAACAAGGAAAGACTGTGATAGTTTCATGTATGTTTGTTTTTGCTTTGATATTAACATATTTTCCTCCAGATGTTGTCTTCCCTACCTTCACATCCCAAACCATTCTTGATTTATAGGAGTCTTAATTCACATATTAAACCCCTTAGTCCATAAAATTTGTTTTTTTTAATTGATCAAGTTCAGAGTGATACAGGATATCAAGTGTTGTAGATGCTGTAGCAGTGTTAACCTACTATTTCTAAGGCTCGTATATATGCGTATATCCAACTTGCATTAAATTTGTTCTAAGAACATTCTTATTTTATTCAATAAGACACTAAACCACATATTAAGAAGGGGTTTTTATTCTCTTAGAGGCCAAATAATTAAATAAACTCATGATTCAATAGAGTTCCTGACAATATTATTTTTGTACAGGACTATAATGGAATGTCATCTACAAAGCAAGCAGACACTTTGAGTGATGGCTAAAGATTTGTCAAAGTGAAGTTTTTGTTCTATGATAAATCACTCTGGAACATGAGAAAAGTTTGCACTCATTTATTTTATTCAAGACAAGTTGACTCTATAGGACAAGAGCTCACAGCCAGAAAGCATATCTTCAGTCGGTCAAATGTATCAGGGACCTTGGAAAGTTCTTCCTCAGCAAGCAGGGTCTTCAGTATTTGTCACAGATCAGCGCTTCTGCCACTCAGCAACAGGTGGTGTTGATGAGTGGTTATTTGGAGGGTAGAATCCTGCACAATTCTATTGCCACACAATAATTCAAATGAGCTACATACACCAAGGGTATGGGAAGAAAATAGGAAGTATGTTTCTATCTTGCTTATGGTCTTATTTACTTATTTGTTTCTGTAACTGGTAATGTTCCTATTGTTACTTGTTCATACTGCTATCAGAAAATGAAGGTATTCTGGGGCGCCTGGGTGGCTCAGTCGGCTAAGGTCCGACTTTGGCTCAGGTCATGATCTCACGACTCATGGGTTCGAGTCCCGCGTCGGGCTCTGTGCTGACAGCTAGCTCAGAGCCAGGAGCCTGCTTCGGATTCTGTGTCTCCCTCTATCTCTGACCCTCCCCTGCTCACACTGTCTCTCTCTCTCTCTCTCTCTCTCTTAAAAATAAATAAAACATTTTAAAAAATTAGAGCAGAAAATGAAGGTATTCTGTTTCTGAGTACCTGAAACCACAAAAGGAAATCTAAATTTGAATGCCATGATGGAATTATCGTGAATTTAAAAAATGAAAAGTCATTCTTCATGCTAAGAAAAAAAAATTAGTAAGCAGATCATGTTCACTGAGCCTAGTGGTAGACAACATTATTTTTGTCCATGCCTCATAAGGTAGATAGAATTCCCCTTGCTTCATAAGGGAGATAGAATCCCAATGCTCACATTTTTGAAACAATGTTTGAAAAGGAAACTTACCACTTAAGAAAATAGGATGCTTTCTTGACAAGAAACTATTTGTAAAGAAAAAAAAAAAAAAGAAAAGAAGATGCTTAATTTATGAACACTAAATATTAAAACAAAGTCTTAAAATTATGTTGTACATATAAAAGTGCAATAGACTTAAGTGTACAGACTGTTCAATTATCACAAAATGAGCCATCCATTCAACCTCCATCCAAATCAAAACAAAGGATCCAAAAGTTTCGCTCACCTTCTTTCCCATCAACTCTGATGCCCACATACTCCCTTAAAAGTAACTCTCACCTTGACTTCCAATACCAAAGACTGATGGTCAATCACACACCCTATAGTATGTGACCTTTTGTGTCTGAATTCTTTATCTGTATTATATTAGTAGGGTTTATCCATTTTTCTCCTTTAGTTCCTTTTTAAACTTCCTCAAGTATTCTACTGTATAAACATATTACATATCATTTATCCGCTTTAATGTTTATGGGAAAATGGCTTGTTTCTCATTTGGAGCTTTTATAAATAGTATCCCTGTCATGAACCAAAATTTAGTGCCAGAATAGTGAGCATAGCTAAAAATATTTTTAGTCACGTAAAGTTGTGTTTTGCAGGCTCAGTTCATGCAATATGAAGACTTTCTCAGTGTCCCTTAGAAAGGCTCTATGTCCCTCACAAACTCTACAAAGAATTCTATTAGGTAATCATTACTTTCATTTTCCAATTGGTTAGCAACAACAAAAACAGTCCCTATGGTCCAGTTTATAGGCAATTTTTCAAATATGGCCTCACAAGGAAAGAATTAGAGAAATTATACTGCTTTGTTCATGATATAATCTCATCACTGATCACTAATCAACACAGTGCCCCTTTTTATTTATGCACATCTGTTCACTTCAATAATGTGGTAAGCACCTATGGAACTACTATCTAACATAGAAGTTAGAATATTGGCAATCACTTACATCTACATGTAATTCTGGCCCCACAAAGACTGAAACGCTGTCTTCCCTACTTGCACTAACAAGTATCTGAAATCTGGTGCTCATCACCCTGATTACTTTTTCATGTAATTCATCTACATGTGATTTCTGAAATAATGTTTTTAATGTTGTATAAAAATGTGCATTTATATTTCAGAACTTATAATTTCATTAAAGACTATTTTCATGAACTTCTGCTTCTAGCCATAATGTAGTAAGTGGTACTAGACCAGTACTTTTGCTATACATACCTAAAACTGGTCAAAATGTTTGAGATAATTGTTTCCAGGCAATGGAAAATGGCCATACCCTCCTTATCCCTGTGTAAGTAAGCGATTCACATCTCACCTAAGTGAGCTTAGCTGGATTCTCTAATCCTAAACCCATGAATCCTAACTGAAGTAATATAAATACAGAAAGTAATCACAGCTAATTCATGCCAACATTGATGTCCCAACAAAATAGTCTGTTAATTACTATAGCGTATGTCCTCAAAAGTGACCTAATTATTTTATTCTTTTTTTATTTCTGAGTTTGGCCCTTTAACTTTTTGTTTCTTCTTTAAATAATTAAATCTTTACAGTAAGTTTGTGCTTCATTAAAACAAAACAAAACACTTATGTAGCACTGACTTCTTTTCGGCTACTTACAGTAAAAAAAAACTCTGGCTAGGGGCGCCTGGGTGGCTCAGTTGGTTAAGCGTCTGACTTCGGCTCAGGACATGATCTCAGTTTGTGGGTTCAAGCCCCGCGTCTGGCTCTGTGTTGACAGCTAGCTCAGAGCCTGGAGCCTATTTCGGATTCTGTGTCTCCCTCTGTCTCTGACCCTCCCCTGCTCATGCTGTCTCTCTCTCTCTCTCAGAAATAAATTTTAAAAAACGTTAAAAATTAAAAAAAAAAAACTGGCTAATTAGAAGTTACTGGAAAAGTCTTTAGAGTTCAATGTCAAGCATTTCACCATTATGAGTTGTTTTCAACACCTACTTTACAGGATTAAGGGCCCTCTTCCCCCATCTGTCTTAGTTCTGAGTTTATGTATGAGCTACTTGGTAAGTGATAGGTTTTGGATGTATTCCAGCTGAATAGAATAGAGAAGACACTACAGAGGACCTGCAAGTCTCTTAGCAACTAATTCTCTTCTCTTCCTTTAATTTGCCTTCAGATGAGCTTGGTTTAAGCTTCTCAGCCTGGTCCTGCCTCAGCAAGTACATTATGTAATGATGGCAGTGGGTGTAGACATTGATTTCACATATTTTCAAGGGAAAATTAACAAGTTTACTGTGTTACATAGGCATTTCTCGTTCACAGTCTAAAAGTAAAAACCCAATGACAATTCCCCTGTTTTCCAAAGTCTCCAGATTAGAAAATACCTTTCTACAAGCACTAATTTAGACCAAGCAATAACATGATAACAGCATCACTCTTAATGGTCTGCCCAAAGGAGGGATTTTTCAATAATATAAGCAATTTGAGGCTCCAGACATGGGGTGAATGAGGATGGCCAATTAAGGTGTATTTAGCATAGGCACTCGCCAAACTCTTTAGGAGTTGATTAGAGAATGTTCAAGGAAAATGGAGAAATGTGTTCTTACCCTTTGCCTTACTTTCCCCAGGGTAGAAATTGCCATTTTTTAGTTACATATATTTACTGCTTTCTTTCACAGTTTTACAGTATGTAAGAGTCACATTTTCCCCATATATATGAATGCCTACGAAGCAGAGAAAGGAAGAAAGTATATTTTCTCACCAAAGAGTCTATCTGCATTTCCATACAATATATGTTCTCCTCCATTAGGCAGAAAAGCAGTCTATCTTTTGGATGGGGCAAAAAGACCTACCATATTTGGCTTAAGAACTATAGCACAATCTATTAGTACTATCTCTTTCTGCGATGGAGAAAAATCATCACAGAAAAGTCTCAGATTCTATTTAGGGTCTTGTCCTAGATGTCTTCCAAATATAATGACTGCCTATGGTAACTGTGATTTGGTTGTTGTTTTAAATATGTTGTCTCATACTTTCTATTTTATAAAATATGTGCGAAATAATGCTCTTATGGTCTCTGGCTCTAATTACTTTCATTCCAAGTTAAATACTTGTATCTATCTGAATATTGGTACAGGTCAGTATAGTTGTTCATACAGATTACTGTCCAATTACTATGGTTAATGGGACTCGGCAATGTCTTTGCCAATCCATTTAATTTAATTCACACAGAATGGGTCAATGAATTCTAAAGGATCCAAACACTGGAAGCAATAGTTATAATAATGCAGTTATTAGAACCAGTTAAAGAGAACCTGATATTAGCTGATATCTACTTTTATCAAACTTACTGAAAACTGCTTAGTCTTCCACTTAAGATTCCTCTGTATATAAATAAGTTACAGACAAAACATGTCTTTCCATGACTGAGCTGGAGTTATGTTAACACAAAAACTCTATCAAGGTTTCATTTTTAAATATCTACCATATTTGTTATGTTCTGAGACAATATACAAGGCTTTTCTAAATTTTGAAGATGGATAGTTAACAAAATTTTAAAATCCAGACCAATTACTCAACCTATACCTTTTTCAGTAAATCAGCTTCTTATAATAATTTATTAAAATGATGTGCCTATAGAATACATTGTGTTCCAAGTAGGTTCAGTTAATCCACACACACAGGACTATATGTTTAATCAATACATTTTTGGATATTTTAGAAAAGTTCTCTTCCTTCTGCAAAAAAAATTCTGACTTCCTGTAACTGGAATTTATATCATCACACAAGTTTAGAATAAGGTGACTTACTGAAAATATTACCTTATTTACTGTTATCATGTTAATATTTTATCATCACAGTACTATTCATTTATTTTGGATAAGAGGAACATTTGTCAGATAGATTATCTAAATGACTACCTTTATTACTGTATTTGTTTGTATACTTGAAAATAACCCACAGATTTTTACCTAATTGGAAAAAGGTCTAAAAATTACAAACATTTTATAATTGGAGTATTTTCTAATTCTGATATATCACAAGGTTAATAAAATAAATCATGTTAGACCAATAAAATTACAAACAAATCTATCAAATAAGGATATTTAATAGCAAAGTCAATGATAATGTATGTGCTCATTAGAACAATATGTATAGATGGTATGATGTTCATGAAAATAATATCTAATATTTTAAACATGCCTATGTGTTATTTACTACTCTACGTGCTTTCAAATTTACTTAATTCTTTTTTAAAATGTTTATTATTTCTGAGAGAGAGAGAGACAGAGAGTGCAGAGAGAGAGAGTGTGTGTATGTGTGTGTGTGTATGTGTGTGAGTGGGAGTGGGAGAGAGGCAGAGAGGGAGACACAGAATTCAAACTAGCTTCCAGGCCAGAGCTGTCAGCACAGAGCCCAACATGGGGTTTGAACTCAAGAACCATGAGATCATGACATAAACTGAAGTCGGATGCTTAACACTGAGCTACCCAGGCACCCCAGATTTACTTAGTTCTTAATAAACCCTATTATTATCTCAATTTTATTAATGAGGATACATACTATTGTTACTGCAATTTTAGACAAGAATACTTAAAGAGAGAAATTACAGAACCTGCCCAAAATCTGACAAGAAGTGAATGGGTAAAGGCAGGTGCTGAACCCAGAAACTCTAACTCTTAAATCTGCACTTTTAAATTCTCATCACTGTTCATGTTTTATCACAGAAAATGTCTGTGCTGTAATGCAAACCAGCACAGTTCATTTGTTCATAAAATGCGTGGACTGACCATCATGGTGGCTGAAAGACTATTTTTAAGAATCTTTAAGAGCAAATGCACGGGATTAGGTCTTTTGCTTCACTGCCAACACAATTTTCTAAAGAATGAGGAATGCAAATAGCCTAGAAAGTAAAAGGTAAATATAGTAGAGACATTCAAGTATCTCTTCTCTATGGGTGAGAACTCAGAGCATATTAGCTTCTGGAGTGTGAGTGTTATCTACATAAAAGAATTGATCAGATTAACCATTCATTCATTCATCCTCACTCTCAGGGCACACATCTACTTTAAGATAATCATAACTGGGAAAATGCCTACTGTATTATTGCAACAGTATCAGAAACTTCTTTGGTGTAGTGACTCAATCTGGGAGTGAGTGAGTGGGGAAATACTTCTATCCAACATGAAGACAAACGTTTGGTTCCTTTACAAAAAATCTTTCACATCAAATGTTTCCAAATACCTTTACTTGGCTGAATATACACAATTCTGCAGAGAGGATGACCTGTTTTCTTTCTTGTAATTGTTTTTACCTTCTTGGAAAATCACTATGATCAGTCAATTTACAGTAAAACTATCAAACAACCTAAAGGAAATGGTTAAAATGTAGTTTTCGTTTTATTAGAAATAGTGTTTCCTTTAAGGTAACAGTGGGGAGAGATTAAGGTAGTAATTAATACCTTTTAATAAACTGCATCCTAATTGAGAACCTTTAACTCTTTTTCTCTCTGCCTCCAAGGAATCAATAATTGTCCTGGACAGCAAATCCCCATGGTTCACAATAGGTCCCTGGATTTCCAGAACTATTCTTTGCCTAAAGATAACTTGCAGAGGGGCGCCTGGGTGGCTTAGTCGGTTAAGCGTCCGACTTTCGCTTAGGTCATGATCTCGCGGTTCGTGGGTTCGAGCCCCGCGTCGGGCTCTGTGCTGACTGCTAGCTCGGAGCCTGGAGCCTGTTTCAGTCTGTGACTCCCTCTCTCTCTGACCCTCCCCTGCTCACGCTGTCTCTCTCTCCTGGAAATAAATAAAACATTAAAAAAAAAAAAAGATAACTTGCAGAATCAAGGTGCCCCATTCCTGGAGTGTTTCACCACATTCTTGACATACTTTTCTTCCCTTTTGTGTCTGAACTATGCTAAAATTAAAAATTTTAATCACACTGGTAAAGTCCCCTTACTTTACTGGAAAAACCTGACATTTTAGTGTTATTTTAAAGCCAAAAATTTTTTTCACATGAATTGTCCTTTCCCTTTGCTTTTTACAACTGATTTTTCTGTGTACTTTTATATCGTTCAACTTAGTTTAATTGCAATATAAATTCCAGCGAACTTTAAAATTATGTTAGGCACATACATGAAATATATGTCATTCTGCAAAACTTGTTTCCCAGAATGGTTCTTTTCAACCAGAAGGGAATATCTGAAGTCTTCTTAAGCATACTTAATGCATATTTATGAAGGTATTTAATTAAGATTCTGTTCATACTTTTCCCTATCTACTGGAAACATTAATAAATTTTTATCTACACATCCGTTTTTAATAAGTATCTATCAGCATTTATATAAACATCTATATAAAAGATGTTAAGTGTTTCACCTTAATTTATTAGGGTATTCATATATTACAGGAAAATGTTTTAAATTTATTTCCATTTCTTTCTTGGCAATAAAATTGACTTTTCAAAAAATAAACACATCTAAATTATTTTTCTGCATTCATAACAATCTCACTAAATTATGAGCTCCTGGAATGTAGGGCCAACTTCTTACAGAATTTCTACTCCAGCTTTCAGAATTTCTCTAGAGCAGTTTTTTTTGTTTTTTATTAATTCAAATTAGTTAACATACAGTGTACTCTTGGCTTCAGGAGTGGAACCCAGTGATTCATCTCTTACTTATGACAGACACCCAGTGTTCATGCTGAAAAGTGCCCTCCTTAATGTCAGTCACCCATTTAACCCACTCTCACCCTCCACTCCCTTCCAGCAATCCTCAGTTTGTTCTATTTAAGAGTCTCTTGTGGTTCGCCAGGTTTTTTTTTTTAATGTAATAGACCCTATTTGGCAAATTGTGGAATCATCTCTATAGCTCCTAGACCATAGAAACTATCATTGAGATTGCCAATGAGATGATGATGTTGATAACAGGATGGTAGGAGGCTATGTATGTGGTAATTAAACAAGTGGTATTTATTTGCATTCTGATAGAAGGGCTTAAATCTCACCTCCCATCACTTAACTAGCTATATCCCTGAGCAAGTAGGCAGATCTCTGTGATCTTTGGTTCCTCACTTATAAAATGTAAAGAAGGACAATATCTACTTCATAAGGTTTTAAGAAAAATCAACTGACATGATGTTGGAACAAGAATTAGTACAGTGTTTTGCACACTTAATAGATGCTAATTATGTTATTTTTTGCTGTTATTATTAGATTTGCTGTTTGCATTAGTCAGCTGTCAGATAATCTGTGCCGATAAATACCTTACCTATTTTCTCATATATTTGTTTATCCTTAAAATCACCCTTTTCATTAACATAACTTGCACACTTTAGAAATGGTGATAATAAAGACAAGCAAAATTGTTAAAAACATTAATAATAATAATAATAATAATAATAAAACTTTACATTTCTACCATCCCCAAATCACTGTTGATATCTTCAGCTTGTATCTTTCTGGATTTTCTCTATGCAACCTTGTTCATATACGTGTATATATATATTTTTTTCTTTTCAATTTAAATCGAAGTTAGTTAACACTAAGTGTAATAATAATGGTTTCTGGAGTAGAATTTAGTGGTTCATCACTTGTACATCTAACACCTAGTACTCATCCCAATAAGTGCCCTCCTTAAGGCCCATCACCCATTTAGCATACAATGTGGTTAACTAATTTGAGATCATATGGTATATAGTGCTAGGCACATAACTGAAATACATGTCATTCTGCAAAATTTATTTCCCATTTGGGTAAATTATAATCTCTTTGATATCTAGATCACATTCTATTTCTCCCTATTGATGCCAAATATTCTTTATAGCTTGTCATCTACATCTAATACATCTAAATACATTAGTATTTAATCTAAGACCATACCTAGTATTTGGTTATGTCCCCAACTACTCTTCCACTCAAGTACAATCTTATTCTTTTTTAAATGACATTGACTCATTTAACAACTGATGACAATCAGATGACAAGTTTTTTCTTTCATTTTCTTATTCTTTCTGTCACTTAGTAGCCATGGTCTCAAAGTTTATGTAATAGGGAAGATAGCCTTGCCTACCATTCCCACACAAGACAGGTAACTTATTTTCCACCTATTTAAAGATGTTATTACAGATAATATTTGACTAGATAAATCTTAGATGATTTTGAAAACTGTTTTTAGTTGACACACAAAGTTATGATAGTTCCAGGTGTGCAGAATAGTGATTCAACAGTACACCTTATGCTATGCCCATCACGAGCGTAGCTGCCATTTGTCACCATACAACACTACTACAATACATACCCCACGGTGTACCTAAAAACCCTAAATTATTTAGGTGTTTAGGTACAAAATGTAGATGGGAATTCTCTACTTCCCAGTCCATATGGATATCTATGTAGACCTAACATTAACCTTTAGCTAAGATTATACCAACTTTTGAGAAAAGTATTCTAATAGAATACTAATCTAATTAGATCCAATTAGTATTCTAATAGAATACTGATCTAATTAGATGCAATTGAGAAGGCAGAAATTCCAAATCATTGTGGAAATATCCACATAGAGGAGAGAAATGATCATAATGGGTAAAGGGCAAACAGATTCTTTTCCTGTTTTTTTTTTTGAGGTCATTTCCCTTTATGTGTTACTAATATACAAGGAAGACAATTCAGCGATGAACATGAAGAGGCTGGATCATTGGTTGTAGGATTCCTCAAAAGACCTGTAATTCTCTAGAGCAATAGCCTTTCAATGGATCAAGTGGAAGAACTGAGGCAGACCCATGTGTCAAGGACCAGAGTAAAGTGAAATAAGTGGCCTTCAAGAGGCAGATTTACCACTGTCCTGGGGGTCCAATACAATACAACTAGTCAATGGGATATCCTGACCGACCTCTTAAGAGTATCTAACAGTTAATTAGACCCAGCTTCCCCCCAAATATACATGCTTACACCATTCCTAATTCTTCTGAACATAATCAAGCCCAGACTGATCAGTAAGAATATAGAAAAGTAAATAAATACAAACAAGAGAAAAAGTGCATAAATCTCTGTGGCAAAACCTTATCTGACCCACATATTCTATTGCTAATTATACACTCAACAGAAATGCATATACATGTTTACCAAAAAAACACTGGTTAAGAATCTTCACAGCAGCAATATTTGAAATCAAATAATTTTCAAATTTCAAACTACACACTACCCAAATGACATCAACATTGGAACAGATGTTTTTAAATAATGGCAAAACATTCAAATAGTAAAAAATGAAAAAGCCAGGAAAATAAATAACTACACTACACACAATAGTAATGAACATTCCAAACATAATAATGAGAAAAAAATCATCAGATACAAAAGAATACATACTTCCTGCTTCCATTTATATAAAATACAAAACAAGCCAAGGGAATCTATCCTATTATAAGACAGAATATTTTACCCTCAAGGGAGAGTTAGTGATTTGAGTAGAGTACAAGAGATATCTTGTGGCACTAATAATATTCTGATTCTTCTTGATCTGAATGCTGGTTGCACGGATGTATGGAAATTTACTGAGCTGTACAATTACGGTTTGTGTAGATATATATACACACCTATATACTATACTTCAATAAAAAGTGAAAAAAATTGCACCTCTCACAGCTCTATGGTTTTGCCCTCTATATAGGTAGTTTTTTTAAGTAATTTTTTTTAATGTTACTTATTTTTGAGAAAGACAGAGAATCTCAAGCAGGCTCCACACTGCCAGTGAAGGGCCCAATGTGGGGCTCGAACTTATGAACCACAAGATCATAACCTGAGCTGCAAACAAGAGTCATGGTTAAGTTATTGAGCCATAGAGTAGCTCCTAAGTAGACAGAGTGGATAGCCCACTGATAGAGTGGAAAGGACATGGAGATTTTTAGTTGTGTAGCTCCGGGTAGGTAACTGCTCTAAGACCCAGTGTTTCATCTATAAAATAGAAAAAAAAAAAAACTTTATGAGGTTGTCACAAAGATTAAATCAGATGATGCATGTTGAACTTCTTGACCACCTATTAAATGTACTTTATGAATATATTAGGCTAATAGAAGGAAGGGACTTAAGTATTTTTTCAGGTAAACTGAATCATCTCTGACATAATTATACGCACAGAAAAATCTGGATCTTTTTTCATCAATTAATGAACACTGTGAAAATTTTATAATAGTGAGGAGGTACTATATTACAGAAGGTTATTGGCATGAAATTCCAAATTATTCACAAAATTTTTCATTCATCATCTATTAAATATTTATTGAATGTTTACTGTATGGTTGTCATTTTAAAAACAGAAGGTAGGAGCACTTGGGTGGCTCAGTCCGTTAGGCAGTTAGGCCCAGTCAAGATCTGACTTCAGCTAGGTCATAATCTCGCAGTTCATGGATTTGGGGCCCACATCAGGCCCTCTGCTGACAGCTCAGAGCCTGGAGCCTGCTTCGCATTCTGTGTCTCCCTCTGTCTCCGCCCTTCCCCCACTCACACTTTGTCTTCCTCTCTCTCAAAAGTAAACATTAAAAAATTTTATTTAAAAAAAGAAGATAAAGTATTCTGCACTTATGAATCATGCATGTTATGAAAGAGAGATGAGATTTATGTCCAAACCTGAACTATGCCATTTACTGCCCATGTAACTTTAGGCACACTACTCCACTTTCCTAAGCATCAGTGCTCTTATTTGTACAACAGAAATGGTTATTGTATTATAAGAACTAATGCCTATGAAACTACTGGCTCAATGTTTAGCATTCAACAAATACAGACTAATAGTTATTTCTGCTACCACCAAGATCCTGGCATTCATGCAATTGTATGCGGATACTCCCTTTCCTACTGCAAAGGAGCATGTCCTAGTCCTTCATTAATACTTTCTTCACAGGACATTGTAGCTGTCTTGATTTAGATTTGCACAAATCAAAAACAAATGAATTCAAAATCCAAAAAAAAAAAAAATGTCTATTGACTTTCTCATCAGTCTGAATTTCCTAAAGTTTTCTAGTCTTGGCAACAGTTGACTATTTAACATGTCATCTGTACCATCAATATCACTTCCCAGATCTTCTCCTGGCCTCCATTTCACTATCTGCTAATTATTTTTTCATTACCTTCATCAAGTGAATGAAACCAAAAGAATAACTGACAATGTCGTTTTTGTTTTCTACCCTTTGCAATTCCCCATTTCCTACAAGTCCGGAGGGTTCCTTAAGATAATATCCAGTAGCAGGCATGACTTGGCTGCCATTCAGCTGCCTAATTTGGTCTTCCAACTCTGTGCTCCCAACTCCGTTCTCCATGCTCTGTCAGCTGACAGCTACTTATAGTTCCACAGATACCTATATCCTTTTGTGCTAATATGTCTCTCTACCAGGGCAATGCTACCTATCTGATAGATCCTTCTACCCTTTCTTCCTGCCCCAATCTACCAAATCAAAGGAGCTAGTCCTTCCCCTTCAGAAAAAATATTTTTTAAAAAAATGTCAGCAGTCTAGTTTGTTTAACTTCAATTTTGTTTTCTCTTTTCCTCAAAATTTTTATAATACAATCATATGCAAAACTTTAAACATGACATGGATAAGGCAAAACCAGAGTTTGCTTTTGTTATCTTCCATCATATTGCAAGAGCTTCGGCACCCCTGATCAGGAACGCCAATTTTTTTCTGTAAAAGTCTCTACTATAACTATTCATCTCCACTCTCATAGAGAGAAACAGCCACAGGCAATATGTTATCAATTGGTTGTGACTATGTTCCAATAAAGTTTTATTTACAAAAACAAGTCACATACCAGACTTGGGTGGCTGGATTTAGTTTGGTGATCACTTGTGGAGAAGATAGTGATGAGGATAAGGATGAAGATATTACTGAAACAATTAGCTACAAGTTTTTGAGCATTACCAGATGCCAGGTAGTATGCTGAATATTAGCTAATTTAATACCATCATATTGTAAGAACACTTATTTCCATTTTATACACTGGAAACTAAGGCTTGGA
The DNA here is from genome assembly GCF_003009895.1 of Hyaena hyaena. NCBI lineage: Eukaryota > Metazoa > Chordata > Mammalia > Carnivora > Hyaenidae > Hyaena > Hyaena hyaena. Next base: position 3,359,817 of record NW_024080739.1, on the reverse strand, counting down.
AGAGTTAAATCCTCTCCCCAATGTCTTTTGGTTGGATTACATCTGATTGAAATATCTAGTTTTTCCTCACCCTTCCTTACTGACTAGAGAATTTCCTAAGTCCCTTTCCAGTTAAATGTATACTGCATCACTGTATCCTGTATCTTTATATACTACATTATTGGCAATTACTGAAGAAATGAGTTTATAGAAGACAATCTCTTCATCCTTACTCTGACAATACCCTGTCATCTCACTCTACGGGGCCATAAAGTACCTTTACAAAGGTATAGAGCCCAGTGCAGAATGTAGGTTATATTCCAGAATCTTCTGTTTGCCCATGCTGTTATTAGTAGATGCTAATTTGAACTTTATCTTTTAATGATTTCTGAAGCAGGATGGACCAGTTAGTGGTTTGGCTGCATGGACGAAGCCACTGGATCTCTAAGAAAATGGAGGCTGGCACACCTTTGTCCAGGTTAGGAGGCCAACCGACTTGAAAAGTGCTTTTGAAAATCACTCATTTCAATGTGCCAGATGTGGCTAAGAGACAGAGTCTCACTTAGCTTTTTTTCTTTTCTTTCTTCTTCTTCTTCTTCTTTTTTTTTTTTTTTTTTTAGGAAGATTAGTAATAAAAGAAACATTTGGTGATTGTAACACTTCTTGACACTGAATGATTAAGAAGCAGTGTCTGACTTAGATTTTTTTTCAGTTAATGTCAAGAGAGAATAAAGATAATGATTCCCAGTGCTCAGGGCTCACTCAGAGTGATGAATCCAGCCAACCAAAGGATTGGTTGGATCTGAGGTTGTGTGCATCACTATAACATCGCAACTCAAGGTTACTTTCTTATCTACCTGTTTTACTATCTTGAATGGTGTGCTCTGCTCAAAGTCAGTGTGCAGATTTACTCAAGTCTATGAAAACAATTCAAGGGAAGCAAACACAAAGAAAAAGAAAAGAGGGGAAATTAAGTATATAAAATATCAGCCAACAGCTAATAGGATACAGGGATAATTAATTGCATTTCTAAAATGAAAGCTCAGATTCTCCAGAAAAATAGTGAGGTTTTCTGGGTTCATGGAAAGTGTAATAAAAATAGTGTTAATTACTGTCCCTTCGTTGATTTCATGATTATTAAAAATTCCCTATGTAAGTGCTATCTTTTCTGCTTATATTCATGATATGTACCATACACTATCCTTGAACTATTGTTATTTGTGTACTTGTTTTTTTCTTTTTTTTCTTTTTTCTTTTTCGGTGATATAGTGGAGCCACCAAGTTTTGGGGATTAAGTACACGGTCTTTGAGGTCAATGGTTGATTTGAGTACTGGCTTAGTTTCTCACTAACTCTATGACTTTGGGAAAGTTATACCTCCATTGTGGGGTTCTTAGGGGGATTAAATGAGATAATGCATGTCCTGTTTTAGCACAGTGCCTGGGATATATGGAGTAAGCAATCCATAAAGGTCAGTTATCACTGACATTACTCTGAAATCAGGAGTTCATGTAAAAGCAGTCATCCTAGCACATGCTTAGCTCATTATTTCTCTGTGTATATTCTGTGCTTCCTGGAGTACAAATATCACAAAGCCACATCGGGCGAACACTAGAGAAATATTTTCAATATGGTTCTCAACTCCTCTCTCAAATTGATGCTCTGGTTCTATCACTGTGTGAACGTGGTCTTCGAACTTCTCTATACTTCTGAACATTAAAACCGTTACTCATTACATAACAAACACATGCATATGTGATAACTGTCAAAGACAAACAAAGCCAGACATCAGCTGAAGCCATGGAAACAGATTTTAATCAGTAACTACCGGCAGTAGGAGAAAGAGCTGAGCTTCATTCGATTTGACTTGCATAGATGTGACTGGGCATTTTAAAGGAAGAAAGAAGATGCAATTAAGGGAGCAAGTGAGGCCTCAAAATTACAAATGGTTGGTCAGTGTCAATGTGATGAGGCCAGCATGTCTGCTTGCTGGCAGTTATGGATGTTAGCTTTCTAATTCTCCCACAGAGATCCAAAAACAGAGTCCACATCTCCTTCCTGATGATTATATTTCAGGGGAATGGATTTAGGATCTTGGAAAAAGACTCTTCTAAGTTGTAAGCGATGTGTACACATCTCAAAGGCAGAGAGAAGAGAACTCACAATTATGAGTCCTTTTTAGTCAACGTCCTGTGAAAGGAAGGTCAGGACCCTGTCACCCAGAAATGGCTCTAACAAACAGTAAATTCTTTTGCCCGCCCTGAGTTTTTCCAGACAGAAACTGAAAAGGAGGCAAGACTGTCTCAGGAATGTGGTCTTAGACTGCCTGAAGCCATGTTAAGTCTGAACAAGACTCTCAATACAGGAATTTATTTATAGAGTGTTTATGTCAAGACTCTGCAGTTCTCATAATCACACAGATATGTAGGTTTCTCACTCCATGCCACTGGATGTCATTTAGAAGGAAAAGAAATATCCTGTATTCAAATAAGAACAGAGATCAAAACCAGAGATTAAGTTTAGGAATCTATGTTGAACGAGCCCACCCAATTCAAAATGGGTGCTTTGTTTTTGTCAAGTCATAGAATGATCTACTAAGCTAGGCTAAAAGCTTTCCACAGTGGTCCAACTGGACAATTTATTGATTTATCCATCAATTTTTAATGAAGAGCTTACCATTGATCAAGTAGTGAAAATAAAGGCATGCTCTCTGCCTTCACGGAGCTTAAAACATGGTAAGATAGGCAGCATGAAACTTATTATGGGGCAGGTTAAGGCTGCTTTGAAAGCTAATAGTAGAGAAATACAAGTCAATGGAGGATAGTTTCTTGGATTTGGCCAACTTAAAATTCCTGTGCTACCCTTCTGCACATGAAGGCAGCTAGGCAGGTCTGTTCTCATTGCTTTCAGAACAGGATGCCTTTTCCTACCTTTGAGTGTCAAATATCCCTGAGAAAGCAGAAAGAACTCCTAGTCCATAAAAATGATTCGGAGGAAACTATCATATGAGTAAGAGCAAGGCTTCCTCCCACCAGACAAGAAGATTATTCTTTAGACGTAGGGCAAAAAAAAAAAAAAAAAAAAAAAGGAGTGTGGGACAATTCACAAACAAGTAGATATCATTTACCTTCACAAGAAGATGCCTTCTGAACTAATTCATAGGACAAAGTATCAAGTGAATGTGTTGGATCCAGGAGCAGTTCCTTGCCTCCTGGGTAGAGCCCAACTAGACCCACAAGGGAGGACCTGACTCTTCACTGGTTCTAGACAGACATAATGGTAGACAGACTCAGAGCAATCGCATCAACCCACTATGACTATGTTTAAATTTGGAGATCTAATAAATAAGACGGTGGAATTTCCCAGAAAATGTAGCAAAGGCAGTGCATTTCATTTAGAAAAGACAGTGTAAAAGTTCAAAGGCCTGAGACAGCATTGTGTATGGCCAGAATATGAACAAATTTTGTCATCGTTGGAGTGAGGTGTACATTTCTAAGTGACAGCAAAGAGTGAAATTGTGGAAGGGTCATCTCCATGACCCAGGTCACTGCTCACCCAACACTGAAGTCAGACAGACAGACAGACAGACAGATAATATAATGAGAGATAAAGATGAGAAATTTATATATCTATCTATCTTCGTGACTGATCAAGATGGACAAAAACACCAAGGTAACACATTTTCAGATTCAGAAAGACTTCCCTAATTTGTTTCACATGTGATAGTCTTAGTTCTCCAAAGACTTTCTAAATGTCAGAGATGAGGCCTTGTCTTAGGAATTCCATAGAGCACTTAGTAGCCATTGAAATCAATAAAGACTTGTGTGTTAATTGATTTTAGTATTAAAGGTATCTATCAATTCTGCCACCTGGAGTTTTCCCAGTACTAAAAGGAGAATGGGCTTGGGTAATTATTCTGCTGGGTTTCTGTATAAAATGAAATAATATAATCTCTTCTAGAAATAGAAGGGAGGAGTTTTTGTTTAGTTTTGTTTTTTGAGCTATTAATTAGGCATGACTTTGAACTAAAGAAATCCAAGGGAGAGGAAGGGCAAGTCTTTCCCAATGCATTAAAAAAATCAGCTGCACAGTAAAGAAGTGAAGTATCTGTTGTACTTGTGAGGTATATTATAGCAGCTGCTATTCTGTAAATCAAATCTACCTCAAATAAATCTTTATGTCATATGTTATATGTGGGCAAATAGATAAGGGTGGGTTTGGATGATTTATCACCACTTAGTAGCTAAAGACTTAGAAGATGTCTGTAATGCTGTCTATTGCTATATATTATTTATATCTGTTCTTTGGGTAACAGACACTATCCTTTAGCAGATGGGGCTGCAGCTTTCTCAACACTCAGAGTTCAAATAATAAAACCATGGCTTATCAAGTAAGAAAGTTAAGGTCTATTATGGCTACCTGAGAAATTCTTTCAAGAGTACATGAAAGAATGCCACATTCACAAACAGAAAAATGAACTATTAATTAATAAAAATATGTTTAATGTTAACTCCTCTAAAACAAAAATTTCAGTGTTAACTATTTTTGAATAATTAAAGCCCTGAGTATATCTATCTTCTTTTTAAAGACTGTATAAGCCAAAAACTAATTCTGATTATACAAAAATTATGCTTTTTCAAAAAATATGTATCATTTTGCTAATTTGCATATATCACAAAATCATAAAAGGCTGCAGGCTTTAGTGACAGAAAAGGTAATAAAGCAGGGAAGACCATGAATCCTGTGCAAAGAATGTATCACATATTAGTTAATACAATAATATATTTAATCCCATAGTCAAGTTATAGCTGAAAATCATGAGTAAGGTGAACATTATATTTGAAGAAGATAAAAAATGAAAGAAACTTAAAATGATTTTAAAAAAAGAAATGTATTTAAAGAAGAATCCTAATATTACCTATGTATGAAGTTGGTATCTTAATAATCATGAAATACCTGTTATGTTTATGAAACGTCCTTAAGAATGACATTGGGGAAAAAATGAGTAAGAGTGCTTCGTTTCAAAATAATAGCTAAAATTTGTAGAGTCATAATGTGGTGCCAAATGCCTTTTGATTATCTGATAGAATTAAAATGTGGGGAAAGTTTCTTTAGATTATCAACTAAATAGTTTTGAAGAATACACTACAACCGTTTATTCCACTGAAAGTTACATTTTATATAATATTAATTACTTTAGTGGATGTTCTTAATAAATCCATGTCATTTACATAATTTCAAATAATAAATGTTTCTCAAATAAAGGGTGAATGAATGAAATCAGAGCAGTAAGTACATAAACAACACTTACAGTAAATAGCTACCTCTGAACAGCAAAAAAAAAAAAAAAATCATATATGGACAATAATTACCTTTCACATTTATGTGGGTGACAGAACAGAAATGATGAGCTCCATCCTACCAAGAAAGAGAATGAGATCCATAGAGGTAAGAAGACCTCCCTAAAGTTACACAGTTAACATGTGGCAGGATCAGATCTTAAACCTGTAACTTCCAACATTTAACTTTCTCTGTGCATTTCAACAGCATTTTATGGCTTACCAAGTACGCCCACCTAAGTCCCTTCCTTGAGTGTCATGGCAACACTCTGAGGTGAAGAAATAAGAAATAATAAGCAAATGTCAGAAAACATGGTCTAGTTTGCAGTTTGAGCTCCTGACTAGGCACAGCCAGTAGGCGTCAGAGAGGTTATCTGTGGGAATAGTGGGAATCCAGACCACTTAATGAATGGGACTACATGTTGATAGACCCTGAAACCCAGGAAGAGCTGACATCCCTCCTGTTTTTAAATCAAATATACATTCCTTTTTGATTCTATGTTGATGCATTAATTAGACCTAATTGCTAGAACACTGTTCTAATCTTAATATTTTTTCAAACATTTGATGGGTGTGTTCGACGAGAGCAAAAGCTATCGTACAAGTGTTTTGAGAAAGGCAAGACATATCCAAAGCTCAGTGAAATTTCTCAAATATTTTGAGGCAAAAATACTCCAAGTAAAAGAATGTGGTAATGTCTAAAAAAAAGTTATAATTCAATCTGCATTTAATTACAGTATTGCAAAAGATAACATTGGATATGTAAATAGCACCTTATCATGTACTTATGTTTTCCAATTTGATTCTCATAAAACACATGAGAGAGTTACAGAATAAGCCTTCATAAATTCTAATTTATAAATGAAATCCACAGAGGCTAATTGCCGTTCCCAGTGTCATATAATCCAGGTCTACCAACTATATTTATTAGTCTTTCCACCACTTTTCAACATCACCTTGAGCACTCAGAGTCAGAAAAATGCTTGCTTTCATGGTCTCTCCAAATCAGTTTACTATGACTACAGGTGGTCCATGGGCTACCCCCAGGTAGAATCTGGAAATAATAACAAGTCCTTTGTATCCGGTGACCTCTAATTAGAGGCAATTTTCCAGATGTCACATCACTGATCCACTTACAGTCTTTGCCTCTAGATCTTTATGGCCTGACCCAGGTCAACTTATATTTTGACTTAAAGTCTCAGATTCTTCAGCTGTCCAGAATTATAGTTTGGTTTCTTTGGCATCTATTACAGATTGGAATGGGATTCTTTTAGCCTTTGCATTTCTCTGTTTCCAATGAGATATCTTTGTGAATTCTCTATTTCCTATTGTCCCTGGACTCTGCCTTTGGACCACAGGCCCTTCATCAAAAAGAGACACTACCCAACTTCATAATGGACATGCAATGGCCCATCTAGTCCTCACCTACCCACTCAAGCTCAAAAGGGACTTTCAGCATAGAGCCATCAGCTGGTAGAAATGGGCGGCAACTATCTTACCACAAACCTGTGGCCCTCCAGAAATCTCATTCCTCTGCTGGCCTACTTCTCCATCTTCTGTTCCTACACCCTCTAAGCGAAGTTCTCCTGGGCTAGGAAAACCATACTGGGTGGCTTGATTTTGCATCCTCAAATGAGTCTAGAAGCAGCCCACCGTGGGCTGGACTAGCAGAGACCATTACAAAGTCTGCTCCGAGTTAGAACTGTCCTAGGCACTTTCTACTGCAAATACTTCCTTCTTTATTATGATTTGTTTTCCTGTCCTTTGAAAAATGCGATCAGAGTGTTTCTCAGCAATTCAACTTTACTGCTAACCTGAAGCAACAATGTAAACATGAGAGAAAGAATGCGGGGGGGGGGGGGGGGGTAGCGAGTGGAATAGGGGGTTAGGTAGGGCAGCAAGAAGGCAATTGAATTTTAACCAGCTAAACTACTTTCTCTTCTACAGCCTGGAGAGAATTGTCAAATCCCATTTAACATGTTATTCAGTAAGACACTACTTAATCAGGTGTGCAAACATACACATGCAATTATCACAATGCTGTCAAGTACAAGTGGATAGGCATGTAAGACAGCACATGTGCATGGATGACACAATCACCTCCCTGGAATCCAAAAATACAACACTCAACCCTAGCCAACAGTGAAATATCATTTTACACTGCTCTGATAGTTCTCTGGTTTCTCCCAAGCAACAAAACTGGTGCTTTAAAATCAGGCGCACTCTTAAGTCCAAGTGAGTTACCCCAAGTGTTAAAATGTATGTGGGGAAGAAAGTAAGAGGCCACCATGATCTGAGAAAACTTCAGGGTATCCTAGGCTCTGAGGCAGGAAAACAGATAGGTGATACTACCGGTCAGCAAGGCGCTTTTCTTCGTTCTGGTCATGTTTGTATTCAATCTTGGGTCTAGCTTGAACCTCTTACTCACAGGAGAAGCTGCCTTACCATTGAGAGAATATAATCTTCCTCTCTCGCATTCAAATGGCAATTCTCAAACATCACTTTGTGACTGTTTCAAAAGACAGGTTTCTAACAGGGACATCTGCCTGAGCCAGCCTTCCCCAAATTATCATGCTGTTCAGTGATGTTCAACTAGCCATTTAACAGCTCTAACTCCTCCAACTTGTAAATATTTACTGCCTAACAAGCACTCTCAACCATATATTTTCTAAGACATAAAGAAACAAGAAATTGTGGTTCTCTCCAAGGAGATGGGAGACTGTAGAATTTGTTAGTCTGCCACTAAGAATTCAAGAGGAGACATGAACACAAGTATATGTAGCACGGATGACACCTAGAACTGTATTGGTGCCTTGCCATTTGCAATATGTCCACTTGAGAGGCCGAAGAGAGACATTAAAAAGCCTTCTTGATTTATTTCCCAAATACAAAAAATAAGACTATCTTAGAAAAGAGAACCTATGTCAGGAGAGCACTTTCATCTCTGTTTCTAGGTCAGATATCATTAACTGATTACTGCATACTTTGCGTCTGAGACCAGGTGGAGCCTAGTTCAATCTGGCAACACAATGCTCCAGGCAATCCCCGCCAATTAAACAGGGTTAGCACATGAGATGAAACCTACGTCCTGTCCTTGCATTGAGATGGTAATTTTTCCAAACCTCAGGTAGTTTAGACATTCTATATTCTTCCAGCATCAAATTAAGCAGTAAATGTATGTTAGTTTACTGAAATACATAAATTCAGAATCCTTCCCCTTCCAAATATTTATATTCTCTAGTTCTTCCTCAAATGTCATGAGTTATTAAAATTTTAGTGACATATTTTCAATCTTCTTCCACCTCTCTCTTCACTGAACACAACATTATTGCTATTGGATTTATCATTCCCCAACACGCTGGGTGTTTCTTTATTTTTTACTTCTAAACTCTTTTGTTATAAATGAATTTTAAGCACATAACAGGATTATATGCCTTCAAACAAAGTCTTCCAAATAACATTTCATAAACCACTTGCGTTAGAATTTCTTGAGGTGTGTTTTAAAAATAGAGATCCCACTACAAGCCTAGCTATCTAAGATCTCAGGAGAGGACTGAAGAGTATATATGCATGGAGTAACGTAAGTAGCATGTAGTTTTTAAAATATGTCTGTGATTTTGATGGGCAGTAACTTTTGCCTACTACTGTCCATGACATGCCATTGAAGATTTCACTGCTTTCTAACCATTCATCTCCAATTGAGTCTTAGAGCACAAATCAATGTGATGGAAAGCTCTGGTAAGTATATTTCTATTTCTGAACTTCAATTTGTTGCTTACTGTCAAACCCCCATGTGCTAGAGAGTGCTTTCTACTAACAAGTTTTTATTATCACTATACTTCTTATCCTTTAAAAACTCAAGCTTTCTGCCTAATATGGAACTCTATTCTTACGGCAAGGCATGTTATCATGGAAAAAAAATAGGCCTTTCTATTCAAGATATATTTATTTAAATTCTTTTCACTAACAAAAGCAAAGACTGACATTAAAAGGGCACAGTTAGGAGTACAAGAGCATAATCTTTTTTTTCTATCTCTAAGAAAATAGCTCTGTGTCTCACATAGCCTTCCTTGGATCACTTCTGGCTTACCCACTGTTCATGACATAATGATATTAATAATTAATAAGTTGGATTTAACTGTGCATGGATTCAATACATTGACTGAATGCTTTTAGATAAAGCATGTGCCAGCTCACCACATTTTCAACTCAAACTATATTCCTACCCTCACAGACTCACACATACTCATCTGTTTTTTTTTTTCAGTAGACGTTTTATTTCATGCTATCTAGTCTAAACCATAAACCTGATTATGACTTTGGCAATCATCTGAGCCTTGCTCAGGCTGAGGACTGGCAATTTTAAGTGTCAAAACTCAAGTCACTATAGGTATTATTTTGTTTCCTTATTTCATTTTGACTATTTCAAATTTATCCAATATTCCAAACTTAGGACAAACCTAATTTTCCCCAGTGTAAAATGCAAGGTTCATATATGAGCAGTTGACTGGGATGCAAACACTTTATAAATACACCCAAAGGTGTGTTTCAGGTGTGCCTTGGACACATTTTATTCTTTTCCCATTTACCTATTTCAGAGTTCAATCAGTTGAAAAATAAGGGAAACTGGCCCCAAATTATGATTTCAAAAAGAAGAAAGAAGTATTGTTGTACACAGTCTGGGCCATTTATTTTAATTTGGGGAGGTTCAGTGGAGGTGGACTGTAAAAAATTCTAATCTAAGGGGCTATTATTTCCCCCTTAATTCCTAACAATCCTTAATGACAAGCTCAATTTCACCAAAGAACTACTAATTATCATTAATTTACCCAAGAGACATTTATTGGGTACTTACTATGTACTAAGTACTATTCTTGGTGACTGAAAATAAACACTGAATAATGTCAACTCCTTACTCTCATAATATTGACATTGTAAGTTCAAAAATAAGAACACAAATAAGACCACAGAACCCAACCTATAGTTTTAGTGTTAACTAGCAATGGTGTCTGGTATTTGATGGTATATCTGGAGGGGATAAATATTTTGGCTTGCTTGGCATTGGTTATTTCTGTGCTAGGTCCCTATACTATGATCTCATTCAAAAAAGTATATATACATAGAGAGGAAAAGGAATAAGGAAGGATGTGAGGAAGGCATTTGCCTGATGAAAATCCCAGGCACCAGAGAAGTTTTGCATAATCACTTCTAATAAGAGCCTATGTTAATTTTGGAGTGGTTGATTTCTAGCATAATAAGATCTGTCAAATGCAAGTCATCTCTTTGTCCACGCAATATGAATAGACATTCATATTATCTCAAATATAGCAGATAGATACTGCTATTATGGGGAAAAGAGAAAAGGTGACAGGGATGTCCCATTTTTTGGTGCACTCTGGTCACATTTCATTTTAATGTGATTAGGGGCCATTTGACACTTTAATCAGGGTTATATCTCATATGCCTGGAACGCTTAGCCTGGGACAGGAGCCTGAACACTGACATTTGTTTTCTCCCCATATTCAGCAGATCACTGTCACTCCAAGCTGTTGGGGATCAACAGATGTGTGTGTAGAAATTAGGGTTAAAACATTTTAGTGAGTTCTCCTTGGTCAAAGACTATATCACAAATATACAAAGTCTTTAGTAAATGTACTTCTTAATAATTAAGCCAATCCCACCTTCATTTCATGCTGTTGTTAACTAAGGTTGCCTTTCTGTGCTGAAAACAGTCCCCTTGACGCAAATCTAGGGGACCTGTGTGCTATTTGAGATGCTAATCCTTGTTGGCTCGTACCTAGGTCAACTTTGGCCAACAAGATTTGATGGTACAAGTACCAGCCTCATATTCTTTTTACATTTAATTATTACTGCCCTTAGAGATAAATATTTTTATTCCAACTTCACAGATGGGTAAACTGAGACTCAAAGACACAGAATAACTTACTTAAGTCATAGGGCACCTAAGTGGCACAGGAACTTGCTTTTCATCTTGTGTCCTATGCCACAGGGAAAACTGAAGTAACAGTATGAGAATTTCCACTGATGCCCTTCACCTTACAGTGTCTGTACGATGCCTTCCTGCCTATGGCCATAGGCAACATTTCCACACTCTTCCCCAAAGCTGACCTTTCCACTAACATACTAATTCCCACTTCCTCTCACCTACTTAATAGCAACTCTCTCAAAAAGGACTCTCCCTACTTCATGACTTGTTTGCTCACTGTAGCTTTATTCTCATCAGCATGCAAACATGCTATTCTTTCTCCCTACTTAGCAATCTTACTTTTCACCCTTCTTCTCTTGCCAGCTTCCAGCCTCTTTCTTTGCCATCTTCTGTTATAAAACTCTTTTAAAAACACATCCACGCTCATTATCTCTGGTTACACTCTTCTCCATTCTCTTTCAACTATTCCAATCAGACTTTATTGGAAATATTTCTATCAGGTCGCAAGTCGTCTCCATGCTGTTATATTTTATAGTCTGCTCCCAGTCCTTATCGTATTTGACTTAGTCACCACAGTTTACATAGTCAGTTTTTCTATGTTCCTGATGCTTTTTCTTTTCTTTTCTTTTTTTTTTTATTCCATAACAATGCAGTTCCTTGACTTTCCTCTTATTCTACTGGTGGATTCATAGTTCTCGTTCTTCTCCCTAACTTCTTAACATGGCATTATGACCCTTCTTTGGTTTACTGATTGTCACAATTAAGATAGAGCATCCAGTAGGCAGTCATTAAATATAAGTCATCTGAATGAATTCATGAATAATGGCTACTGCTTAGCATAGTTACCATTACAAAGTAACATTTCAAGAAATGTTTTCTGGTTAACGAATGAGTAAATCTAAGAATGAAATAATAGCAGGACATGATGTGAATCCTAGCTCATTTCTCTTCCCTCAGACCTAATTTCAATCTATTTAAGAGGACAAAAAATTCCTTATAAAATATAGATCACATAGGTATGTTCTGTTTGGAGAAATTCCTGACCACTGCTTCTAAACCATCTCCAACTCCCAATGTCCAGCCACTCTATCACAACTGGGAATAGTAACTGGCAGTTATGACTATCTGTCACCATCTTTTTCACTTACTTATTTCAGTCTGTCTGTTCACGGATGCCTACACAATGCCTAGCACACCGTATGCGCTCAATAAGATTTGTCAAATGAATGAAGGGATGTGATAAAGCCTGATATCTTTAAGAGTCAAATTGCCTAATTTGCATTATAGAAAGAAAAAACAGAAACAAGAGCTGGGTTTGAGGAATTAAACCCTTCTGAGAACAGGTATAATCTGACCCATAGATAAAATTGCCTGTGTGTGTACAACGAACAGTTTGTAATACACGCATGGAAGTCAATGTCTTTGTATGTGAACCATCCTCATTATACTCTTTTTCCATCGACAGATGTAGAACTCTACAGCACTGCTTCTCAACCTTTTTATCATTATTCCTCAGTAAGCAAACTTTTTAGACATCTTTACTAGTTCCTAATGACATCTCCGTATCACTGATATACTCTCTATTTACATACTGTAGGCACATCTGGGCTTTATACATTAAAAGAGGGTTTTTTTCTAAACTCGCCCCCAACCCCAAAACTAATTTCAGCCCCTTGGGAAAGATAATGTTCATGCTGAGAAGACACACTACAGCACCAGCATTTGCTAAATTCTTAATTAGTACAATATTATTTCAGGTATCAAAGTTTTCAAGTAGATGCACTATCTTTTGGACATGTCCTTTCTTTGTTCCATTTCCTGAGATGCACTGTTTTCTCAAATAACGAGCCCATAATGCCTAGGGATTCTTTTATCCATTCCACCCTTCCCCACAAACCCCTCACCGTTTAGCTTCTACAAAGATTTACTAACGACTTGGATTCCATCCTTGAGACCAACATTCATCAGGGTTCAGGAACTCATGTCTGTAACATGGTTGGAGACTCGGCCACAACAGTAAAAGCTGGGGCCAGTCAGTCACACACCAGTCAGACACACTGAAGTCTTCAGAGCATGGAGTCTCCATTTTTGTCTTTCTTTTCCCTTCTTGCATTTGTCTTCAGATCTTTAGTCACTGATTTGATGTGAACTGGTACATCTCTTCTTTCTTTTTAATGGCTTGCTTTGTGTGAATCAGAGGAGTTTGTGGGTGTTTTTACATCATTTTTTTTAGTGTTTTACTCTTGTTTTGATAAGCTAGCTTACAACTTGCTTAGTGTTTTATTTTGTTTTAATTTTTCCCTCTTCATTTCTGCTTCTTTGTATTTTCTTTGAAAGCTGCATTTTTTTTCTGTCTTCCTGCTCAGCATCTACCGATAGTCCTTGACTGGAAGTTGACTCTGTCATCCATCCTGCAGGAGTAGCCAGCCCATTGGTAGTACTGTCATCAAGCAAAAGGAATCCTCTCTCATAAATATCTGGCAAGAATTAACTACTAAATACAGACACATTCTTAACAGCCAAGCTGAAGAGCAGTCTGAATAACACTCATGGGTAATTGAAAGTAATTTCCATAGCACAAAATGGACTCTTCTACCTAGAGATATTATATGTTAACACCAGATATTTTGTCAACGTGGTTACAGTGCGGTGAGTAAGGAGAGGGCTTCCAAATCAGAACCCCAGCTATTTCCATTACCAGATATGTGGCCTGAGGAAAGTTCTTTGATTTGTCCAGGGATCAGTTTCTCTTTAGTTTCTTACTTGTATAGTAAGAATCATCACACTTACTTGCTGGGATGGTTGCATGGATTTCAAAAGCAAAATGGAACTCCATAAATGGAACCTATTTTTATGTATATATTACATATATGTACGTGTGTGTGTATATTTTTCATTATGCTTTTAGAATCCATCTGTCTTTTCATATGTCATGTTTTCCACTTGGCAATTAACTTGGGAATTACTATGAATTAATATGATCTTAGGTACCCTGTCACAATTTTTGCTTCACTTGTAAGACAATTATTTAGGCTTATCCAATGGCTGCAGTTATCAGTTCAGGTTTGGAGCCACCCAGTCTGGATAAATCTCATAGCATTTTCTACGATTGTTGGGAAAACAGTCCCAAGATATATCCCCAGTGACTAGGAATAATACCATAGGAGATAGTGGAGACCATGAAACTTTTGATAGAGATTATATGTTCTAATTAAGGCCATTCAAATTGAAAAGTCAATGAGAATGGCCCACTAAAATAAAAAGGTTAAATTCTGTGCTACCTTAGCACGTACCATGCTTTTGTGTGGAAAGGACTATGGAAATATACATTTGTGTGAAGTATAAGTATTTACCTATTTTGGATGGCTGCATTAGCAAAAGGAACCCTCCCTAAGATTACATGCAGCTCAAGTATGTCAGATTGTTAATGGGAAAACCCAGAAAAGTATCAATGGCTACCTGATATGGACTAGTAAGCTCCTATCTTAAAAGCTGCATAGAATTATCATTGTTCTTCCGTAAATCAGAGAAGAAAGCCACCATAAGAACTATACCATGCTCCTCTGCTGCCTTCCACACTTTGTTTTCCCTACAACAAAGACATTCACCAGCCCCCCAGCTCACATACTTTATCGATCTCAAAAGTATTTTTTTTAATTTTTAATGTTTATTAATTTTTGAGGGTGGGGAAGAGGGTCAGAAAGAGAGGGAGACACAGAATCAAGGCAGGCTCCAGGCTCTGAGCTGTCAGCACTGAACTGGACATGGCCTCATGAGATCATGACCTGTGCCAGAGTCAGACACTTAACCAACTGAGCCACCCAGGTGCCCCTGAAAAGTGCTCTTAGTAGGCCTCCATAACCTAGGGTAGGAAAACTGACTGCAATATGTAGCTTGCATATAAGACAGCTTTGAGATATATGCGAAATTATTAAATATCCCAACATGCCTATAATTTAATTTCCTTCTTTTAAGTTGCTTTATTTCAATTAATTTTTTCTCTTATCCATTTATACATTCAACCTTTCAGCAAATCATTTTGGTTTTACCTTTAAAACACCCAAATTTTTACTCTTTCTCATCACTTTGATTGAAGGCCATCTTCTATCACCTGAATTATCACAATAATCTCCTAATTGTGAGCCACAGGGGCCGTGAGCCACATGTGGTTATTGAGAGCTCAAAAAGTAGCTAGTCCAAACTGACATATGCTGCAAGAATAAAAGACTCAATGTCAAAGTAATGTAAAATATCTCACTAAGTTAAATAAAACAGGTCACCAATACTATCTCACCTAGTTCTTTTGACTTTATGTGAGGATACTAGAATATTAAATATTACATATATGGCTCACTTTTGTGGCTGGGTTTACTTTTGTATTGAATACTACTCTTCATCTTTTCTCTCTGCTTCTACTCTTGCTTCCTTTTACTCAAATTTTCAAACCAGAAACCTGTTGAAATGTTACTTAAATTGTGGCAGTCCTATGCTTGACAATGGATTTTCATTTTGCTCAGAATAAAAGACAATCTTTACTATGACCTGCAGGTCTATATAATCTATACAATCTGATTCCATTTACTCTCTGACCATATCTCCTACTATTCTCCTTCTGGCTTCCACAAATTCAGAGGCACTGGTCTTTTAGCTTATCTCTGAATTTCATGTCTTTGGAATACCCGCCAGCCCTGACCCCCCATCATCTTTCTACTTTCCTCTGTCTGGCTTGCTTATTCATTACTTTTAGTTTCTTTCCATCCTTTCAAAGCCTCCTTTACTCTGTCCCAAACTTGGTATCATTCACTCCTGCTTCAATTTTTTCTCTTTATCACTTACCACAAATATGTGCGTGTATACATATATATTTAAAATATTTTTATGTTTATTTTTTATTATTGAGACAGAGAGAAACAGAGCTGAGTGGGGAAGGGGCAGAGAGAGAGGAAGACACAGAATCCGAAGCAGGCTCTGGTTCTGAGCTGTCAGCACAGGGCCCGACATAGAACTCGGACCATGAACCATGAGATCACAACCTGAGCCGAAGTCGGAAGCTTAACCGACTGAGCCACCCAGGCGCTATATATATTTAAAATTTATCTGACTTGTGTGTCTCTATCCTAATAATGTAAGCTCTCCAAGAACTGGAAAATACATCTAGTTTGTTTATAATAGTACTTTCAGCACCTAAAACAGTGCCAGCTGCATAGTCAATATTCAGTAAATATTTGTTGAACAAGGATCTGTTCCAACTTCTTACTGTAGCCTCAAGGCTCTCTAGAAATTTGGTTCAACTTACCTTACCACTGTAAATTCTCACCTAAAATTTTATTTTTCTTTATTCCATTGCACTAGCTTCATAGTCCCCAAACAGCCAAGCTCATTTTTGTCTTGCACTTTTATTTGCTTTTTCTACTACCTGGAATATTCTTACCTCCAGAGCAAACTCTTTTGTAATTTTTCGATTTTTAGAAAGGACTTTCTGAAAATGTGCTATAAAGAGAATATCTAACCATATCTTGCCACCATATGAAACTGCATTATACATACATCTTTGCCTGGCTCTCTGCTTATTTACTGTCTTTTCACCTGAATATGAGCTCATGCTGGGAAATATCTCTCTTACTCATCATGACATTTCTAATGCCTAAAACAGTGCCCGGCCTGTAGCCATATCCATTAAGAATTTGTTAAATAAATACAAAGTAATTATGTCCAGGAGATATTAAGTGCTGATGATTCAAATGAACATTAGGCTAATTCTGTGGGGAAAATTGAAAAGTAAACAAATTAGTGTATGATAAGCTCAAAGACAGAAGCAAACACAATGAAGTTCTGCGCTTTTCTGAAATGGCAACTTGAAACTAATGGTGCAAAACTGGGAATAAATTGGACCTACTCCCCACCTTCAACCCTACTGCATCTCTTAAAGAGCCTGCTCCCACCCTTCCCTGCACATTCAGTCTTTAGAGGGCTATACATGAGAAAGTGATGCTTTCTTGCCATGATCTTAGCAATTGTCAATGCTTCTCTCCAGCGAATGAATTTGGGATTAAAAGCTATGATTAAGATACTGGCAACCTACGACTCCAGGGCCACTCTTGAAGAGACACTGGCTTTAGAGTTGTAAGAAGGGAACCACTTCAGGGTGTCACCATTAAGAAGGAGCCACAGTGCAAACACAAAAATGATCAAAGGCAGAAGAGCCACAGAGAACTTCCTCAACCCCAGCACAGACACACTTCACCAAACATTCACGCTCTCTTTGATCAAACCTGGTAAGTGGCAGGCTCTTGATGCCTAGGCCTAGAATGAATGAACCAATAAAATGACCAGACAAGTAGAGGGTGATGAGTGAGAACTGGGGTGAATCTATGTCTATACCTTGCTCAGCCCCCTAAAAGTCCAGTGACAATGGCCATGTTGAGTATTCTGTTAGACTCATCATCTTTAAAATGGAGCCAGTGATAGCATTCTCAAACGGTTATTCTAAGTGTAATAAATGTAAAATTCTTGTCATAGGTGGGGCCACTTTGTAAGCACTAAATGATGATTAACTACTATTATTTCCAGAGTCCTTTACATGGATCACATGGCCAAACCGTTCCTAAGGTCTCTAAATATAAAGGCTCTCTCTTTCTCTCCTAGCAGCTGTTACCATATTCCACCTGTCTGAGTGAGAATGAGTCAAGCAGAAGCAGTTCAGCCATTATTTCTTATTAGTCTCCAGAGAGAAAAGGCATTTCCTCTAAAATACATGGGCACAGACCTAAATGAGACATTAAAGATCCCTTAGTCCAGCTCTATCATTTTACAGATGAAGAATGAATCTCTTGGGTGGAAAAGGACTTTTCTGTAGAAGTACATATTCTTCCGAAGATCTTAGCAGAGGCCTTTCCAATACAGAGAATAGAAGAGAATGGCCCAGGAGACAAGAGCTTAATGATTCAACTACTCTTAGTTCAAAGTAAGGAAACTGTCACTAAGTCGGCACAACTTACCTAATGAAATATTATAGTTTCTATAAGTAACTGGCCGATATGAACTACCATCTGAAGTCAGAGTGATAGGTCCACAAGATGACTCACTGAGCAATAGCACACACAGAAGCAACTTGTTTATTTATTTATTTTTTAATGTTTATTTATTTATTTTTGAGAGAGAACATGTGTGAGCAGGGGATGGGCAGAGAGAGACAGAGAGATTGAGAATTCCAAGCAGGCTCTGTAGCCAATGTGGGGCTCAAACTCAAGAATCATGAGGTCATGACCTGAGCCAAAGTCAAGAGTCAGATGCCTAACTGACTAAGCCACCCAGGTGTCCCAACAACTTCTTGTTTAGATCAAGGGACTGAATAGGAAGATGTGTTGTCAGAAAGTATCATAAGTTATAGGCATTAATAGAAACATGCACATTTATCCTGTGAATGAGTATGACATTTTCCATGCATGCAGTTCCACCACTCAGGTAGAGACTCTTGACTGACAGTGTAGCTAGCTGGTTTCCTGAAACGCACCACCAATGGTAGTAGTTTCATTATCTTTAACAACTGGTATTTTTTGGCAATGAACTAGTGGTTCAGTGATCAGCTCATTTGGAATGGTAAGAGGTACCCAGCTGGGCCTCCACTAGGCTTTCAGGGTTTAAGACTAAAAGAAATATTCAACCCTGTTAACTCCAGAAGAATTTCAAGCTGACAATGGCAATTAGAGTCTTTTCCCCAATAGTTCATCATCAGACAGTTTGGATTTTGCAGTTATAAGAGGATTTTAGAGTGGGAATAGAATCATAGATTCTTCTGCATTTCCTGTGTCTTCCAAACCTCCAATTTTAAGGTAAGACAATTAAATATTGCTTTGTACTAGTAGGATAGGTGCTAAGTGACAAACCCAAAGCTGCACACTCAGATCCCACTTCAAGGAAGTTTCTGCTGCCAGCTAACAGGACTTTAGTTAGTGGATAACCTTCAGCTGGTATTTCCTTTGGGTCCACTTCAGCTTCACAGCCATGTGTGGCCCCAACCAGTGACTGGGCAGGGCATCGGTACAGGAGCCAAACCATTTCTGGCTGGCATAGTAATCTTCTAATGGGTACTCTTCATTCTACAGCACCCACTGCACTCCGGTGTGACAGCTCTCTCTTCCCAATGCTACCTTCTCCCCCTTGGCTTTCACAGGTCTTCCTCCCTTATTTATGCATTCCTAACTCTGTCCAGAGTTCATTTTCCAGGACTCTCAACAAGCTCTCTGGCAACAGGTTTCATCAGAGAGAAAAACAAAGCTTGAACAGAAAGAAGAGGTGTCTAAGCCAAAGTTCTCAAAAGACTTATTTAAAGGAAAAATTAAAGACTCATGGAAATAAAACGAAATCATTTTTAAATACTGCTAAGTCCTGCTAGAAGTTCTTAGATTTTATAAAGTAAAATTTATTGTGAGAATAAATAGGAAATGCACAGCACAAAACATATTATAGTAAATGAAGGGTCTTCTAATGTCCTTTGTGGCAGAATAAAGCAGATATCTACTTCTGTGCAGCCAGAGTGAAAGCCCATACTAAGGACTCCCACTGAAAAGCCACATTCAACTTGCTCGTTGTCTCCTCTGTGTGAGGTGTTGTCGGCCTCTAATAATAGCAATAATTAAGGGAGATGGGTAGAAACTTTCATGCATCATGGAAAGATAGTTTTCCAGGCATTATGTAAATTGATGTGTATTTGAAATATGCTAATACGCACAATGTCATGTTGATATAATAACAGATGGCGTTTTCATTTTGGGGAGAGATGAAATGTGATACTGTTCTATCCTTGATGGAATCCTCTGGGAATCAGTTGGGTTGTCAGAGGACTTGGTATTAAAATAAAAATGTATATAATTTGGAATGTAATGGACCATAAGGAATCCTTTCAAAAATATGATGACCTAGGAGTGTTTCAATTGTGGCTGTTCACTGCTGCTGACTCTGCTCTGAGATGAACAAATCTGGTGGTGCTCATACGTTCCTGAAAATTTCCAATTCTCAGATGGAAGATCTTAGTTAAATAGTAGTTGCCTCTTCTGTTTGGAAATGCAATGAAAATCAGAATTCGTTAAAGTCTCAGGGTCCTCAAACCAAAAATTATTCTTTCTTTGCAGAGTTACATTGGTTCAATCTATTGCTACTTTTGATAAAAAGACTAAATGGGCTAAAGCTTTGCGTATAAATGCATCACCTTCAGACTTCAATACAGAAACCAGTCATAATAGGTATGAAACTGACCATTTAGTTGAGTGCTCACTAGGTTCTAGGTATTTTGGCCAAGTGTTTTATATATAAAGTACCTCAATTCTCACATCACTATCAAATAGTTTTTATTGTCTCAATTCAATGATGAGAAAACTTGCACAAAGTCATACAGTTAACAAGCCGTGAAGTAAGAATCTGAACCTAGAGTGTTAAATATCAAAGCCCCAAGTTTTAGAAAGGCTATTAATGCAATTGCAAATATCAATGCAAACCTTGAATTCCAAGCAGTAAAGCAGCATGCACAATGAGCTGAGGAAAGAGAGAGAGGGAGAGAGGGAGGAGGAGAGAGAAAAAGAGGGAGAGGAAGAGTGGGTGGGGGGAGGGAGGGGGAAGGAGGGAGAGAGGGAGAGAGAGAAAGAGAGAGAGAAATAGTGAGAGAGCTCTTGTGGCCAGAAATTCTGCCTAACCTCATTTTTAAACTTCCCAGTACCAAATACAATGCTTAGCACTCCTTAGGACTCAAGGACTTGATTTATTCAGTATCAGGTCCTGAACTGCAATTGGAGCACTAATATATATAGAGAGAAAATACAAGTGTCGTGGATGTGATCCTCACATCATTCTAGTATTTCTAAAATAAAAGTCAAAATGGCTCTGTGACTATAACATAAGAGTTAAAAGAATGAACAGCATGAGCCTATGAATTTGACCTGACCTCACATTTTGGCATTGTCCTTTATTAGCTGAGCAAGTTACTTAATATCTGGGAGTCCCAGTTTCCAAAAAAATAGGTTTTGTAAGTCTCAAATAAGGGCACTGTGAGGATTAAATAAGATGAGGCTTGTCAAGTACTTAAAATGCTATATTTATAGAACAGGCCATGATAATTGTAATCATCTTCTTCCCTACCCTTCGCCAGGTAAGCTTGACAGCAATATGTCAATAATTTTTACATTAAACTTCTAGTTTTAGTTGTAGTTAAACTGTTTTGATTGTCAAATCTATTGACTCAAATGGAAGGTTGGATGTGACCAATAGCTTAGCAATCAAAAGTGGCAAGTGAACTTTCTGAATCACAGAGGCTTTTTTGTTGTTCTTGCATTAGCAAAATCTAAGAGGTAAGACAAGCATTACAGTAAACATGGAGGCCATTTCTTAAATCTGATCCTTTATATTTATACATACCCTTTTTATATCATTTACATATATCCTTTATATTTTATAAAAGATAAAAAAAACTTGGGGCGCCTGGGTCGCTTAGTCGGTTAAGCGTCCAACTTTTGCTTAGGTCATGATCTCGCGGTTCGTGGGTTCGAGCCCTGTGTCGGGCTCTGTGCTGACTGCCAGCTCAGAGCCTGGAGCCTATTTTGGAGTCTGTATCTCCCTCTCTTTCTGACCCTCCCATGCTCACGCTGTCTCTCTCTCTCTCTCCTAGAAATTAAATATATATATATATATAAATTTTTTTCCTTGATCTTTCTTCACTCTGAGTTTATAAAAATCCTATCAAGCAGATGTCATTATGCCCTTTTCAATCACTGAGAAGACTGCAAAGTGAAGTAAGGTCAACTGCTCAAAGCCCCAGAGCCAGCTTTTTACGTTTGCATGTGTTTGTGTGTGTACTTCTTCTTCTGTAAATTGCCTATTCATTTTCCATGCCTGTTTTTTACCAGGGTGTTCAACTTCTAATTACGAATTTGTAAAAGCTGTTTATATATTACAAGCATAATTTATCTAACACACTGCTCCGTGCAGTTTTTCCAGTTTGTCTTACTTTTAAACTTTGTTACTATTTTTCTCTATAAAATGTTTAAACTTTTATGAGATGAGATTGATCTTTTTCATTAGTCTCTAGTTTTTGGTGAAATACTTTAAAATCCTCCTTTATCTCAAGAGTACAGAAATAATTACCTAACTTTTTCTCTAATCCATCTGGAAAGGTCCAAAACAACCTAACATCCCATCAATATTGCAATGATTAATATATTTGGATGAGTGAGCTATAGGTCATTTTTCATTTTCTTCTTCAGATCTTTGTGGATTAACTATATTAGGGTCTCTCTAGTCCATCTAAACTAGTCTACACCAAGAAAGGGAATTTTATGGCTCATGAATCTGGCTAGCTCAGGAGTAGTCCCTCTTTAGGAGAAAATGATTCAGGGATTACTGTGACCAGAAGAAGGTTTTTCCTTTTCACTCTGCTTTGCATGTCATAGCTCTGCTGCTTCTGCTTCATTCAAAGACAAAATCTTACCTCCTAATGAATAGATTCCTGTCTGGCATTGTGCAGGGGCAACAGTGGAAAGCCATTAGAGTTCCTTCTGAGGAAGTAGGCTTTCATTTACCCAAAAGCCTCAAGGTTTTAGTTCACTGGCAGTGGTTAGGTCGTGCTCATCCCTCATCTAACCTCAATGGCCCAGGTATACTGAGATTGCCTAAAGCCGATCAAGAACCAGCCCTGAAGTTGAGATTGGGGTCAATCTCACCAACTACAGTGCAAGAAGTAGGGTGAATTTTTTGAGAAGCAAAGTACTGCCTGTCAGAAAAGAAAAAAAAAAAAAAGATGCCAGTGATGTAACAAATTTTCTCTATAAATATTTCTTGCATATATTTATATTTATATATAAAAAGGGTAGGTGATAAAACAAAACAAAATAAAAATGTTAATGAAGTAGTTTTCTTCTCTCAAACAGTAAGTGCCTTCTCAGAATAAAGAGATAAGTTATTTGTGGAAGTGCAAATTCTAAGCCATCATATCTAGCATCCCTGACTTTGCTCTAGACTGAACGTGTTAACTATGTGGTCCTCAGAAATGTCACTCATCTGCTTAATTAGCCCTAAAGGAAGCACTTGTTTCAAATTAGGAGCAATAGCATTTCTGAAAAAGACATAATAGCGTTAACAATGGCAACTTGTTTAAGTAATAGTGCTTTTAAAGCTGATTTTTAAATGAGACTGACTGAACCCAGGACTATTTTCACTTATTTGGTATTCCTCATCTCACAAGCATCCAGATTTCATTACCTCAAACCACAACAACCATCAACATTTGCTACGAGGGAATTAGTTCTGCAGTTATGTGTTGGCTGGTATTAGAAACAGCAAAGTTATAATAACAGTGCAATCATAAGTGTGTTTCTCATGCGTAACTGTTTGGGTTTTGTGCTTCCTTATGGTTTAAACAAGATCTTAAACTAGTTTCTATAAGAGCTATTTCCATGCAAGTATTCACATGTTGGAAAAAAGTAACTGACACACAAGGAGAAAGAGGGAGAGCTCAAGTGAGAGTCAGGTGACATGAAGGACCTGAAGTATAATGTTCTACTATGTGACTGGTTCAAATTATTTGATAATATCTCTCCTGAATAGTTAATAGTATCTATCCAGTTGATTCAACAAGTGTAACTGTAAATACCTTTGTTTCCTCTTTCTAGTTTCCATCATTACCCTGGGTTTTTTGTTTGTTTGTTTTTTGGTGTTTTGTTTGTTGGTTTTGCCAATAAGCCTATTCTTTCTTACTGTTGTGCTTGAGTTTACCTCAATTCTTACCTCAATTTACTCACCTTCACTACTGTTTCCAGGTGTTTCAAATATTTTGGTGGAATATGTAAATTATTCTTAAATAACAGCTATGTAAAGTGTGCATATGCTGTTTGGTCAAACAACTTTTATTTTGAGAATGAAACTTCCCTATATCATTCTGTCAGTAATGTTCTCAATCACAGATGCCAGATCACTTCCCATCCATAAAAAGGACCTGGTAGTTAATGAGTACCCCTCACTCCTGGCAAAGAGATGATCTCAATCAAGAGTGTGTAGGCATACACAAAAGCACTGGAGGGAAATTTGTCTTTCGGCTCATGAGCTATAATAGTAGAGGCTTCTGCTGGTCTCTTTCCCACAACATAGGAAGATACTGAAAAGTCAGCAAAGCTAATACCCACAGAAGGAAGCAGAGCTTAGCGACAGAAAAATAAACATGACTCCTAGATTCAAAAGAGGCTAAAGAGAACTTTTCTGAATCTTCTAAATCCATGAGCCAATCATTCCTTTTTTTTAATCTATTCCACTAAGAGATAGCTTTCAGGTGTCACAAAAATACTTATGGCCAATACCACATCTCTATGAAATGAATCTTTTCCTTTCTCTAATGTTTCATACTGAGTTGCACTTAATTAATACTTAATAGAGATTATTTGAACTTAAGTTAATAACAATTCTAAATGAGGACCAATATACAAACAGAATGTGGTAGGAGCTACCGTATGAGGGTGAGGATGGCAGCAGTGGTAGTGATAGTAACAGGATATAAGTAACATGAAAGTTTTTGAGGAGTATTCATTAGTAATGTAGGAAGACGCTGCTTCAAAATACACAGCACCTCCTATAAAACTTTATCCATAGTATTCTTTGGTTGCTAATGTGATTTAAAAAATTGTGGGTTCATATATGCAAATAGATTTTTCTGGTGGAAGAGACTGTCTTTTAATATATTTATAGAAATGCAGAGGCAGTGCATATATAGGGAGTGAATTGCTTGTGATGTGGCTAAATGACTGACAATCATTCTTCTCTGACCGTTAAAGTCAACCTGTCTCCCAGCTCTACCACCATAGAATGGCAAGAGCATTACTTCCTGACTCTTCCCAAGTTAAGAGATTTACACCAGCAGTACTGAATATTTACACATGCCTCATCAGAGCTACATAGACCCAATCTACACCAACTTATATACTCCAGTGGGCTGCAGAAACTATTTTAGAGCCCTGGGCCATATAAAAATATCATCTTGAAGTTGCAAATGACATATCAGATAAAGGGTTAATATCCAGAATCTATAAGGAACTCACCAAACTACACGCCCGAAAAACAAACAACCCAGTGAAGAAATGGGCAGAAGACATGAACAGACACTTCTCCAAAGAGGACATCCAGATGGCCAACAGACACATGAAACGATGCTCAGCATCCCTCCTCATCAGGGAAATACAAATCAAAACCACACTGAGATACCACCTCACGCCAGTCAGAGTGGCTAAAATGAGCAAATCAGAGAACTCTAGATGCTGGCGAGGATGTGGAGAAACGGGCACCCTCCTACACTGTTGGTGGGAATGTAAACTGGTACAGCCCCTCTGGAAAACAGTGTGGAGGTTCCTCAGGAAACTAACAATAGAACTCCCCTATGACCCAGCAATAGCACTGCTAGGAATTTACCCAAGGGATACAGAAATGCTGAGGCATAGGAGCACATGTACCCCAATGTTCATAGCAGCACTCTCCACAATAGCTAAAACATGGAAAGAGCCTAAGTGTCCATCAACAGATGAATGGATCAAGAAGATGTGGTTTATCTATACCATGGAATACTACATGGCAATGAGAAACAATGAAATCTGGCCATGTGTAGCAACATGGATGGACCTTGAGGGTGTTATGCTGAGCGAAATAAGTCAGGCAGAGAAGGACAAATATCATATGTTTGCACGTATAGGAGGATTAGGAGGAACTTGACGGAGGAACAAGGGGGAGAAGAAGGGCGGAAATGGTGGGGGAAAGGGAGAGAGGCAAACCATGAGAGACTCTTGAATGCTGACAAAAACTGAGGACTGATGGATGTGGGGGGGGGGATGGGCATGGAGGAGGACACTTATGGGGATGAGCACTGAGTGTTATGTAGAAACTAATTTGACAATAAACTATTTGTAAAAAAAAAAAAAAATATCATCTTGATAGCAGCATAAAATACCACATGGGGCAGAAACATGCAATAGTTTAAAGTATTATCTCTACGTTAGGAGCTTCAATTTGAGACTACTCTGTAGCCTCTGGTAACACATTAACCACAAGCAAGGTAAAAGAGCCTGCCCAAGTTTGATCCCTAACCTGTAGAATGAGAGTGAGAGTAGCACTTCACTCAAATGGTTATTTAACAACATGAGAAAATGCTACACAGGCATTTTGCCAGAATACAAAGTCCTCCCTAATCATCTGAAAATAAAAACATGTATATATATGCACATATTTTTAAATTAGAACCTAGAATTAGAGCTCTAAGGGTAGTGAAAACCATAAGCTCTCAGTTTACTAATGATGAAACAAAAGCTCAGAGTGAAAAGGACCCTAGCCCCAGACAACACAACCTGGTGATAATAGAAGCAAGGGCAGGTAGATGTTTTCTATTTTTCAATACTGTGAACTCTATATGTAACTGGAAGCCTTTCCTCCAGAGCCTGTGGACATAAAATGAACATCCTTCTAAATACCAGTGGTGGGTTGGAGCCTATATGGGAAACCACATACTCATTTATACATAGACACCTGCATTCTGATACCCATCTAAGCGACTCGATTTACAACTAATTATTCTGTTTTGCCAATGAGAGACTTCCTGTATTTTTCAGATTTCTCCGAAATATAATCATTACTCATCTGTCTTTTATGTTCTGCCTGTAGAATCCTTCCTTCTCCCTCTCTATCAACTTGCATGTGTATTTGTGTGTGTTTTTTAGCTGAATTCATGTTTCTACCTATGCATACACCAAACACAGGATCATCACACCTACCTCAAGGATTGAGCCTGTACAGCCTTTCCCAAAATGTTTTTCAATACACTGCTCCCCACCACGCCAATCCCTTACAAAGTGTGATCCAATGGGGCACCTGGGTGGTTCAGTCAGTTGAGCATCCAACTTCGGCTCAGGTCATGATCTCCCAGATTGTGAGTTCTAGCCCTGCGAAGGGCTCTGTGCTAACAGCTCACAGCCTGGAGCCTGCTTTGGATTCTGTGTCTCCTTCTCTATCTTCCCCAGCTTTGCATTCTTTCTTTCTCTCTCTCAAAAATAAATAAAACATTAAAGTTAAAAAAAAGTGTGATTCTTGAGTTTGTGACCACTTAAAGAGGGCATGTGGGAGTCTAGAAAGGCCATAAGCACCTGCTTTTAGGCACCATTGTATAACTTGGCAGGAAGTAGGGCAATAGCTTCAGGAAAGACTCAGTTCTCCCATAAACAGGATCTTCATTTAATGAAATTTGTTTCCGGTGGTAAACATTTCTTTTCTCCTCTTGAACCAAATACCTTCTCACAGTCTGAAAAAAAAAAAAGTCTTTTCCTTCAAAATGTTCCATAATGATGAGGTAGCTCTCTTTTTCTTTTCTTCTCAAAGGAATTAACTTTGATTCACTTTTGATTTTTTTAAATCATACTTAAAAAGCCCAAGCCCCTGAATCAATAACACAGGGCTGCATTTTCTGTCCTAAACAATTATTTACAGATTGTGGGAACACTTGCAATTGCACATGCCACTTAGGCAGTACAGGAGGTGAGCCACTTGCCTTTTAACTCGATAGAGGGTGGATGAAAGAAGTCATTGGGGACATGGGGGAAAAAAAGAAAGAAAAAAAGAAAAGTTCATAAGGTACCAGGATTCTAACATCCCTACTTTAGGAACTGGAAGGAAGTTCTAGGTTTAGAAGCAAATGGAGCTTACAGAAAGAAAGCACAGTATTACTAAGTCAGATGCACTGGTGGAGAGAATATCAAACCACATAGCACTGAGTCAAATTAAAACATCTTAACATAAATAAATAGGCTTATAATTGTGAAATTGTTGGCTATCATAAAATATCTATGGTACAGATTACTCGATATGGATATTCTTCATCACATCATTGGGCAGTTATTACATTTATTCACAATATTTTTCTAATTATTTTTAAAAATTTTAATGCTTTTTTTTCTTATTTTTGAGCTAGAGACCATGAGTAGGGAAGGAGCAGAGAGACAGGAAACAGGATCCAAGGTGGGCTTTGCACTGACACCAGAGAGCCCAATGAGGGGCTTGCATTCACCAACAAGATCATGGCCTGAGCCGAAGTCTGACACTTAACCAATTGAGCCACCCGGGCACCAAATTCTGGGGGTTCATTTTTCAATGAACAAAAATATTTCACTGTCAAAACTTGCCATGACGAGTGACTAATGGAGAGCATTTTGTAAATACAAGAATGACTATTCCAAGAAACAGTCTTTATCTATTGAGAACTGACAGTTACCAGAGGGGAGATAGATGGGGAGGGCAGACGAAATGGGTGATCAGGATTAAGAAGGAGACTTGTAATGAGCACTGGGTGATGCATGGAAGTGAATCACTATATTGTACACCTGAAACTAGTATAACATATGTTCATTATACTGGAATTGAAATAAAAATGTAAGAAGACACATAAAATACCTAGAAGTACACCAGAATGTCCTAAGACTCCTGATAGCAGATCTGTCCTAAATGTCAATAGAGCCTGGCAGTATTACAGCACAGAGATGGAAAATAAACTTCATCTCAAAAGTCAACTGTGAGGTGCTGATTTGGGTTTCCTAGAGTGATATACTGAGAGAGATTCTGAGGTTGTTCTATGCTTGATATAATCTACTAACAATTTTTGTCATAGATGCAGAAAAGGGAAAAAGGCATAGTGGTCCATGAGTCATATGGTTGACTTTAGTTCAGGATACTTCTCTCTCCTTAAAACCTTCTCTTTTAACTAGTACTCACTAATCACTCTATAAATCGTTGTTTAATGAACATGTATATGAGCCCCAAACTCTACCTTGCTATTGTCTCTATTCTCCTTTGAGTCCTTACTTATTTCAGGGTCCACAATACCCACACTGGATGTTCTAACAACTAACCTCAGATTCTATAAATGCCTCACTACTTCACTGCATTCAAGTCTTGTCAAATCCTATGTTCCCACGGAGTCCTACCTGTCCTATTTCAAATTGCATTCATCCAATCTATTTAAAATCTAATTCCCTCATACTATACAAATAAGTTCTTTATAAGCCTACTGATCATTACCAGTCTCCCAAGCTGGACTGTAAACTCTATTCAAGTAGGAATCCTTGTTTTATCATAGAGGCTTAGTAGACACTCAGTTATTTATTAAGTGAGTAACATTTTACAGGTAACATTTTCCACCCAATTGCTTTACAAACATCGTGAAATTGAAGGCTGTATTCTATCTCTTTTGCATTTTCCTGAGACTTATAGCAAAGTACCAGGAATAGGCACTTAACTGAACATTACTAATTTGACTTGACTTAACTTTAATGAGCCGTTTATCATGCTATGCACTGCTGCTGCAATAAGAGGAAATATTTTTCAGCACTTAATGTGTACTAGGCACTGTGCCAAAGGATTTACATCTATTATCTCATTTAATCATCACAAAAGCTCAAACAGTTACATTCATTATCCTCATTCCACGGTGAGGATAGTGAGGTTGAGGGGGCCTCACCATTTCTCTCAAGTCAGCACAACTAGTTAAGTGACAGAGCGTGAGGTGCAGCCATTGTCTTCAGAGCCCAAGCATTTACCACTATACAAATAAAGTACAAAACACAGTTTGGGAACACACTTTAAGACTACCATATGGGAAGTAAGTTTCTGATTCTGGTTCTACTTGATGCTGAATGATTCACTTTCTTTTCATCCTGCCTAGTTTTTCCTACTTGATACTAAGAGATTTTTTTTTTCTATTTAAGCTAAGAGAACTGACAAAAAAATCTTGTGCAAAGTGCTTCGGATGGCTAAAATGAAAGCCTCCTCTAGATTTCTAAGAATGTAGAGGAAAATATTAGTTTAGTTCACTAGCAACCTGATGCTACAGGAAGACTGGATTATAATTAGCAGGGAAACAGTTCTTCAGAAATCACAAACTGAAACTCAGTGTGAAATACTTGGAACCCAAAGTGGAGAGAGCTGCTGCAGGAGACTGGGGCAGCCCATCCTTTCTGAGAGAAAGCAACCACGGTCCCAAGTTAGGGGAAGTGGGATAAATCCCACTCAACTGGACAGGCTGCAAACTCACAAAGGCTAATAATATTTCTGAAGTCAGTTCTCTGGTTGTAGGAGATCAAAATATCAAAGATCTCCTTAAACAGCCTTACAGATATTAAAGAAAAAATAAATAAGTCAGCTAATAAACATTAAGTTCCAAAGCAGGGAATTAGTTAGCACTTTCATGAATTCAAGTTCTGCTTATCTTTTTGTCATCCAGATTCATTTGAGCAAACCAAATCTTGCATTGGGCTAAGGTGTGATTCATTGCCAACAACGGAGTCTCACTCAGATGCTCCTTTGTATGAGGAGTAAGATTTCATGCAAAGACCACCATATGGAATCATTGTCCAATAAAATATTGCTGGAAGTAGAAAACTGACAGGGAGCAAAGGAAGTCAGCACTGTTCTACCTCTCTGTACAAATTCGCTACTTTGTCTTCCATTAACCAGCATCTTCTCCTTAATCTTGATATTTCCTACTATTTTTATTTTTTCTTTCAGATAGAATACTCTGTCTCCTTATTCTAGCACCTATGTGTCTAAATCAAAGCACAATAGGCTATCACTTCCCACCTAGCTATTAGAATGACTATTTTATTATTATTATTGGCAAACTGTACCCCTTGTACATTGTTGGTAAAGATGCAAAATGGTGCTGCCACTATAGCAAACAGTATGGAAGCTCCTTAAAACACTAAGATTGACCTACCATATGACATTGCTACATCCTTTGGGTACATATTTCAAAGAGGTATCTGTATGCCCATGTTCACTGCAATATTATTTACAGTAGCCAAGATATGC
Organism: Hyaena hyaena; assembly: GCF_003009895.1. NCBI lineage: Eukaryota > Metazoa > Chordata > Mammalia > Carnivora > Hyaenidae > Hyaena > Hyaena hyaena. The sequence continues at coordinate 3,328,684 of NW_024080739.1, read as the reverse complement.
CCATAAACAGAACAATGGATAAAGAAATTATGGTGCATACACTCAATAGAATGTTATTCAGCTTTAAAAGATAAGGAAAACCTATCAATTGTGACAGCATGGATGAACCTGGTGGACATTATATCAGTGACAGAAGGACAAATAAAGCATGATACCACTTCTATGAGGTTTACTACGCTCAAACACAGAAGTAAAGAACACAGTAGTGGTTGCCAGGGGCTGAGAGTCAGGAGAATGGGGAATTTTTCAATGGGTACAAAGTGGCAGTTATGCTAGATAACCAGGTTTTACAGATCTGGCATTTATCATAGTGCCCACAGTTAACCACATGATGTTGCACACTTGAATATCTGTTAAGAGGGTAGATCTAATGTTAAGTGTCCTTACAAAACAACATTAAACAACAACAAATATAAAAAACACTACCACCACCAACAAAGAAACACAAAGGGAAATGATGGAGGACGTTGGGTGTGACTATTACCTTGACTGTGGTGATATCACAGATGTTTGCATTCATCTGAACTTGAAATGTACATGTTAAAGATGTGTGGCTCCTTGTACATTGGTCACATATCAATAAAGCTATTAAAAATTACAATTGTGGTACATGGATATCAAAGAATATACAAATATGGATATTATAATTTAGGAACATATTGCTGTTTGTTTTTTTATCCAGGAACTGAGGGAGTTCTTCCCCAAATGTGAGGTATAAGTGGTGAATTTCACTCATTAGTTAACAAAAATTGTTTCTGTACCTATCATATGCCTGAAACTATCCTAAAAATTAAGAGGAGATGCTAAATAAGATAGGTAAGATTCCCTCAAAAAGCTTACAATTTAGTTGGGGAGAAAAGTAGTATACAAGTAAGAAAGTAATAGATAAAAGAATTTCAGATAGTGATAAATACTATTAAACCATGAGACCCAGGCTAGGAGTGGAATGATCATTCAAATTTGAAGTGAGAGGAGAATGATGCATAGGAGCCAACTAAATGAAAATCTTAGACAAAAATATTTCAGCAAAGGTAGAAACTTTGGCAAGCCTGGTGCCAGAATGGGATTAGTATATTCATGGAACACTCTTCCCTTGCTCTCTACACTCCAGCTGTGTTAACCAATATTCTGTAAAATCTAACAGCTGCTTCTTCCTCAAAAATGTGCTGTTACCTTTTCCTGGATTTTGTCCTATGCAGTCTCCTACTAGATCCCTATAGGGATCATTCCATCACTGCAATCCTTACATGTATTGACATGTTACTTCCTCAAAAGACCTTCTATGGCCAAGTGTTACCTAAATTACTACCGACATTTCAAAGAACTGTTCAAACCCTGTGTTGCTCAATATGAGAGTCACCAGTCTCAAATGTTTTTAACTTTAAATCAATGTAAATTAAATTTTTTTAAATCTAATTATTCAATACCACTAGCCAATTGCAAATGCTTAATACCCACATGTGACTACTGTGTTGGATAGCACAGAGAATATTTTAGTCATTTCAGAGCTTTCTACTGGACAATGCTATTCCACCTTGCTTTATATCTTGTAGAGCACTTACAATCTTGTATTTGTTTACTCATTAATTTTCTTCTCCACTTTAAAATACGAGAAGGCAGGGAATTTTGATACGAGCTTTTTTATCTACTTATTTCAAGTTCTTAAAAGAGGGCCTGATGCCAATTAGGCACTAATTTGTGGAATGCATCAAAGAACAGCTGTGTGAGTAGAAGGCAATAAACTAGTAAAAAGACTATGCCAGTCTGATGTCTCATCTATTGAAAATTTTTTATTTTTTTAAGGAAAGCATTTTAACAGTTCAAAAATAAAATGAACCCATTTTGTTGGTCAGTAAGTGAATACTTTATCATGTAATTTATTATTATTATTTCAGAGAGAGAGCACACAAGTAGAAGAGAGGGGCTAAGAAAGAGAAAGAAAATCTCAAGCAGGCTCTATACTCAATGTGGAGTCTGATGCAGGGCTTGATCTCGCAACCCTAGGATAATGACCTGAGCTAAAATCAAGAGTCAGACAACTGACTGAGGCACCCAGTCACCCCATCATGTAATTTTTTAAAACGTTTTGGCATCTCATTTCACTTTCACAAGTGTCTTAGTATATTCGATATAACTTTAGCCAAAGGAGATCATTTTATGAGACTAGACACAGAACAAGCATGAAACATGTAGACCCTTAGAGGAAAATCCATTTTATCCTATAAAATTAGGTAGTATATATTATATTCTAATTGCAATGGGAAGCCATTAGAGAGTTTAATATGGAATATGATTTATCTCATTTTAAAGCTAAGTTATAGTAATCCCAGGCAAAAAGAGGAAATTGTTGGGAAGAATAAGTTCCCCTAAAAGAACAGCCACAATATACACAGTCCCAGGTAAGAGTGAGGGTGGATGTACCTCAGTACTAAAGAAGAAAGTGGCAAAACATAAAGCTTAATCAGTAAGCAGGGATCAGGATGGGGTGCTAACAAGGACATATCTAACATCTGGGATGTTAACATAACAAGAAGCCAGAAAAGGAGCTTACACTGAAAAGTTTTGCCCTCCAAATGGATTGCTTTGGAGACAGTGAAGAGAAAGGAAGGTAGGAGAGCATTAATGTAGGGTAGTAAAAGCAGTTAGCTGGTTCTTAGATGCCCTAGTAACAGAAGATGATGTTGTTGCCTAATGGTAGGACAGTGAGATGCAGAATTATGGGTGGCTTGGTAAGATATTTGGGAGATACAATTTATAAGACTAAGCAATTAGCTATAGGACAAGAAGACTTGATATTTGACATGAATGGCTGAATAACTGTTGGTACCACGTATGTATTCAAATGAGAAGAATACAGTTGATGAGAAAGATGAAGAGTTCTAGTTTAGTCAAGCTATACTATAGGAACTTGCAAAATATCAAAGGTGATATATGCAGCTAATCATTAGATACAAAGGTTAAATGTCAGGAGAGAATTAGAGATACACATTTGAGACTACAGGCATATAGATGTTAAAACAGTGGATTTGTCTGGGGTGACTTTCTTCCTAAGCGGTGCCATCTTCTCAAAATGACATTTTTAGAGATAAATATGAGATCTTAGATATCATTTAGTCCAACTCTCTTATTTCTGGAATTAATAAACTGCTGTCCAGAGACAGGAAGTGATCTGTTAAAGACCATGTAGCAGAGCTTAATTGTTAGAGAGAAAGAAAAAAAAAGGGGGGGGGAGTGGAGTGGGGTTCAAAATTCATGTGTCTCAAACACAGTCCAGCGTCTTTATAGCGCACTATGGGTCTAGTTACACTGCAGCATGAACACCCCATTAAAAAAATGACAGCTTAGCTTACTTTATGTGTAAAATTTTCTTAATTTATAAAAGATCATATTACTCCTATGGATTAGTACAGGAATACTATGTGATTATGATCAATTACAACTGCTACAAGTTATTCTTATATTATTAATTAGTTTAATGAAGCATTAATTTAGATTGAAAATATGATACTATGGTTTTAATTTTAGAAATCAATATCTCATTAACAAGTTATTGCTGTATCTATAGGCATAACTAGATTAATCTCTTAGTGTAAAAAAAGCAACATCCTACATAGCAGAAACAAGACTTAAATTCATGAGGTGTTTTTACTTTTAATGTATTTGAAAGGAATATATTATCATCATGTTAATTTATAATTACTCTACTTTTTTTTAAAGCATTTTTTTTAAATGTTTTATTTATTTCTAGGAGAGAGAGAGAGAGAGACAGCATGAGCAGGGGAGGGTCAGAGAGAGAGGGAGTGACAGACTCTGAAACAGGCTCCAGGCTCTGGGCTGGCAGTCAGCACAGAGCCCGACGCGGGGCTCGAACCGACGAACCGCGAGATCATGATCTAAGCGAAAGTCGGACGCTTAACCGACTAAGCCACCCAGGCGCCCCATAATTACTCTAGTTCTATCTCTCTCTTCGGCTCCAATAATTCTGGGACATCATCCCTTTCTTAGTCTTTATGATGATGGAAGTAAGTACACCAGTCAATAATTATAACGTAGCATAATACAAACAAATTTTCTATGGGGCACTGTTTTCCATCTCTGTTCTTCATGGCACATAAAGGAATTAAAAATACTTTGTGTAAGTCTACGATTCTTATCAGTAAGTGAATATACCATCTCATTCCATTCTAAGCTATGGAAAAAATCAGAGTTATTGCTCATTCTTATGAACTTGAAAATAAAAGCAGTAAGCAAATTAAACCATTGAAATATCTTGGTCCTATCTCCAACCTGATAATCTACTATCTTTCCTGCCTCACTGTATTTCACTCACACTGATTTCTTTATGTTTCTTGAGTGTGGCAAGCTCGTTCCTGATTCAGGGTGCCTACACTCATTGTCTCTGCCTGGAATGTTCTTTCCTCAGGTCTTCCCACAACTACATCATTTTCATCATTAAGGCATTGGGTCAAATACCACTTTCACAAAGTCACTCTCTGACCACCATATCTAATGTAAATCCTCTTGCCCTTAGCTACTCTATAAAATTTTCATAATCTATTTTTATTTGCAGTAGTTATCACTTTCCATTATAAAATTATCTTGTTTGTATACTTTTTAAATAGATTTCCCTGTCTCTCCCACTAAAATGGCAGCAGGAAGGACACTGTCTTGTTCAAAGCTGTATCTGTAGTGATTAGTTCAGTGTTTCATACATAGTAGGGCTTCAGAAATATTTTTGGATGAATGATTCTAGCCTAACTCCCTGACTTTCTAGTTTAGAATCCTGTGGTCCACTAATCAATGATAGTGCTGAGGCAAGAATCCTAAATTTTTTACTTGAGGTGAAGCACTCTATCTCACACACTATTTTAATGTATTTCATCTGAAAGGGTCCTGCTGGAGGCATTTAAATATTTTTTAAATTTAGAAATAATAAGATGACAGACAACATTTATTGAACATGTTTACGTGTCATGTAGTGCACTAAGTATTTTACATGCTTTATACATTTAATGTTGGCAGCAACTTTAGGCTAGTAACTGTCACCCTTAGAGAAACAGAAAGAAACTCACACAGATTTCTAAGTAATGTGCACATGTTCACACAGCTAATATTTTTTATTATTCCAAACACTAATATCATAACTGTTTTGCTATGCTGTGTTGGATAAACTTTATAAGATATTTTATTAGGAACTGGAGGGAAAAGGAACCTTCCAAGAAAAGCAAACCTGAGGATAAATAAATAGCACAGCAAATTAGACTGGTTAAATTTGTATTCTTTGCAAGTTACAGTGTGATGACAAGATCAGCAGGGGCATTCACTAGCTTATATCATATTGATCACTAGACTAGAAGGCTTCTAGAAGGGTCTATGGCCTGAGGTTTGCTGATAGATTGTCCATCACTGTAACTTCTAAAGTGCCCAATGGAGACAGGTCAGCATTTAGGCCCCAAGGATAAAAAGATTAATAAAACTTACAAGCTCATATTTCACATGTATTTTTCATCTCAAAATAAAATGAATCCAAATCCTACATTCATCAAATTGATTTTTCTGTGTGTTAATGTTAGAATTTCCTTTCAAGGTCCTCAAAAGTTCCTAAATGTCATAATAAACAATAGACTTAAACAGATGACTTAATGTAGAAAAAAGTGCCATTCTATTTAAGTTCTTTTATGAACAACAAATCCATGGGTTATTTTCATGGTTGTACCAAGTTTAAAGAACGGATGTATTTTTTTTTCTCCTCAAGATTAAAGTGAAAAACATAGGAATCCATTGAATCCTGTGTTATTTTTAAATAGTTAAACTACAGAAACTAGATGCAAAATATTTATATTGACATAGATTTCAAATTTTATTGTTTTATAATAATGTCTGAAAACAAAGAAGAATACATTACTGTCAAAATAATTTTAATACCTTAGCTCCTTCTTTCAACAAGGCTACCAATCTTAGAAAGCATCCCTAAACCCATTCTATTTGCTTAGTCCTTAAAGAAAATCGAGTATTTTTCTTCTTCCATGTCTTCTCATTGTCCTTCAAAAATAATTCATTTAGGATTTCCCGTTGATGGTTCATTGACTTGGGCTCATTTAAATGGGTTCTAATCTGTCTTTAGGAACAGAGTTCTCCATTCAATGAGATGTAGGACGGATGGCAGTGTGATGGGGGGAGAAGGGCACTAGTTTAACAATACAGGTGTTGAAATGAACTCAAGTATGGCTTTCTCCCTCAAGTGGACTTAACTTTAGACATCAGAGCTTCCTTTCCTCTCATCCTATGCAAGCTCCTTTCATGCTATTCAGTGTCATGGAAAAACTGAAATCTATTTCAAATGCATGTATATGTGGATCATCGTGTTTCTTTTCTAGGTTATAAGACAATAACTTTATTTCAATGGGTTCCAAAGAGAGTTCATGACAGCCCCCCTGCTACGATTTAAGAGCCACTACTTTCTACTTTCTAGCTGTCCCTAAGGGAGTTATATCTTAGAATAGTAAAGAGGACATATTCTGGATTCATACTCTTACTTTCATTCCTACTCTTTAAGATACTAATTATCTGACATTGCACAAGTTATAAAATCTCTTGATCAGTACTCTTATGAATTAAAAAGTATTAATAAAAGAAAATTCTGTATAAGGTTCCTTTTAAGGTTTAAGTGAGATTATATAGGCAAAATGCTTGGCACATATTGAACATTCAATACTTTTTTTATGTTTAAAAAAATGGTGATATGGTTCAGATCATGTGTTCACCTTCCATATATATAATTAGAAAATAACAGATTTTCAATCAATATTTGTGAAATGCATAAATGAATGACAAGACAAACTAAGGCTTTTGCTTAGGTCACTAAACATCTAACCTTGATCGAAATCAGAAATAAACCACCTATTTCTAAGTTGTGCTCAATTGTGAAGGAGTGTTAGAGAGAAACCTAAGTATGTTCAGTCATTTCATCTTTTCTTTCCCTAGTACCAAAGCTCTCATACAATCTTCCCATGTAAAGGAACAGCCTGCTAAAAATCATCTTTATTTCTTTGCACCCACAATTATATATTTTCCCCCAATAACTAATCCAAATGTGCCACTTAGGTAATGTTTTTTATAGTTTAAACTAATACCCCCAGCACATGTTTGAAAATTTTTTTCCTCAATATTCTCATTCTGAGTGTTCATTCAAGGTGCCACACTGATGCAGCAATAACTACAAAAGGGAGGATAAAAAAAGTGTGGGTGTGTGTATTGTTCTTGTAGACTAATTGAGCACTGTTGTTTGTATTTCAGTTATTAGTAGTAACTGCTTAGCAGACATCTGTTAATGCCGGAGTTTTCAGAAGCCTTGTTCGTAACAGCTGGAGATCTGAAATAATGATTTCCGAATACTAAATTCACCTTTGAAGTACATTTTGTACTCAACCAATTTGAGGCATTTTTTGCACATCTTAATTATCCCAGACTTGAGACATGGTTTGAGTAAGTTAGAGAGACCCAAATTCAAGGTGGCCATAGCTCTAGTAATTGCTTCTCTTCTAATTAGCAGGGAGATTTCTGAACAACCCTTAAAATCCCCAGGCCTTGGTTTCCTCATTTGTAAAATTAAGGGTGGGAGTAGTTGGCTAGATGATCTTTAAGGTGTTGGCAAAATAAGCCTGTGATCCTAGCTCTGTAAGTTAATGACATGAAGTTAATGACTTGTGTTATTTTTTTTTAAATAAGTCCCATTGAGCTTCTGTTCAATTAGTCTTAAAATATCAACATTTTTTAAAATCATGGATGAACTTAGATGAAACAGCTTAACAATGGCAAATGTCACTTTTAGGTACTTCTTCAAAGACCCATGCTATCCAAGTAAGGAAGGGTTGCCAATGGAATATACGCAGCCCTGTTAGTATGTCTAGCTTAATATACTTTATATTTCTCCATCAAAAACTTGATAAGCACTACTATATAGTGGCCAGAGAAAACAGAAGCTTTACATAGTCCAAGCCCTTCAAAACTCACAACACTGAGGATTTAGGGTAACACTCAAGTTCAAAACAGACAGATGGACAACTAGGAAGCCCCAAATTCTCTTTATCCCTACAAAGGCATCGATTCAACAAAAGTATAGGGACCAATTCATTTTATGAGTAATTCAGAAAACATTTAAGAAGCTTCTGCATCCCAGATGAGCATGAAACCAGTAGGAAAATTTGTTGTACTTAGCATAGACAACCTTCCCAATTCAGCATGACATAATGAGGAGGTAACACCCCAGCTTCTGGGTTCTTCCTGAAGGACTGACTTATGTTTTATCTGAATCTAAGTGCTGACAGGAGATGGTATGAGATCAGGGGCTGCAGAAAACAAAGATGATGGTTTGTAGTCACACCCCTCCATCTCATAACAGTCCCTGCCCCTGGTTCAGCATGGAATGAGCTTCAGAAAACCTCAAACTCCAGCTTCTCCCTGGGGAGGCAAAGACTTGGAACAAACATCCAATATTCTAGCTTTTCAGAACAGTGCCCCAAGGACTTGTTTCTGTCTCATTTGTTTGGATGCTGACTGGGACAGGCATAGTCTCACTGCCTGGAGGCTGCTGAGAACCATAGAGCAGGGCAGCTTACTGATGCTCCAGAATCCCTGTAGTTCCTCAAACTGAGGATGATACAATTCAGGAGCCTCTCCTTGGGGGCAAAGAAAGAATGGATTACACATCCAAGATTCTGGGTTTTCCCGGGAGGAGGGACAGCGGACAGACTGACTGTTTTTTGTCTCACTTGTCACAGCAATGATGAGGCACAGCAGAATCAAGAATCATGGACCACTGAAAACAAGGGAGCTGTGAGGGAGCTCCATGGAAGTTACAGTGCTGCAGAAGGACACCAAAGAGGAACCAACTCATCTCTCTAACTGGGAACTTACACGCACAATTCCAGCTAAGTTACACCAACAGAAATTATTTGAAAGGCCCTCAGAATCTCTAGTCAGGATACATGGTAAAAATCTTTCCCTGTACAAAGCCAGTTCCCCAAAGACTTGAAGAGGTGGCTGTTTGTCAAAAGCATAGATCTTAACAAAATGTTACAAAGCACATGAAGAAATGAGGAAATAGAGCCTAATCAAAGGAGTAACATCAATCTCCAGAAACCAACTCTACAGAAATGGAAGTGTATGAATCATCTGACAAATAATTCAAAATAACCATCATAAAGAAGCTCATTGAGCTCTGAAAAATGGTCCACAAGCAAAATGAGAATATCAATATGGAGGAAAAAAATGTTTATAAACAAATACTGGAGCTTAAGAAGACAATAACTGAGTTGAAAATTTCACTACAGGCATTTGCCAAACTTGATCAATCACAGGAGAGAATTAACAAACTCAAAGACAGGTCATTTAAATTTTCCATCAGGGGCACCTGAGTGGCTCGGTTGGTTAAGCATCTGACTTCAGCTCAGGTCATGATCTCACAGTTTGTGGGTTCAAGCCCTGCATCGGGCTCTGTGCTGACAGCTAGCTTAGAGCCTGGAGCCTGCTTCAGATTCTGTATCTCCCTCTCTCTCAGACCCTCCTCTGCTCATGCTGCCTCTCTCTATATAAAATAAATAAAACATTAAAAAAATAAATTTTCCATCAGAAGAACAAAAAGAACAAAAAGAATGAAAAGGAGTAAGAAAGCCTAAGGGACTTCTGGGATACCCACACAAAGAACCAAGATACACATTATGAAGATTGCAGGAGAAAAGAGACAGCAAGGGGAAAAACCCTTATTTGGAGAAGTAATAGCTGAAAAATTTCCAAATCTGGGAAAGGAAAAAGACATTTAGATTCAAGAAACTCAGTAAGTTCCAACCAGAACATACCTAAAGTAGTCCACTCAGACACATTAAAATCAAAGTGTCAAAAATCAAAGACAAGGAGAAAATTTTGCAAGCAGCAAGAATAATGGACTTATCATACAGGAACCCCCATAAGGTTATCAACAAATTTCTCAGCAGAAACCCTGTAGGAAAAAAGGGAGTGGGATGATATATTAAAAATTCTCAGAGAGTGGGATGATATATTAAAAATTCTGATATAAAAGAACTACGAACCAAGAATACTATATATGGCAAACTGTCTTTCAAGAGGAAAAAAATTAAAGCTGTTACCAGAAAAACAAAAGGCAGTTCATCAGCACTAGATCCATTTTATAAGAGATGCTACAAATGGGTCTTTTAAGTTGAAACAGAAGCATTCTAGGGAGCAACACTGAAAGCATATGAAAGTATAAAGCTTGCAGGTAAAGGTAAATAAGTAGATAAATAAAAATACTGTATTATGGTAATGGAAGTGAAAAAATCACCTTGAATTCTAGCATAAAAGTTAAAAGGCCAAATATAAAGAAATAATTTTAATTATAAAGTATGTTAATGGCACACAATGTAAAAGATATAATTTGTGACATCAATAACACATTGGAGAAAAGAAAGAAAAGAGTAGATTTTAATTGCTACTCAAGTTGTTACTAGCTTAAAATAGATTGCCTGAACTGTAAGGTGAATGTACAAAAAAATGACTGTAGAATATATGCAACAAGAAAGCAGTAAAACCATGTCACTAAAAACAAATCCATATAATACAAAGGAAGATAGAGAGGAAAAAATAAACACAGTTGTAAGACAAAACAAGTAAGTCCTTCTATCAGTAATTACTTTACATATAAATGGTTTCAACTCCTGAATAAGAAGACATAGAGGGGCTGAATGGATTGAAAGAAATTACAACTCTATGCTGTTTACAAGAGTCTCCTATGCTGTTTAGCCATAGGAGAGAGAACACTTAGGCTGAAAGTAAAAGAATACAAAAATATATTCTGTGCGAATGTTAAGCAATAGTCAGAGTGGCCATGCTCACAACAGACAAAATAGACTTGAACTTGAAGGATATATTATACTGATAAAAGGGTCGATTCACAGGGAAGGTATAACAATCACACATATTCACATACCCTCAGAATACACGGATACATGAAGCAAACAAAGAGAACTAAACTGAGCAAATAGATAGTAATACAGTAATAGTAGGAGATTTCAATATCCCACTTAAAATAATGAACATTTGTTCCAGGCAGAAAAGTAAAAAATAAACAGAGGACTTGAACAAAACTATAGACCATATGGATCTAATAGACATATACAGAACATTCTACCAGATGCAGAATACACACTGCTCTCAAGAGCACATAGAACATTCTACAGAAAAAGCCACATATTAAATCACAAAACTAATCTTAACAAAATTAAGACTAAAATCTTGCCAAGTATCTTATCTGACAAGCCAAAATAAAAGTAGAAATCAATATCAAAAGGAAAACTAAAGAATTCACAAACATGGCAATTAGACAAAACAGTTTTTAATAACCAATCAGTTAAAAAGAAGAAATCAAAAGGGAAATTAGAAAGTATCATTAGAATAGTGTGAATGTAAATACAACTTACCAAAAATTCATGATATGCAGCCAAAGCAATCTTAACGGAAGTTTGTAATGTTAAATTCTACAAATCAACTGAAAGAGAGTCCACATTCATTGGGTTGAAAGACTTAGTATTGTTAAAATGTCCATACCACACCAAGGTAACTAGAGTATCAATACACACCTTATCAAAATCCCAAGATAGAATCTGCACAAATAAAAAAATTCTAAAATTTCTATAATGTCACAAAGGGCCCTGAAGACCCAAAACAACCTTGAGAAAGAACAAAGATGGAGGCATTGTACTGCCTGACTTCAAAATATATTACTAAACTACACTAATCTAAAGTATGGTGTTTGAATAAAGACATAGATGAAAGGAACAGAGCACAGAGCCCATAGTTTATGGAATACGGTAAGAGGAAATACAGCTTCTATAAATGCTGATGTAAATATTTACTTTCCTAGAAAGATATCCAAAGTATTTAAATGGAAAACATAATATAAAAAATTATTTAAAAAGAAATCTATTGATAAGATCGTCTTTGTTTTAAAATGTTTATATAGAAAAACATGTTTATGTAAGAAATCTAGAATTGTTGGGGTACCTGGGTGGCTGGGATGGTTAAGTGCTCAGGTCATGATTTCACGGTCTGTGAGGTTGAGACCTGCACTGGACTCTGTGCTCACAGCTCAGAGCCTGGAGCCTGCTTCGGATTCTATGTCTTCTTCTCTCTCTGCCATTCCCCCACTCATACTCTGTCTCTCTCTCTTGAAAATAAATAAAAATTGAAAAAAAAATTAAAAAGCAAAAATCTAGAATTGTATCCACAAAATACTAATACTAGTTTTCTCTAAAGGGTATAAAACGAATTCTTTTTTTCTCCTTTACGTTTTTATACATTTCCTTATTCTGCAATAAACATACATTTAAAACTGGGCTTGTATGTGTGTGATCCCAGGTAAATTTGGTGATCTCAACACAAAAGCCTATGAAACGGAGGAGACATATGAAAATCTGCCTGAGGGGTACTAGGGTGGCTCAGTTGGTTGAGCATCTGACTCTTGGTTTTAGCTCAGGTCACAATCCCAAGATCATGAAATTGAGCCCTCATGAGGCTCTGCAATGAGCATGGAGCCTGCAAGATTTTCTCCTCTCTCTCTCTTTCTCTCTCTCTCTCTCTCTCTCAGAATGCTTGTGTGGCTCAGTTGGTTAAGTGTTGGAACTCTTGACTTCAGCTCAGGTCATAATATCACAGTTGTAGTATCAAGCCCCATATCAGGCTCTGTGCTGTCAGGACAGAGCCTGCTTGGGATTCTCTCTCTCCCCCTCTCTGTGCCCCTTCCCTATTTGTACTCTCTCTCCCAAAATAAGTAAATAAATAAGCATTGAAAAAAAAAAAGATTCTCTCTGTCAATTTCCCCCACTCATGTGCACTCGCTTTCTCTCTCTCTCTAATAATAAAAAGAAAAAGGAAAATCATGAAAGTGTATCTTTCATTCTCATTTCAGCTTTATCTCCCACTCCCCTTTGCCTTCACAGATGCCCTCCCAGGAGCTCTGAAGCTTTCAGTCCTCAAAATATCTGTAGTATGTAATATTCCTATGTTTAATATATACTCGCGATCTATTACCATCTGTTAACTTGAGTCTTTAGCTCTTTGTCACATGCCTAGGTTTTGCCTCTGAAACTAGTTTTTAAGTTCTGTGAGGACAGGCATTCATGTCTTCCATGGGGTTTACTCATGGGATTTTAAACACTATTCATTTTGGTTACATTACACTTGTTTTCATTCACTACCTCCATGGCTATGTTCATGGTGTTCCCTCACCCTACAAACTCACCTCTCCACCCTTTGTCTGCCTGACATATCTTTAATAAGCTTTACAACCCACCTCAAATGTTTCATCTTCTCTGTAGCTCTCCTGGACTTCCCTACCTTGCACCCTCACCTCTGCTCTGAATTTCTGTATTACCTTTGTCACAACACATTATAATTATTTCTTCAGTAGACTGTCCACTCTGTGTGAGCAAGATCTGTCTCTTCACACTCCATGGTTCATATACAGTAAGTACTCAGTAAGTGAGTGTTGAGTTGAATGGGACTCAAGGTACAAAGATTCAAAGACTCTGAGAAAGATAAGGTACCCATGTTTTAGGCTGGCTCTCTTCCTATCCACGATGTGATTCTCTATTTTCTCAGCAATGAATTTGCAAGGTAAACTAGTTCTGAGTTGGGAGGCTCTCAGGGGAAATAGTAAACATCCTAGTTTTCACAGTTCATCTTTTTTGTGCGTGGGTGAATCTTGGTCCGAACTGATAGAATATAGGCATACCCTTGTTAATATCTATCAAAATATGCACTCATGCCAAGATTATTCTTGAAAAATACTGATGTTTTAAATTAACCACTCCCTTCCATTAGGAGACATCGTTGAAAACTGAATCCAACCGAAACAAAACTTCAAGTACATCCAGAAGATCTGGAAGCAGAGAAACACGTGAACTGCGCTGACAGTAGGTATCCTAATGACTATCATTTCACCGAGATCTCTTTATTCAATGTCTGTGAATTGCTAAGTGCTGTCAGTAGTCTTTCAGAAAGAAGTGCTATGTGGTCACATCCTTCATGGGAAGGACTCTACCAGGAACAATACTGCTCATGTCATTAGCCTGTGGTGAACAGATGCCATGAGATGTTCTCAGGGAAGTCGCTTGGAAACTGGTCTAGTCCTCATTCTCATTATGGGAGATGCCGAGCAGGGAAGGGCTTGGGTCAGGGCCTCCCTCATGCTCCTGGAGATAACATCATTGGCAGTTTCTGGCCTTTATTATTCAACAACTGTTTTAATTTCCCTTATTCTGTGTTGAGCCATATGTTCTGTGACTGTAAGTGGCACATTTACAGAGCAGAAAGCTTTCTCTACTTCACTCACATTAATCTGCTATAAAAAATAATGACTCTTACTCTGGTCTGCACCTTGGCTCTGCCTTCTAATTGAGTTCCGAACAAGAATCAGGGCAGCAGCCATTTTGGCCGCTTTTCCTCTGTCTTTATCCCCAAAGACAGACAAAATGCAGCAGGGTGGCACTGAATTTCATTACCACAGAGAAAATGGGCTCTAAAAGATTCAGTGACTTCAGAAATTCATTCCTCTTCTTATGTTTAATTATTTAAAAAATAACAATAATAAAATCCCCCCAAACTTCCTCTAAAAATTTATCTTACAAATAAGTTATTCACTTTTTTTTTTTCAAAATTAACTGCTAGTCAAAAAATAATCTGATTCCTCTTCAGGCAGTTATAGCACCTTAGAATATGAGGGCTGAAAGACAACTTAGAAATAATCTTAAATTTTTTTTAATTTTTATTTATTTTGAGACAAAGAGAGAGAGTGTGAGCATGTGAGGGGCAGATAGAGAGGGAGACACAGAACTGGAAGCATTCCAGGCTCTGAGCTGTCAGCACAGAGCCTGATGCAGGGCTCAAACTCATGGACTACGAGATCATGACCTGGGCTGAAGTGAACACTTAACAGACTGAGCCACTCAGGCACCCCAACTTAGAAATAATCTTAATCAATTCTTTTATTTCATAAATGAGAGAGGGTCAACTTGACAGGCTAAATGACTTTCCCACTCCCATACCATTAGTTAGGGACAAGACTCAGTCTAGAGTTAGAACTCAAACCACCTAACTCTGAGGAGGGGGTGCATCTTCAATTAGCTTTTTGTACCAAAGAGGAGACTAAATCAGTAGAATCATAATATGCATTTGATTTTAATCTGCAATGCAGGTAAATAAACACATACTACAGTAAATAAATAAATAAATAAATAATCTCTCTGATTTCCAAAGAAAAACATCCAATGTCAAAATAAACCCCTTGGTCTCATGGCAAGGGTCAAATTCAGAATACTGGTTTGGTACATACGTTTCAATGAAATAAATGATTCATAAGATTCAATCAGAGTGTGTCATCTGCATGATGCCAAAAACAACCACTCAATTCAAACAAATCAGGGAAACAACAATTCCAAATCAGTCTATTCAAAAGAACCAAATGAAATATATAACTTGATATTCAGAAATTAAAACAGCAAAGGGCAAATATAAAAGCATAGCATCAGAATCCTCCCCAGGAAGCCACAGACATAAGAAAGAAAGGAAACCACTCAGTGATATGTTTGGACAACTTTTAGGGCACAGGCCTTTACTCCCACCCCCAGAATTGTCCCTACCCAAATATGTGTGCTCTTGGCGTGGATGCTTATATAACCTAATCCACCACCCCAGCTGTAGTTGACTGTACCTGACTAGATCACCTGAACCAAGCTGGGGCAATCCGGACCACTCTCTAACAGCTTGGAATTTGGACAAGACGAATCTTACTGAGTGGCTGAAAGTGTAAAAGGTGACAAGAGAAGATATATTCTAGGTGGACTGAGGAGTTGGTAGATGCACAGAAAACAGAGTTCTGGTTGTAATAATTGCTTTAAGAAAAATGAGTGAGAAATAAAGAAGTCATAGTATCCTGAGAAAGAGCAAAATGGAGCTAGAAAGGGTCAGGGGCATCACTCTGAGGTGGTGATTGTTTCATGAGACCTAATGCAATGAACTCAGTAAACAGTATTTTATTTTTTTTAAAGTTTTATTTATTTTTGAGAGAGGGAGAGAGACAGCATGAGCAGGGGAGGGTCAGAGAGAAAGGATGACACAGAATCTGAAACAGGCTCCAGGCTCTGAGCTGCCAGCACAGAGCCCGACACAGGGCTCGAACCCACGAACCGTGAGATCATGACCTGAGCCGAAGTCAGACGCTCAACCGACTGAGCCACCCAGGTGCCCCAAAAGTATTTTATAGAAGGTTTTTAGTACACACAAAGCCCTAAGGTGAGGACTTGTAAAACACTGAAAGCACCCAGTGTGAGTGGAGCACAGGGACTGAAGAGGATGGAGGAGTTTGAAGATAGCATTCTAATTACTGGGACCTTGTGTCCCCATTTTTCTGGGACATGAAGAGTGTGCGCCTGTTGCTCACACCAAATTATTCACAGCATTCCTTTTACTCTCCAATGATCCTCTTTTGGACAATGAATTCTATGGCCACCCTATAATTTCTTACCTAAAAGTAAGAATTTTTATTACCAATGAAGGTTTTGAAGGAGAAATATCAAGAGCTAATTTGTATTTTTTTCAGAGATCACCTTAGTCAAGAGTAGGAATTATAAATTAGAAAGCACAAACTATGGATAAGCGGTCTTCTGGCCCAGCGTGGTATTGGCTCCTGCCCTATGCTGGTGCTCTTCATGTCTCAGGGCCAGGGCTTCCTGAAGGTTTCTATGAAGAGATACACAGAGGGTTCCCAACACTGTGCAAGGACAACTATCACAGGGACAGAGGAGGACACAGAGCATTTAGACCTCAAGCATATACAACACAGAAAGGGTTCCAGAGTCTGGATTACCCCAACAGTTACCTCAATTATCCTCTGTTAGACATCCTCAGGAGGATTACCTAAAAACATTCATTCACTTGTATTTAATGCTTTCATTTAATGATAATTCCTCGGGGGGGGAAATATCTAAGCAAAATCCCACAAGCAAGTCGGAGATAAAAGAAAACGCTAGAAAGAAAAGAATTCTACATAGAGACGCCGAGTACTGCCTACGAACAGGACAACTGGTGCAACACCTGAAATAAGACGCCCTTAAACAGGGAGCTTGCCTGGCCACCATCAGTTCCCACAAATGAACATATTATGACACAAGAAAGATTAACAATTTAAAAATATTGCTGGCTTTCAACAACACCACAAAGTGGAAATAAACGAAGACAGAAAAAGCTGGTTACCTCTCTCGAACGAGTGGCTCCTCTCCATGCTGCCAGCTTCTCTTGCGTGGTTATTAGAAGTGATGAGGAAATTCTGTGGCAAAAAACTGTGTGAGAGCTTTGCAGGGTCATTTTTAAAGAAGCAGGAGGGTCAATGGGCTTCTGCATGGCTCAGTCGTTAGGCGTCTGACTTTGGTTCAGGTCATGATCTCACGGCTTAGGCGTCAGAGTCTCACATCCAATGAGCTCCTGCCAGGGTTCCAGTGAGCACAAGCACCCCCTTGGCTGAGCATGTGCCCCACCTCCGTTGAGCTCCAGCCCTCCATTCTGGTGAGCTCCTGCTCCACTTCCGGTGAGCTGAAGCCCCGACTCAGGTGTACTCAATCCTCACTTTGGGGAAAAGCACAAGCCCTGCTTCAAGTGAGCTCTGCTTCTCTTTCTCTCTCTCGGCCTCTCACTCGTACCCTCTCAGGAAGGAAGGAAGGGAGAGAGAGAGAGAGAGAGAAGGAGAGAAAGAAGAAAGAAAGATCAAATGAAGTGTAATGACTACTGACACAGAAGAAAAGGTCTAAAGGCATAAAGTTATCTCCATATTGTGGTGTTCCAGATTAGTCTCTTTTCCTAAATTCAACTTACAGGTTTGAGCTATTTTAGACATTCTTCCCCAGCCTAACTTCTCCACTTTTAAATTCTTCATACCCTATCCCTCAACACAAGAGACAATATATTACTTTCTCAAACTTAGCTACAAGCCTACTCATTTTACTAGGAGTTTTCTTTTAAAATACAGCATATTCCTTAAGGGGAGAGCAGGAGAAACAGAATTTCAATGATAGATGCATCATTAAAAGTACATTATATATATTTCATCCTGAAAAGGAAAAGGTAGTGACTTCAAATTGTGACAGTATACAAATATTGTTCAATTCGATTAAGTAACTGTGTACTGAGATGACTTGTGGACGTCCTGAATTGCGTTAGGCTCCATGAGCAACATGGGAAGCACCTAAAAAATATTCTGTGGCTTTGAGATGATGGTGTATTTTGGCAAACTGTCTATAAGAAAGAGAAAGAGGGGGAATAAACACATGTACATGGGCCAGAGAATAAATTCCAGAAGAGGTAACAGTAACTGAAATGGTGTTCGTTACAGTGCAATCGAAAGTCTACCTCTGTGGCAGCCGAATGAATGAAAATCCTCAGATGCCTTCATTCACGTAATAAATCAGATCCTCAGGGGATGCGCCCAAGAATGTAAACAAAATTATATTATTCTCCTTCTAAAACCTCTCTAAACAAAATTAAAATTTAAACTCTTTACCAGGACCTACAATGTCCTACACAATCTGTCAACTGCTTGCTTCTCCTTCCTCATCTCCCAACCCCTCAGTACTGCCCTCCACTACCATAAACATACACATCTCACTCCTCTATTAGGCTCCAGCTATACTGGTATTATTTCTAGTTCTCCGATGACGAACTTTCCCTGCACTGTCCTCTGACTTACTCATCATGTTTCCTCTCTGGGAAGTTTTCCACTTTCTTTTCTTTCTTTCTTTTTTTAATGTTTATTTTTGAGAGAGAGAGAGAGGTAGAGAGCACAAGCAGGGGAGAGGCACATGCGCGCGCGCACACACACACACACACACACACACACACAAAGAGAGAAAGAGAGAGAGAGAGACAGAGAGAGAGAGAATCTGAATCAGGCTCCAGGCTCTGAGCTGTCAGCATAGAGCCTGATGCAGGGCTCGAACCCATGAACCATGACATCATGACCTGAGCTGAAGTCAGATGCTTAACTGACTGAGCCACAAGGAGCCCCCCCTCCACCACCACCACCACTTTCTACATCACTATAGATGTAGTATATGTATGCACTACATATATAGAAAGTGTATATATACAACCTATATATATATTTGATGGTACTGTAGTAGTTTTCTACTGATACAGTAACAAATTACCACAAACCTAGCTGCACAGGACAATACAGATGGATTTTCTTATAATTCTGTAGATTGGAAGATGAGCATGTGTCTTACTGGGGTAAGATAAAGGTGTAAACAAGCCTGTGTTTCTCTCTGGAGGCTTTAGGGGAGATTCTGTTCTCTTCTTTTTCCAGTTTCTAGGGGCTATCTAAATCCTTGGCTCATGGTCCATTTCTTTCATCTTCAAAGCTAGCAATGTGAAAGCTCTGATCCTTCTTCTGTAGTCATATCTCCCTCTGACCACAGCAGCCAGGAAAGGTTCTCGGCCTTCAAAGACTACCAGGTTAATGCAGGATAATTTCTCCAACTCAAGGTCCTTAGCCTTAATAAGATCTGAAAGTCCCCTTTGCCAAGTAAAACAACATATTCACAGATCCTAGGTATTAAGACACGTATATCTGTGGGAGCCATCATTTTGCCTACCCACAAATAGTTAACACTATCTGAAATCACCATCTTTGTCTCTTTATGCATTTAGCATCTTTATTCTCTTGCTAATACGAAAGCCCACCATTGATTCAGAGTGCCTAGAAACTAGGCTAGCATATAGCACATCTGCAAAAATATTCCAGGTACGAATGCCTGAAAGAATGATACGCTTTTATGGCAAATCCTTAAATGACTGCTATATAGGCTTTTCTATTACTAATCATTGCAACATTGTCCTATTCTTAATGAAGCTGTAGTCCTTGAGCCCACCTAATAAGTCTAATTTTCAATAATTCCAAATTTCTGACATAATGTGATCTGTAGTCCATATATGGAGCATCTAGCATGCTTGTTCTAGAAATGCCTTGCCATTAGTAGAAAATGCACTTAATGGAAAAATGCTTTATGTCTAACAAAAATCCTGTTTGTTGCCACTGAAACTTTTTCCCCGTATTGTGGCTTTGAAGAACAGAAAATAGCCTGTTCTCTCCATACACTTGAAGAGATGCAAAATCAAATGATTACAGAGGGGTAGACAGAAGACAGTGGTGAGTGAAGTCGGAATAATGAAGGACAATATAGAGTAGCGAAGACTGTGTGTCACGTAACTTGCCTGCTGAGTTGAAAGAAGTAAGGATTCTCTGTTGCCATGGCTTGTTATTTTCAACTGCAAAAAAAAAAAANTAATGAAGGACAATATAGAGTAGCGAAGACTGTGTGTCACGTAACTTGCCTGCTGAGTTGAAAGAAGTAAGGATTCTCTGTTGCCATGGCTTGTTAAAAAAAAAAAAAAAAAAAAAAACATAACAACAACTGAATTTTCAGGTGAAATGTTCTGATGTCTAAAATAATATGCAGGTAAGAATTCTTCTGCTTCAAGTGATGATAGAATGGCACATCTCACTAAAAGCAACTAAAACTCCAAATAAAACACACACAGAGGCCCCTGGGTGGCTCAGTCAGTTAAGAGTCTGACTCTTGGTTTTGGATCAGGTCAAGATCTCATGGTTTCGGGAATCTCATGGTTTCGGGAGTTCGAGCACTGCATCAGGCTCTGTGGTGATGGCTGCTTGGGATTCTTTCTCTCTACCTCTCCCTCTCTCTGCCCCTCCCCTGCTTGTGCTATCTCTGTTTCCCTCAAAAATAAATAAATAAACTTTTAAAAGATTTAAAAAGAATTTAAAAAAACAAATAAAACACACACACACACAACCTGAAGGCAGAGTAAAAATGACAATGCAGTCAAGATATGTGGAAGCTTACTGAGGTGAGGTGTATATTCTGAATATCACTTTCCTACCAAGATAATTTTCTAGCTTTTGCATGAGATGAAATGTTGAGAAGCCAAAATGGAGAAGGAAGCAACTATAAAGAGGGAGATAAGTCAGCAGCAGAGTATTCTTGCAGTTTCCCAGAACTATGGAGACCAAAGTTTAAGTTTAAGGCTGCCGAGGTTTTTAGTGTGAGAAGAAACAAGATTCCTGAATAAAGGGAAGGTAGAGTCATAAGCCTAAAACTCAGTATGTATTACTTTAAAGCATTTGCCAATTCCTAAGCTGCGCCTTATTCTATGTCTGACACAAATCCCTATCACTGCCGCTAAAGCTTCTTTCCTCTATTAAGGAGAGAATATCCTATTTCCTACCTGATTTTAGGAGACAGAAATCGAACGATTACAGAGAAGGACAATGCACCTGAAAAAAATGAATGAAGCTGTTAAACATAAACATTTCCTTGGGCAAATACTCAGTAGTGGAGTTACTGGATCACATGGTAATTCTACATTCAATTTTTTGAGGAACCTCCATACTGTTTTCCACAGTGGCTGCACCAGTTTGCATTCCCACCAACAGTGCACAAGGATTCACTTTTCTCCACATCTTCATCAACATTTGTTATTTCTTGTGTTTTTGTTACTAGCTATTAGGACAGGTGTGAGGGATAGTTCATTATGGTTTTAATTTGTGTTTCCCTGATGCTTAGAGATGGTGAGGATCTTCTCATGTGTCTGTTAGAAAAATGTCTATCCATGTTCTCTGCCTATTTTTAGTTGGATTATTATTATTATTATTTTGGTGTTGGGTTGTATAACTTCTTTATATATTTTGGACATTAACCCCTTACTGGATATATCACTTGCAAATGTCTTCTCTCCCGTTCTGTCAGCTGCTTTTTTATTTTCTTGATCATTTCCTTTGCTGTGCAAAAGCTTTTTATTTTGATGTAGTCCCACCATTTTAATTTTGTTTTGTGTCCCTTGCCAGAGGAGACCTATCTGCAAAAATATTTCTATGGCTGATAGCAAAGAAATTACTGCCTATGTTTTCTTCTAGAAATTTTATAAAGGAAATGTGGCATGTGACCGCGCACACGCGTGCGTGCGCGCACACACACACACACACACACACACACCGGAATATTACTTAGCCCAAAGAAAAATCTTGCCAATTGCAACAACATGAATAGATCTAGAGGGTATTCTGTTAATTGAAGTAAGTCAGTCAGAGAAAGACAAATACCATGTAATTTCACTCATATGTGGACTTTAAGAAACCAAATAAACAAAGGAAAAAAGAAAAAAACTAAACTCTTGAAAATGGACAACTGGTGGTTGTGGGGTAAGGGGGAGTGATGGGATGGGTGAAATGGGTGAAAGGGAACACGCTTATCATGATGAGCACCGAGTATGTATAGAATCTTTGAATCATTATATTGTACACTTGAAATTAATATAACGCTGCTCATTATACTGGAATAAATATGTATCTTAAAAATTTTTAATGAGGGGCACCTGCGTGGCTCAGTCAGTTGGGCGTTCAAATTTTGATTTCAGCTCAAGTCATGATCCCAGGGTCGTGGGATCCAAACCTGCATCAGGTTCCTGCTGAGCACGGAATCTGCTTAAGATCTTAAGATTCTCTTTCTCCTTCCCTCTGCCCCTCTCCCTAACTCTTGTGCGCTCTCGCTCTCTCTCAAAAAAAATAATTTAAAACTGAAAAAAATGAAATAAGTTGGGCATAAAGCAATAGTGAAGGACTCACAGTGAGCTAGAAAGTGCATGCTGCATCTAAAGAAGAAAAGTGTCCCTGAGTACCGAATAATTCCTGCCTTTTAGGAACAAGAGTTCTGTATGCTCAGAATAGGACCGATTTTTCAGCAGGTTCAGTAACAAAACTGGCATTCAGGATCCCAAGGAAGAGGGGCCATAGTAAGAACTCCAGGTAGTCAGTTAAAACCCCTGAAGACCTGCATCCTAGAAATACTGATTTTTACATTGATTTTTAAAGAAACTCTCTCCTCCTAGTATTGAATATATACATTCTACTCTAGCTAATAGCCAAAAGAGAGGATAAAGAACGTTTTTGAGGAATTTAACATTATCTAGAACCTCTATATTTTTCCTACAAATATTTATTCAAAAATCACCAAGCATGACAAGAAAAGTGGCCAAGACAAAAACAGCAATAAAAACAAGCCTACAGGTAATCCGGGCATTCACACTTATCAAGCATGGCCTTTATGATTATGTAAGTGATGAATCACTGAATTCTCCTCCTGAAATCAATATTGCACTGCATGTTAACTAAAATTTAAATTAAAACAAAATAAAATAACTATGATTAATAAGTGCAAGGAAATAGATAAGATGAAGGGGAAATGTACCCTTAACAAAAAGTCAAATGGTATCCCTAAATTAAAGAATACGATAACTGACATTATTAGTGAACCAGAAAGTAAGTCAGAAAAAAACACCAGATAGAAGTACAGAGAACAGAGATTACACACACACACACACACACACACACACAGAGAGAGACAGAGAGAGACAGAGAGAAAAAGAGACAGAGAGAGAGAGAGAGGAGCGCTTAAGAAGTGTTTGGGAAAGGTCTAACTTATATGTTACTGGAGTTTCAGAGGGGAAAGAGAATGAGATACAAGGAATACTTGAAGTCAAATGACTGAGAATTCTCGAAAACTTTTAAGAAAAAAAGAAAACCAACAGCCCCAAGAAGCTCAGCAAACCCTTAATAGATAAATACAGTGAAATCATTCCTGGGCACAATATTGTCCAACTGCAGAAGATAAGAGTCTCATGCTCTACCGACTGAGCTAGCCGGCGCCCCTGAACTGCAGAAGATAAGACAGAAAAGAAATCTTATTGGGAGAGAAAAAAAAAAGATACTAGCTTTAAAGCATCAACAATAAACCAACAGCTTATTATGTAACAGAAATAAGGGAAGCGATATGATAATCGAATGACATTTTTAACCTGCTAAGAGAAAACAGATGAACAACAACAAAAATAAATCACTAACTTGGAATTCTGTACCTAATAAAATAGGCTTCAAAAATAAGGGACAAAGACATGTCCAGAAAAGAAATAATAATTGAGAAGACCCACTGCTAGCATACCTAGTTGCACAGTTAGAGTAGGGTTTTACTTTACCCTACTTCATGGTTCTCTCCTCCTTCCTGTTGACTTCTTGTTCAGATGATTTATTAGTAATAGTGACTCCAGGAAGATTCAAGATTCCATTTTGATAATTAAGAGTTGAGTAAATAAAAAAGGTTTCTTCCAGCAGTTCAAAGTAGAATCGAGTCACATTTTTAAATTAATCACAAAAGGCTGGGGATTCAAGGTTGATTATATAGCCCTTGGTCACATGGAACACAAAGCTAGGGGGTCAAGTGGGCTCACCCTAAAAACCTGGAAGAGATGATTGTCCAAGTGAAATAGAGTGGAGAGACAAAGACAGCATGATTACATGCTTCTTACTTGAAACCAATTTACAGGCTCCTCAGGGTTCTATACATTCTCTTAGGTAAATCCACAGCTCTGGAAAGATTTAAAGGGTTGGTTACGACTTAGAATTTCAAATCTTGTCTCAGATACAAATTGAAGGAAAACAGAATATCTTATCCCTCCTTAGTCCTGTAAGGTCTGCATGTTGCCACCTCCTAGTAGGTAATGATCTGGGACTGAATCCTTTCCTCCTTCCTTCTCTCCCTCTCTTTTCTTCCCAATTCCCTTCTTCTTTATTACTCACTTTCCCCCCAGCTTCCTGTCCCACATTTATTTGTCCAAGGTGTCTCCCTCTAAACTTTCTTCAAGAAACTTCTAAGTTCAACTTTTTTTTCTTTACTACCTTCAGCTATTTTATTCTGAATGTACACCTTTCCTGAATGTTTAAATGTCCATAAGAATTTCCCTGATTTTCCATTATCTTAGATCCCTACTCATGTTGTTTAATTTCTCTTCATTTGTTCGGATTATCCTAGTAACCTCCCATTTACCTTTAATATCCAGTAAAATTTCTGTTCTTGAAAGAATACTTTTCTGAATTATCCAAACAAGAGTGTTGAAATCAATAGCTTCCATTTCATTTATCAGATGGCACTGCAATTATATGATATTTCCCTTCTCTAGCACTTTTTGATTACTCAAGCATAAGTACTGCATCTAATTATTATGTTGTCAGTACTTGCCACAGAGCCCAGCACACATTACATGCTTAATACATGTTGGCTGAGACACATGGAAAGAGGAAGAAATAAAGGATTCTAGACTAACTCTGTGAAGCAAAAGTTCTTATTTCTCTAAATCATTCTGACATTTCATTCTCTACCTTCAACTCTCTCTCTCTCTCTCCCTTTAGAATTGCTTTATGAATTTTCTGAAATGTAAATTTATGGAACAGTGTAATAGGATAGTGAAGTCTTTTTTTTTCTTTTCCTATCAGATCTTTAGACCATTTAAAAAGTAATTATATGAACTCACAGTGTTATTAGTTATGTTCACTGAATTGGCATTTCCATTATGAAACCATTTTTAATTACATTGGACACATTTCATCAATATTTCTTCTGAGAGCAGCAGAATGTATAATGGCACTTGCAGAGATCTGTGTACCAGATTAAATGGAAAATTCTATACCTGTGCGGTTATGACAGCCTTGATTGGAGATTTGATGAGGCCCATGAAGAATCTCACTGGCTTAAATGTGGTCTGCCCAGCAAATAAAAGAGGAAAGCAGGGCACATTACCTTGGTAATGCAAGTTGTTTGTATCAGTCAAGAGGATTTGGCTATAAGTGTTAGAATCCTATTCAAGTGGCTTTAGAAAAACAAATAGGATTTGTTGGCTCATGTAAATGCAAAGCAAGGGATACATCTTGGTGGTTCAAGGAGCTTAAATAAAATGTATCTTTACTAGTATTCTACTCCATGAGTTAGCCAACTGTTTTCCATTAAGTATAGGATAATAAATATTTTAGGTTTTGAGAGCTTCATCAGCTATACATTGCAAAATCTTCAAGGTTTTTTTTTTTTTTTTTTTTTTTTTTGATTGTGTTTTCTTCACAACACTTTAAAATGTAAAAACCACTCTTGGCTCATAAATACTACAAAAGTGTGCCCTGGGATAGATTGGGCTCACACTGTAGTTCACCAATCTCCAATAATCCACAGTCCATATTCAAAATTCTGTTAATTCCTGCAATAACATCCTTTATAACCATTTCTTTTTCATGTGCAGAACCCAGTTTAGGGTAATACAGTGTATTTACTTGTCATGTCTCTCTTAAAATAAACAGTACTTCCGTTTTCTTTCTAGTTTACATATGTTTAAAAAGTACATGCCACTTATTTTGTAATCTCTCCATTTAGATTGGCCTAATGGACCTTCTTAGGGAGATGAAGATTACTCTATTTTTATAGGCATTTTCATGCATATACCAATGAAGAAACATTGCATCCTTTTCCATGCATCATGACAGAAGGCACTTGATGTTGATTTGCCTCAGTGTTGGTGATGTTAAATATTAGCTGTTATCTCTTGAGTGAGGCAGGGAATGCTAGGTTTTTTCATCATAAAGCTACTATCTTTTTTCTTTGTAATCAACAAGTAATTTGGATGAGATTTTTTGAAACTATATAAATATGTATCATTTACTTATCAAAATTATATCTACAAATTCTAGTTTCCATTGATGATTTTTAAACTTCCAAACATATTAGCTGTAATCCTATTATAAGAAAGAGATTTGTCTATTGATTTTAGCATAAGATCATGTAATTGTTTAATTAGTGGGTTATAATGCACTGCTATCATTACTTAGACATTCGAATTATTTAAGAATTGATCACTGAGTGACCATATAAACTGTCTCCTGTGTCTTTTTGACATGTCTCTTGCTTACTTTTTGAATAAATAAGATATTTTGGTATCAGCTTACGCCAATCATGGAATGAGCCATTTCTCCAAGAAACTTCTTGGTTCTTTTTCATGCAGAATGGCATACAACTTACATAAAGAAGCCAAATTTTGCCTTGTGGGGCAAGGTAATGTGGGAACAGCAACAAACCATCTTTAACCTTCCCAGTCAGGCTGATATCCCCATAGATGATATGAAGAGTGTGAATTCCTGCTCTCTACCCAGATTACTAAGACGTGACCCCACTCAGGATGTCAAGGAGGCTGAGTGGGGAACGTGGATTTCCAACCCTAAATGACAACAGTGAGGTGGTACTCTATTTTGCCCAGTGGCAGAGGAGGCTGCTAAAGCAGAAGTCTTATAGTAAGAGTCCCATAATCTAATATATAAAATGTACAGGATCCAATTAAAAAATCACTCATCTTTCAAAAAAGCAGAAAGATCTCAAAGACAACAAAACAAAGGCCAACACTGAAATGACAAAGATGTTAGAATTGAATGAGATGGATTTTGAAGCAGCAAACAAAAATATGCTTCTATAAGCAATGATGGACGTGCTTGAAAGTAATGGAAAAAACAATCTTGGAAAAGATAGAAAAAATATATTGAAGAATGAAATGAAAATTTTAACTTAAAAGTAAATAACCAAAATAAAAAACTTATGGATGAGCTCAACAGCCAAATTGAACAGAGAGAACCATCAGTGAACTCCAAGATAGAACAGAAATTATTCAATCAAAACAACAGGGAGACAACAGACTAAAAATTCATAAATAGAACATCAGACACCTCTGGGACTATTGCAGAAGATCTAACATTTGTGTCATCACAGTTCCATAAAGAGTGGAGAAAGAGAACGGGGCTAAAAAATATTCAAAAAACAAGGAAAACAATGGCTCAAAATTTTCCAAGCTTGGTAAAAAATGTACTGAAACAAGGAAGTGAGCAAATCCACAGTGGATACTGAATAAAAGATCATTTGATGAGTAAACATCTACTCATAGTAAAAGTACTTTAATAAAATCTGAGTAGATCTCTTAGTGACCATCTAAGGTAGAGGACCCACCGTAGGTCCACTGGCTGCCTTTATCTCAGATGTCAACGTCTGGCCAGGAGAGGGGATCTCACAGTTCCAAATATGGGTTTATGTATGAGGAATCCCCTGGGCCTCTATTGGTCTGGGATTATAAGCTGTAAAGTCTCTCTAAGGACGATGCCTATCACACGTATTTAATACTCCACTGCCATGCATTACAAGTCAGAGCTTTCTGACAATCATTGCTGTAAAGCTAAACAAAGTTTGACAGTTTACTTGTAATATCCCTTCTGACTGAGAGGCCCTGGGTGACATTGTTTGACTCCTGAATGACTCTCCTTGGAGTTTTAATTACCAGATTGATGTACAATGCGATAGGCCTCAAATTAATTAAAAGACTGATGCCCAAGGAGATAAGGGCAAGGGTATGCACAAGCTATTCTTTGGGAAAACGGTGACAACGGAAGGAACAAAGGGAAAAATGAGGGCAGACATTGCAAACTAAGTAATTTTATAATGCTTTTTAAGAACACTAGTCATATCTTAGTTTCTAAATTTTTCACTCTATGTGTATTCTTGTACCATCTCCCAGGTAGGTGGTCACCAACGTAGAAAGAATCAATGAGATATTTCTAAAGGCATTCAGTTCCAGTGACCTCTTGGGGCAAGAGGCAGGCAGGGAGGCATTGCATTAAACATGTGGGAGAGAGAATGGGGAATGAGGTTAGCCTACCATCTCCCTGTGTATGTGCTGCCCTTATCTAGGACACTGAGGAAATCCATAGGACACTTACAAGAGCACCATTATTCTCAGGGACTCTATAGAAATTATTACAGAGGAAAATGACTCTCCTTAGGGGAGTTACTTCTGTTCATTCACTAAGCGTGACTAACAGAAAACTTACATAAAGAATATTATCAGCTAAGCCAAAGCTTCTTAATTCCCTTTGGCCATTAGACATCTGCCTTTTTGGCACTAAGTAATCTGCTAATAGATGGAAAGTACATTACTCTTTGAAGGAAGAGTAGGTCTTTCAGTTACGTCTTTCATATTTTCCCTTCATAAAAACATAATAAAGTAGTCTGCATAAAGTGGATACTAAAAATTAATACTAAAAAAAACCCTGAAAACTTACATATCAGGTATATATGAAGAGCTAAAACACAGGTCAGAAGTGTTAAGTGCTTCACCATGGAATACTACATGGCAATGAGAAACAATGAAATCTGGCCATGTGTAGCAACATGGATGGACCTTGAGGGTGTTATGCTGAGCGAAATAAGTCAGGCAGAGAAGGACAAATATCATATGTTTGCACATATAGGAGGATTAGGAGGAACTTAACTGAGGAACAAGGGGGAGAAGAAGGGCGGAAATGGTGGGGGAAGGGAGAGAGGCAAACCATGAGAGACTCTTGAATGCTGACAAAAACTGAGGACTGATGGATGTGGGAGGGAGGGGGGGATAGGAATGGAGGAGGACACTTGCGGGGATGAGCACTGAGTGTTATGTGGAAACTAATTTGACAATAAACTATTTGTAAAAAAAAAAAATCATTAAAGACAAAAAAAAAAAAAAAGAAGTGTTAAGTGCTTCAGAGTCATCACCCGATCATTACTATATAACCTAATGAAGTAGTTAATATCATTTGCCCACTTTACATATGAGCACATTAGACCATGGAGCTTACAGGGTGTGGAGCCACAGTTTGAATTCGATTCCACTGTCCGGGGTCTTAAACACTATGCAGGAACGTAGGCTTCATAATGAAGAAAAGGCTTTAAAGTCACTAGTTGGGGACTGGCCAAGATGTCTTTGAATATCAAAATATTTTATTCTCCAAACATTTGGGAATCATTGAGGATTCTGAGCAAAGATGTGGCAATATTACAACGATGGTGTAGGAGGATTCATGTGAGCATAATGTACAGAACAGAGGGAAGAAGAAAAGGAGATATTCAAAAACATACCACATCTACCATTTATTAGGTACCTATTACGTACCAGGCACATGTTATCTTTTTTTTTTTATGTTTATTTTTGAGAGAGACAGACAGAGCATGAGTGAGAGAGGGGCATAGAGAGAGAGACACAGAATCTGAAGCAGGCTCCAGGCTCTGAGCTGTCAGCACAGAACCCGATGCAGGGCTCAAACCCACAAGCCGTGAGATCATGACCTGAGCTGAAGTCAGACACCAACCAACAGCCACCCAGGTGCCCCTGGGAACATGTTATCTAACTTAATAAATGATATAAGGCCTGGGATAGAGCAAAAAAAAGGGGGGGAGATGGAGAGGAGGAATAGGATTTAAGCTAAGTGGACAAATACAGAATATACAGTAAGTAGAACCAGTGGAATTAGCAATGATAAACAGAAGCTCTCAAATATATTTATAATAGCTCATTCCTCTTACCTATAACATAAAGAAAAGGATGATGATACTAAGAATGAAAAGCACTGAGCTAACAGGACACCAAGCTGTGAAATAATCAGCCCTATTTCCTGACAAAACCCCACCATTTGCTGAAAGTAGTATTGTGCCTTGGAAAGATCTATTTCACAACCTCATACACAACAGAGGCGCGTTAGCCTGCACTTCCTCCATCGCCAAACAGTACTTATTGAGAGTGGACATTGTGTACAGCCCCAAATCTGCTGCTGTGTATCTATTCTAATAAAACACCCACTAGCAAGTAGCACATCTCTATTGTGAAAAAAAAAAGTACATATATTTAATAATTTATATAGCACCATGAGAATATCTGTATAAAACTTCAGAGCTCACCTCAAATTCCCTCAAAGAGATCCTTTTTTCTTGGATCTGCACATGAATTTCACAGCACTGGGGCTTTGAACAAAAATGTTCAAAATTCCAAAACTTCATGAATAACTTCGAAGTAAAAGATTTTTGAAGCCGACTGAGCTGAACATATTAAAGATTTCATTTACTATTTCCACCTTAGGGTTGATCCTAATTTACTAAAAATGCTAGCATGATGTTAGTCTCTAGAAATTAAACTAAATTCTCCACTGATGGTTTTCTTGGCCCATCCCAGCCTCCGTACCAGCTCATCCCATTGTAGGGTGGCACCTCCCTTCCACAACTGTTTCCAAGGATTTCAAGTGCAAACAGCAAAATCCATTTCAACTGAGAAGTTCACATCTGAACTAAGCCCTGGAAGAACAGATGTCTTGGATGAGGGATGCAGGGGTGTATATTGGTTATGGGAGGAAGTGAGTGACTTGGTTTGATGAGAAAGAAGAGTGCTGGGGAAAAAGTGGCATTAAAAGGAAATTTGTCTAACGATGACATTTATTTATTAACTATATGACCTGCTTATGATTTGGAAGACACCAAATAATGGGTTATACAACATAATGGCTTTTCTGTGGTTATATAGGCTAGTTAATTTCACATAGGGGACAGATCACTTGAGAAAAAAAAACATACGTATGGAATATAAAAATGCGTGAGTGATGACACTGAACAATGATATATAAAATGCCCTGTGTTTCAAGTATCACCCACTATGAACTTGTAAGCAAAGTTGTACCTATGCCAGGTACTAGATATACTAATTCAAATATGACAATATGACAAGCCTTTTCCTTCAAGGGGCTTATGGTTTTATACATGGATAGTGGGTGGCGGGATGGACAAGTGTACAAAAGGGACAGAAAATCACATTCAGGATATCCAGGATGTTTCCCAGGAAAAAGGTTCAATTTGAGTTTTAAGGGACCAAAGTAATCAAAGAGTTGGTGACAAGCATGTAAAGAACAGGGAACATCCTGGTTTTGATAACTACTGACATCCTGAAATAAAATTAACCCAGCCAATCAAAGCCTTTCTAAACTCTGACAATGACTCTCATTTTGAGGATTTGGGGACCAACTGTGAGACCACCCACCACTGCCACCTTCAAGAGAATCCAAAAATGCTTCCAAGAATAATGAACTGTCACAAGAGCAGAGGGGAATTCCTTATTGATCACTCCAAAGGAAACATACCCTCATCCCAGTCACTGCCTATTAATCTCTTTCCATTTAATTTTCTTTAAAAACCATATCACATTCTATACCTATTTTACGTATTTATTGTTTAACTATGCCCATCAGAATGCATGTCCAAAAAGGCAAGGACTGAGTATACCTTGTTCACCTGTCTATCCCCAACGTCTGGAACAGCCCCTGTTATATACAAGCTGCTCAATAGATGCCTGTCAAATGAATGAATGGCTGCCTTCTGTACCAACTGAAACAAAGGTTAGGAACATCTGGTATACTTCTGCCCTGGCATTTCTAGTAGCAGATTAATAGACCACATTCCTTGATTTTAGTGAATACTGAGTCATAAAACAACATCAGGGAATCTATTCTGTCACATTGTAGTACAAGTTCACTGTAATGCAAGTATTTAACAAAATATAATCATTGTCACTGTGTTGAATAGTTTTATGATAGCAATCTACAAATCCTGTATAAATATTTTAAGCTCATAAAGATCTATTTTATATGCTTACCTCTCTTACACTCTATTACTACAAAGAAAAACCATCTCAATTTATCCAGTATTTGTTGAGTAGTTACTATGTGACAAAGCTTTTGGGTAAAAAGACTTAATAATTACTCTGTGATTTAACCACTGTATGTAAATTCAATCTGGATCTTTTGAGAAAACTTGATATAAATAAGATGATTTTTCATCTGTAGATCTGACTCATGATACAACAATGGATTAGAACTCCATTTTATATTCAATTTTGAATTGCCTGAAAGTAGTCCCATATTCCTATATGTTATTTCGCCATAATCATAGTAGTAAAAATTCTTAAGATGGTTAAAACTTATCAAATTCACAGCAGGCCAGCCCTTGCATATCTGCAGCAGCCCTATTAACCTCATTACTAGTTCATGGGTAGGTAGGTGTTACCATTATTTCCATTTCACTTCTACAAGACTGAGGCATAGAAAACCTTGTTCTGAAAAGCCAGAGCTATCTAATACCAGGACCTTAAATTTCTAGTCATTACATCACAGAGAACTAACATACTTGCACTTTTGGTTCCAAGCTAAATAATCGACTCATTTAGTTCTGTACCTAGTTGGTTTATAATTAATATTAATCTCTGTTATTAAGAGAAGCTTGTCCATCTACTTTATTATAGACTTAAACACACAAAGAATCCATGCAAATTCATTTGCTATTGGGCTGGAATTTTGCTTTCATTTGTGAGGTTCCTGTGGGGACCTCTGAAGACACAGTGCAAGTAAAAATGATAGACATTGCAGGGACCTGCCTGTGTCTCAAAGTAATTAAAGATCAAAGTTCTTCTTACACTCTTCTCTTTACTTTCCTTAGCCGGCACATGCCATATCACATTATGAGTGAGTTAATTTGAGACAATGTGGAGTGTTGGTCCCTTCTAGCTATTAAGCCATCCTCTCAGATAAGGTGAAAACACTGTTAACCTACTTAATACTTTCTCTCATAGTCCCTCCTTCCAGGCTCTAGTGATATGAGTAATAACTTAAAGTGATAGTGAGATCAATAATCGCCAACGGATCTAGCTTTGAACTAACACCTCTTTGTTAAAGAGGCCTTTGTGTGAAGTGAAGCATTCAAAGACATCAGCCCTACACACACCTTTGTTCAATCGTAGCCGTGCCTCTTAACCATCTGTACGTCCTTGAGCAAATCAGTTATTCTTTGTGGTCCTACCTCAGTTTCTCCTTCTATTTTAAATAAATAAATAAACAAAATTTATCCTTCTATTAAAAACAACAACAAAAAAGAAGTGCTTACACCTACTCCTCAATATTTTTTCCTCCCTATTTAAAGAATATGCAAGTAGAGTGTTGGCCATGAAATAGGCACTAAGTAGTAATAAACTATGATGACAGACCCATCAAACTTATCAAGAATCTTCAGAGTAAAAGTTCCACCATTCTTCATCTTGGAGGTAGCACAACAGAACTACTGGATAGAGGAAAGGAGGCTGAGGACCCAATGAAATTAGGTCTTTTCCTGACAGACTGATCCCTCTTTTATTCACCACAGCAGCTCCAGCTATAAGACTTAGTGCCCTTACTCCCATTTTCTTGTCTACGTACAAATCTGACCAGGAGGAAAAATCAGAGAGCACATCAAAAGAAAGTTCTTTTGTTTGGGCTTTAACCAACCAACCTACCAACCACCCACCCATTCATCCTTCATCTGTCCATCCATCCATTCATTTTTGGCTCTGAAGAGCTGTTCCTGATGTTGTTGAAGGATAAATGGCCAAATCTCTGTACTTGGGCCACAAGCTGCTTGACTAGTGAGTGATTAGTGGGGAATAAGGCCAAATCTGAGCACCAAGATTCCTAGAATCTCCAATGTTTCCCATGGGTTCAGCATATTCAAAATTCACCCAGGAAGTATTTATATACTATTTTCTTAGAGGATGATACCTTAATTGTATTTGTTTGTGTTAGTGTGTGTGTGTGTGTGTATGTGTGTGTGTGTGTGTGTGTGGCATTAAGAGATGATATATTCATCCTATTATTGTATTTAATAAATTTTTTAACATATTTATTTTTGAGAGACAGAGTGAGACAGAGCATGAGTGAGGGAGAGGCAAAGAGAGGGAGACACAGAATCCGATGCAGGCTCCAGGCTCTGAGCTATCCACACAGAGCCCAACACGGGGCTCGAACTCACAGACTGAGGATCATAACCTGAGCTGAAAGTCGAACGCTTAACTGACTGAGCCACCCCAAGTGTCCCAAGTCCTATGAATTTCTTTATTAAAAGAAAATAACTTTGAATAAATCTTGTTAAGATGTTATCTGGAGAAGAAGAAAAAAGTCTCTTTTGGGGGATATTCCATGTGGAAACAAACTAGAAAAAAAATACTAAAACATTTTAAATCAGCTTTTCTTAGATGTTTCAAATAATTTATGTCCATTTCTCTTAATCACATTCTTCTTTCCAAAAAAAATTAGTCATCTTTTATCTCTAAAAGGAACAGGGAATATTAACTGGTTTTGTAGCTTGAACTGAATTTAGTAGAGCTGGTGTTTAAGAAAGGGATTAGTGACTGGGCCTTATTTATACATGTAAATATAAGAACGTGTTTAGGCTCCTCAGCAGAGTAGCCACAAGGTCTCCACAGACAGGGAGGCCAGATGACTGTCCTACGGACGGGAGACAGAGCTTCTGCATACAAATCAGCACCAGGTTTTAAGTAGTGACATTCTTCCTCTGTACAGCCACATTAATTTTGTTAGCTGTTTGCACTCCAGAGGCTGCCTTTTTATGACCCAAGTAACTCGCTTAAAAATTTATGTTTTATCCATTTTTTAAAAAAATATTTTTATTTACTTCTAGGAGAGAGAAAGACAGCGTGAGCAGGGGAGGGTCAGAGAGAGAGAGACACACAGACTCTGAAATAGGCTCCAGGCTCTGAGCTGGCAGTCAGCACAGAGCCCGACGCGGGGCTCGAACCCAGGAACCGCGAGATCATGACCCAAGCGAAAGTCGGACGCTTAACTGACTAAGCCACCCAGACGCCCGTTTTATCCGTTTTTACATTTTTAGTCCAAGGAATCATCTAGGAGACAAATGTGTTTCCCGAAATATATGCATACAACCAACCGTACCCAAATCCTCTTGAATTAATACAAACTAGGAGAACATGCCATCAGTTGATGCTAATCATTCCAAGGGCACTAACCCCTGTGTTACAGGAACTGGGCACACCCCTCAAAGCCTTCTGTGTCTCACTTAGGCTGGTCCCAGCCGCTCTATGTTCTCAGAGCAATTTCACTTGAGTTTCAGTGGGTTAACAGTTATGAAAGAGATGAAGATATAAAGGCCTTACCTGCCTCATCCTAAGCCAATACCTGTCACAATGTCTCAGTCTGTCCCATGCTTCACAGAACTTCCAGTCAGAAATTCCACTAAAACACTAAATTCCACTTATTTCAGTATTTTCTGAAATTGTAATGAGTTGATCTATTATTCAATTTGATCCAATCTACTTTGGAACCCTAATTTTTAACATGCTGTGTGATATATAACAGAAGCTTATGCCGTGTTGATTGAATGAACAAATGATAGCGTTGGAAATTTTGAGTGATCTGGATATATCACATGTAGATTTATTCACAACTAAGATACAGGTACTTTAAATCACCAATGTGTAGATGTAGCAACTTACTGTGTTAAGAATTAAGAAAAAAAATGATAAATAAAATTCTACTAGAATATCATCTCAACTACCTCTTCACTCCTGCCCCAGGGCCTTGGCTCATACTCTTCTTCTATATAAAAGGAGTTTCCTCCTTCTGTCTTCTCCGATCCAAATCAAAGCCACCTCTTCCACAAATTTTCTCTGCTTAGCCTGGCTTTTGTCGAGCCTTGGCTTCTCAAGAATCTGTCTACTTCCATGAGGTCTTCATAAACTTACTGATCTTTTTAGTTTGAGATTTGCTAGGCTGTTATCTACTTCATTATTCTCCAACCTAGGAGAGGATTAAATAACGACATCACAAAACAAAAGGGGTAGAAGAAAGGATGAGAGGGAGGACAAAGGTAACGTAACCTTTCTTTTGTTTTTTATACCAGCACCCTGCAGCTGTTTAATAAAACCATCTACTTGCAGTGATAAATTACTTGCAAATTATATCAACCCTAAATTGCTTCTCGAAGCTTCTAGCTGCTGATGGCAGAAATGTTTTATGGAGATTTAAACAAAGTGATTTGGCAAAGGAGTTCAAGTCACACTTGTGTATCCCTGAAATGACAGTTTTGGTGGCAGAGACTGAGAAATGAGCCCTGAGGTAAATGTCCCAAATATATAATTTGTCACTTCGTGTACTTGTGCTGTCTGAGTTAGCAGCAACACAAAATGCTCAATGGTCAAAGATATTTACCCTTCATTACTGCTTGGGGGACCATTTGCCAATATTGTTCTAAGGCTAAAGAAAATAAAATATTTCTATGCAGATGGCTTCTGGTCTCTGTATTCACTGGGCTTTTGCTGTTTTGTTTAATGCCACTTAAAAATACTCCAGGGAGAAAGGAGAGGCGAGAAGTGCGTTTATCAGTCTCTCACTCACACATACACACACACACACACACACACACACACACACACACACAGCGTCTTTTTCCAAGGGGACAGCCTAATACAAATTTAACTGTTTGGTTCTCCTGAGCCGAAGTTGAATGACCTTCACATGGCATCTTTGTTTTAAAAAAGAAACATAGTCCCTGTGTCAGTAAAATCTAAGAATGATTATGTTTAGAAATCAAATAGCACAAATACTTGTCCACCTCTTGACCTGGCTTCTGCCTTTTTTTGATACAAATCCTCCAACTTAACAAAGTATTCATTTGTGTCTCCGGTAAAAGGATTGGGTTGCAAGAGCTTGATTCAAACTGCTACAAGAGTATATGCCCATCTTTTTAAAAGTCTATATCAACAAAACATTTACAACATTTTGGACTCCCTGGAAACTCTTTAAGAGTAAATAACTGGCTTCATGAAGAAACTGCCTGGCTCGTGTATGGAAGAGGTAGCTTTTCATGCTTGGGTATCTTGTGTGAAAACAGGGACTTCCCTAGGGAAAGCACCTGCATGACACAGCACAGATCCTCAGGGTGCAGCTTCATAAACCAAAGCAAAAAGCTCTATTTCTGTACAGGGCTGTTCCGGCTGATAGGGCGTTGCAGAAATGCAGTGAAACTCCAGGGATGTCCAGAATTCACAGACTTAGATCTTCAATTGCTTAGTTTCACCAACCTATTGCAATTCACTCAATTAATAAATATTTTAGAGTGCCACTGCTAGGGCCACTCATTTTGTTAGACACTAAAGCATTGTGTGGGTATCAAAAAAACAAAATCTCTGCTCATAATGTTATATCCTGGTAGAGGAAGAAAATGTACAAATCAGGTCCTTTTCCATTATTATAAGTGCTCTAATGGCAACAAATAGGATAGGAGATACTCTGAAACATGGAATGACAAGGGGCTGCCTTACATTGACTGATCCAAGACGGTCTTTATGGAGATCTGAAGGGACTGCATTTCAACAATGATCTGAAGAAAGAAAAAGCACCAGATATACAGATATGCAAATAAATCAGAGGAGGAAATGAGAATTGCACAGGGCTAGGGTAAGAGCATGTGCACAGATCTGGGGACCTTAAAGTCCTGAAAGAAGAGCCTGACAACTTACAGAGATATAAACAGACCATATAGGTCATGCTAAGGAGTCTAGGCCTTCACCCTTAAGAGTCCTGAGAAATGACAGGTACTTTAGCTCACTGATGACAAATGATTTTCAACACTTTTTTCACATGCTTAGTAGTCATTCATACATACTCTCCTATTAAGTGCACATTTAAAGGGTGCCTGGTGGCTCAGCTGGTTAAGCCTCCGACTTTGGCTCAGGTCATGATCTCTTAGTTTTTGAGTTCCAGCCTTGCATCAGGCTCTCTGTTGTCAGCACAGAGCCCACTTCAGATCTTCTGTCTCCCTCTCTCTGCCCCTCCCCCACTCAGCCTGTCTTCTCTCTCTCTTTCCCTCAAAAAAAAAAATTAAAAAAGTGTTTATAAAAGTGTATATTTAAGACTTTTGCCTGTATTTATTTTTTTGTCATTTTACTGGTAATTTATAAGAGTTCTTCATATATTCTAGACCTGAGTCTTTTGTTAAGATTTGTATATTTTGATAACTCTTCCCCATTTTGTAGCCGGGCTATCATTTTCCTTAATGGGGTCTTTTGATGAACATTCATTTTTTTATTTTAATAATGCCAAATTTATAAATATTATATTTATGCTAAATGATTATTTTTCCTACAAAAGTAATCTAGAGCCAACCTAACGTCACAAAGTTACCCTCCACTGCTTTCTTTTAAGTACTTTTAGGTTTCTACCTTTTTTGTTTAGATCTTTCTTGTTTACGATCTGTCAAAAAATAATTTTTGTGTATGGAGTGCAGTAGAGCTCAAAATTTTACTTCCTTCTTGCATTCCAATTATCCAGTTATGATGCCACCATTTGTTAAAAACCAACCTACCAACCAACAAAACAACAAAAATCCTTTGCAGTTCCCACTGAATTCATGTGCTGCCTTAATCATGTGTATTCCTCTTTTTGTTACTTTTCTATTTCTTTGATCTATTTGACTATCTTTATCCCAGTAATGTACTATATTACTCAACATAACTTTATTACAAATTTTAAAATCAGAAATTATAAGTTCTCCAACTTCTTTCTTCTTTTGTAGGATTGTTTTGACTATTCTGTATTCTTTATACTTCTGTATACATTTTAGAATCAGCTTGTCAATTTCTAAATAAAAAATTTGCTTCTGTTTTGACTATGATTAAATTGATACTGAAGATCAATTTGGTGAAAATGAGCATCTTAGTAACATGGACTTTTTCAATATCTCTCTAATTTTCTGTTTTTGTTTCTCTCAAAAATGATTTTACTATATTTATTTCTAGGTGTGTAATTTTGTAATATTTATTTCTAGGTGTATAATTATGATGTGCTCATACATTTTTAAATTCATTTTTTCATTGTTTAATGCTAGTATAGTGAATACCATATTTTTATCTATTTGACCTTGCATTCTGTTGACTTCTTTTTTTTTTTTTTTTAATTTTTTATTTATTTCTAGGAGAGAGAGTGAGACAGCGTGAGCAGGGGAGGGTCAGAGAGAGAGGGAGTCACAGACTGAAACAGGCTCCAGGCTCTGAGCTGGCAGTCAGCACAGAGCCCGACGCGGGGCTCGAACCCACGAACCGCGAGATCATGACCTTAGCGAAAGTCGGATGTTTAACCGACTAAGCCACCCAGGCGCCCCTTCTGTTGACTTCTTTAATTCACTTATCATCACTAGAATTCTTTATACATTCTATAGGATTTTCTATGTACACAATCAAGTCAGCTGTGAATTATGAGGTTTTAATTCTTTTTCTCACCTTTAAACCTTTTATTTCTACTGCTTATCTTTTTACATTGTATAGGACTTCCAACAGTGTGGCATGTCAGTGACAGAATGTGACATTCTTGCTTTGTTCCAAATCTTAGAGGAAAATAATTCAATGTTTTACTATTATTTATGATGCTAAATGGAGATTTTTTTTCTTAGATTTCATAGATTTTTTCCCACAGATTTCCCTTGTCAAACTGACAAAGTATCCTTATATATTTTTGGTATATTTTAGTTTGTCAGATTATTTTTAACATGAATTGACACTAGATTTTGTCAAATGTTTTTCCTGCATCTACTGAGATAATCAAATGACTTTATCCTTTTTTATGGTAAAGTGGTAAATTGCATTCCTGAAATAAATCCCACTTGCTTATAATACTTTTAATATGTTTCTATATTTGATATGCTAATATTTTGCTAAAGAGTTTTGATCCTTTTTTCATGAGGGACACTAGCATTGTGTCATCTATTTTGTTTTGGTGTCAGAATTACACTGAACATATAAAACAAGTAGAGAAATGTTCCTCCAACCCCTGATTTCTAGAACCATCTGAATAGGGTTGGTATTGCTTCTGTTTATAGTTTGCAAGAACTTGCCTGTGAAGCCATCTGAGCTTCAAGTTTTGGTAGGAAAGTTTCCTTTTTGCTCTTTTTTGTTTCTGTGACATTAGCAAATACAGGTCTTCTTGCATCAAAAGAATTTGTCCAAATCATCTAAATTTTCAATTATTTGCATAAAGTAGTTCATAACCTCTCCTACCTTTAAAAATATTTTTATATTTATTTATTTATTTATTTATTTTTGAGAGAGACATAGAGGGACACAGACAAAGCATGAGTGGAGGAGGGGCAAGGCAGAGGTTGACACAGAATTTGAAGCAGGATCCAGACTCTAAGCTCTTAGCACAAAGCCCAATGTGAGGCTTGAACTCACAAATGGCAAGGTCATGACCTGAGCCCAAGTTGAATCTCTAACCGACTGAACTACCCAGGCACTCCTCCTATCCCCTTGAAGTAACTCCGGAATGTAAGCATGTGAAGCAGTAAATTTCCCTCTAACTGTATAGAATATATGTGTGTGTGTGTGTATACACATGTATGCATGTGTATATATCCATGTGTACACACACACACATACTCAAACACTATTTTCTTATGATTTTGTAATTCATGAATTATTTCAATGACCTTGCAGTATTTCCAAATAATTGAGAATTTTCTACATATTATTCTTGATGATTTCTAATTTACTATTGTTGTGACCTAAAACATACACTACATAATTTGAATCATTTATAAGTTGTTGAGAGTTGATCTGTAGTCCATTAAATAGTCTATCTTGCTGAATATTCTATGTATATTTTCTTTAAAAACTTGTATTGTACAGATTTAGAG
Source organism: Hyaena hyaena (assembly GCF_003009895.1). Taxonomy (NCBI): domain Eukaryota; kingdom Metazoa; phylum Chordata; class Mammalia; order Carnivora; family Hyaenidae; genus Hyaena; species Hyaena hyaena. The sequence goes on along the minus strand of NW_024080739.1, from coordinate 3,287,333 downwards.
TACAGTGTTTATAAAGATCAATAGGTCAAATTTACTGGTATTAGAATGGTTAACACTCCCCTTGACCTTGAGTGCTTTGGTTCATTTTGTTCACTCTTCTTTTTTTGCCTCCAAGTGCTTCCATTTGGATAATCTTCACACTTCTTGATTCTTTTCTGTTATGTCCAGTCTTCTGTCAAGATCTTCAAATTAATTTTTCATTTCACCTGGTACACACTGTTTCTACCATTTCTATGTGGTACTTTTTTACAGTTTATTACTCTGCTGAAATTCTCAACCTGTTCACATGTTTTGCCCACATTTTCCATTACACTTTTTAAAATATTTGTCTTAATTATTTTGAAGTCCTAAACTGTCTATAATTCCAATTATCTGAATCATTTTTGTGTCTGCATCTACTGATACTTTGCTTTTTTTAACCATGTTTCATATTTCCTTGCTTCTTTATGTGTTATTTTTTTTTTTTAATTTAATGCTGGATGTGTGTGGAAGAAAAACAGAAAGTAAAGCAAGCAGTATTACGCTCAGAAAAAAGGCATGCTCCTTCTTTTGTAAGGTAGCTAATCTGTGGCTGATTGGAATTTGATTTTTGCTGCAGCTTTACTAAGATTCAGTTCACCCTTGGTCTTAAGGTTCATTGAGGAAGAATTAGAACTTCCGCTTTAGGAGTGTTTGAGGTCTAAGGGCTGAGTCTTCAGAAATCTTCACATCTAACAGGATATCCTCCACCATTTTGGGATTCCTAGAGAGTTTTCTTAACTCTCTCACCCTGCCCCCAGATTTAGGTACTTCAACAAATCTATCTCTACGTTCTTGTCCTGCCTGGTCTTTAGCAAACACTGCCCTGCATATGATGAAGGAGGGCAGTGTCTTAAAATGTCAAGTCTAAACTACCTTAAGAGGAATGAAAGAATTCAGCAGGGAACATTCAGTGAGTCTAGGCAACTGACTAGTGATTTTTTTTTCTAATGTCTATGCCTTCTCAATGGAAATGAAGATAATTTACACTTTCCAAAGTAATGCCCAAAGATTTTAACATCTAAGATAGTGTTTTGTGACCAGTAGACATTATGCATATCTTTGTTTATTCCAGTTGAGTGCTAATGTAATTGGAATTGGTAGATAGAAAGCCAACAGTTGTCAGATCTCATCAATTTACACTACAGCCAAATGAGAGGTGTACAAACAGACAATGCACCCAGCAATTGTAGCAAAGGTGAAGCCATACGTCCCACATTCTTGCCTGTATAAAAGCCTTTCTCGTATTTTAAAATAAATATAAACAAGATATCAAGAGTTCCCTGGGGCTTGAAGCTGGAACACCCAGGCCCAGTGTATTCCACTACAAGCATTCTTCATTTTGATATTGAGATGGAGGTCGGGAGGCTAATTGAAACTTACAATATGCTGATGTGAACATCAATGAAGCTTGACAATTCTGTAGCTTTATTAACTCTTTTGAATCTTTTCTATTTGTCAAGAACATAATTCACTAGTCTTCCTATTTTTCTTGAGAGATACAGAAAACCCACCTTGAATTTTTTTAATAATAATGTTATAACAAAAGTGTACCATTGTCATTTATTTTTGAAGAGTAGCTATTACAGTTTAAAGTGCACATGAATCATAAGGAGATGACACTAAAATGAAGACCCCTTGGTCTCTACCCCAAGAGATGTAGATTCAGGTTATAGGCAAAGCTCGAGATTTGAATATGAGTACTGAAGCAAGCCCTATTTGGAACACTGTCCTATAATTAACTCCCAAATTTACAAATTTACAAATTCCAAATGATTCATTACACTCTGAAAAGGGCATGTTAGGGCTTTATCTCTCTAGTTTCCTCTTACATGATTCTCCCCTCATTACTTCAGCTATATCACTCAGCATCTATACAACTACATGTTCTTTTCTGGCTTTATGCCATCACATATGCTGTTTCTTTTGCTGGAATGCGCACCGCACTGCCCCCCCCCTTGTTTTTCCTGCTCAACTCCTTCTTATCCTTGGCTCTCAGCTTAAATGATTCTCTAGTGTGGGGTGCCTGGGTGGCTCAGTTGGTTAAGCATCCAATATCGGCTCCGGTCATGAACTCAGTTTGTGGGTTCAAGCCCCATGCTGGGCTCTGTGTGGACAGCTCGGAGACTGGAGGCTGCTTCAGATTCTGTGTCTCCCATTCTCTCTGCCCCTTCCCTGCTTATGCTCTGTTCTCTCTCTCTCTCAAAAATAAATAAATATTAAGAAAACTTTTAATTGCTTCTCTAGTGCATAGATAATGTAGGTGTCCTTTCTCTGAACCACCCTTCCACCTCAATTAGACATTTCTGTTAAAATTAGCTTCTTCACAGCTATTTACACAGTTATAATTATGTAGTCATTTAAAAAAATAGATTAAATAGCTGCCTTTATCACAAATAGTGTAAATGTAGTATGGATCTTAAGCTTGCTGGTTATGTTCACTAATGCCTCATAGTGACTATCTCAGTGCTTAGCACAAAACAGGTACTCAATAACTACTTCATGGACTGCCTGACACCTAAAGGATGTAAAAAAAATGCAAAAAGGAGTAATGCCAATCATTAAACCTGCGACCTTCTATACTGCTAGTTTGTTGTTGTTGTTGTTGTTGTTGTTGTTGTTTTGTCCAGCCATCATCCCTCTTCTTTTGAAAACATCCTCAATTTTACTCCATCCACACGGTTACTATAGGTACCATCCTGTTGCCTAACTCTAATAAGCTCTCCACCTGACCACTGCTGCTTGACCCAGCATAGACAATTACAGCTCTTGGACAAAAGTTTTCAGTTGAAGTCAAGAAAGAGAAGCAGTTTCTCTGGGTGACTGGTCTATTACATAAAACATTCAGGAACTCTCAGGAGTCATTGCTCAGACCTAATAATTGTAGAAATTGAGAAGCCATTCTCCAGAGAGAAAAGAATGAAGTAGACATGTGTAATGCTATGTAGAAAGATGATTTTGTATCCATTCTAGGCTGTGGTTATTTATGAGGCTCAATCACTTTCCTGTCTTTGAGTTTCCTGAGATAGGTCTGTAGATCAAAAGTCTGACATGGGTCTTGCTAGGTAAAAATCTTAAGTGTCTGCAGAGCCTTATTCCTCTCTGCAAGTTGTAGGAGATAATCCAATTACTGTTCTTTCCAGCTTCTAAATGCTGTCTCTACTTTCCTTGGCTCATGGTCACTTCCTCTGCCTTCTTAGCCAGCAATGTCACAAGTCTCTCTAATCTCAACTGAGAAAACTTTCTCTGCTTTTAGGATTCAAGTGATTAGGTCCGGGATCATGTGGATAATCCAATATCAACTCATTTCAAGGCCCTTAACCTTAATCACCTCTACAAAGTCCCTTGTGCCCAGAAAGAGAATATATTCACAGGTTCTGTAGATAAACACATAGACTTCTTTGAACACCAGTATTCTTCCTACCACACTCAATGTCCTTAAAACAAATTCCGCCATGTACACCAAGTTAGACTGAATCTTATAATAAAAAGAATCCCCTCCAAAAGCCTTCTTATGTTTGCTTCTAGATTAGTGGCAGTAAAATTCTTAGGTAGACCTCCAGAATTTTCTTCAATGTCTTATGTTCCTAACATACACATCCAATTTTCAACTTAATCCTGAACAATTTAACCCTAAAATGGATTCACTAAACTTTTTTTACCCTTGTTTTTGCAGTGCCCTATTTTACTTTATATTCCCTTTTACCATGGGGGGCAGCTGGGTAGTTCAGTGGGTTAAGCATCCAACTCTTAATCTCAGCTCAGGTCTTGATCTCAAGGGTTGTGAGGTCAAGCCCTACATTGGGTGTGAAGCCTAGTTAAAAAAAATAATAAATAAATAAGTCAATCCTCTTTTACCTCTATTACAATAGCCTTCAGCCTGGATTCCACGCCTATAATTTCTTTGCGCTCCCAGCCACTCTTTCTCACCGCTAACAGTGTTATCTTTCACTGTTGATTGCATAAATACATAATGCTTCAAATTTTCTAATAAAAAGACTAAATTCAGCCTTTCATAAAATAATCTAATTTAACCTATGGCACATTCATTTTTGCTCTGTGGCCTTCTTCTCCTACCCCTCCAACATTCTGAGTTACCACAAATACTGAATGACTTCGTATGGCATGAAATGCTTGCTCCACCCATCATTCATTTATCCTGCACTTTATCAGGTGCTAATGTGATAGGAAAAGATAGGATTCAGTAGGCAGAGAAGGCATAGAAGGGAAGATTAGGTCCCTAGGTGAGGAAAACCACAGATTTTGGAGCAATGCTGGGAGTGTCTGACCACAGCAAATCCCCTCAGGCATAAGGTTCCTCTTAAGAATGTAAGAGACCCCACCTATTCCCACTCAGGTTTCCCTCAGGAATTTGACAAAAGGCTTAAGTATAGCCATAGACCACCCCTCATACAATAGAACTGGGCCTGTCAGGAATGGACAACCCAGCACCTAGAGCTATCAAGCCAATCAGGGTGGAACCTGAGAAGGAACAGGGGTGAAGGGAAGCAGGAGGGCTGACCAGAACCTCATACAACAAGGATACTTGCCTATAGTCCTTCATCGATTCCCTTCCCACGTCTCTCTGTAAAGAGAGCTTTCCTACTGTTCTTCCTTTCTAATCTTATGTTCTAATAAACTTTTGCCAGCTGCTCATTTTGTGTCGACCTCTTCATTCTTCAAATCGGCAAGGCAACAAATACTAAATATTGAGGTAAAAATCCTATAACACTAAGAAGGGTAGAAAGATAAGAAAGTATACTCCAGGCAAATTTATTTTTTTAAATTTATTTTTATTTATTTTGAGAGAGAAAGAGAGAATCCTAAGCAGGCTCCGCACTATCAGCGCAGAGTCTCGTTCGGGGCTCATACTCAGAAAACTCAATATCATGACCTGAGCTGAAATCAAGAGTCCCACACTTAACTGACTGAGCCACCCAGCCTGCTCCAGACACATTTAATAAAAAGTTATGGCATGGAAGGACTTCAAAAAATAGGAGAGATGGTACACCATAGGGCAAGGAGGCAGGGTGTTCTAGGTTGAAGGAGAGCTTAATAATTGGACACATAAAAAGTGTTTTTATTAGAATGTATTCATTCCTTGATTCCAATATTTTTAGATTATTTACTATCATTCCATGTGTTTAGAAGACAATGGTGAAAAAATAAAAACACTTCTTTATATTTTAGTGGAATTTATAGTCTAGTGGAGGAAAGAGACAATTAGCCAAATACACACACACACACAAACACACACACACACACACACACACAATTTTGGATAGAGTTACTTTAATGAAGAAAACAAATTGGGTTAAGTCATTAGAGGGTGCAGGTATGGGCTGGAAGCAGCTTTATTTATTAAAAATTTTTTTAAATTCTTTTTAACATTTATTTATTTTTGAGAGACAGAGACAGAACATGAGCAGGGGAGCAGCAGAGAGAGAGAGGGAGACACAGAATCTGAAGCAGGCTCCAGGCTCTGAGCTGTCAGCACAGAGCCCAATGTGGGGCCTGAACCCACGAACCATGAAATCACGACTTGAGCTGAAGTGGGCCGCTCAACTGACTGAGCCACCCAGGGGCCCTTGGGAGCAGCTTTAGATGGGTGATACGGATAATCTCTGAACCAGTGATCTTTAAGAACAGATTGTAATGGTAAGTAAGACATGCCCTCCAATGTGAAAATCTAAGAGAAGAGAACTCAGAGGTAGAGACTAGCTGTGCAAAAGCCAGGTTTTGCAAGTAAACCTGGTCTATTCAACAAAGAGGAAAAAAGTCAGTACAGCTGGAACAGAGAAAGCAAAAAACAAAATGTATTAAGAGAAAGAAGAAAATGCAAATTTAAGTAGCCTTGTTCGCCATGACATGGAGTTTGAATGGTACTGTAAGTGCAATAGGAAGACATGGGAAGATTTTCATGAGGAGATGTGCTATCTGATTTGTGTTTTCAAAAGCACACTTTGTCTGGTATGGAGGGAATGGATTTTAAGGGTGCAAGAACAGCAAAGGAGACCACTGCGGAGACTATCTCAAGAGTCCCGGCAAGAGAACTGTGGCTGGGACAAAGAAGGACAGGAGATGCAGTGAGAAAACATTGGATTTGAGACATTTGTTAAGGACTGAGTCACAAACGTTAAGGAATGGAGTATAAAGACAAAAAAAGAGGAGGCCTAAGCATTGAATCTCCGGAGGCACCCCATGGTGGCTTACAACTTGGGATGTAAGATAGAAAATCAGCCAGGGGGGTGGATTAGTGAAATACACCAGGGAGGGTAGCCAAGAGAACAGGGGCCTGTGGCATCCCAGAAGTCAAGTGAAGAGATAATTTAAAGAGAAAGAAAAGAATTTACCAGGTCAGAAAAGGCTGACAGAAAAGGGGGAAGAGAAGATGGTAAAGGTCATTGATACCCTAAAGGAGTCATTTTCTTGTCAGGACAAAAACTCTACTAGAGTGGCTCAGGAGAAAAGAGATGAAGATAAGGAACCAGCAGGTATAAACTACTCTTTCAAAAAGTTTTCTCTGTGAAAGGAAATAGTAAAACTAAGGAGAAGGTGAAGGTAGACATAGGTGCATGTCTTTCTTAAATTGATTTTAAGATGTCTGCATGCCTATGGGATTTCGGATAGCAAGCTTTACATAATGGGATTGACTCTACTACCAATGTCAGTAACATTCCAGATAAAAGTTTTCTTCAAAAGTCCAGTATTATAGTAGGAGACAAATATTATAATTAAAAAGTTAAGCCAGTATAGGAATGGTGAGCCTCCTATGGGTGAATATGAATTGAGACTAGTTCGTTAAGTTCTCTGAGCTGTCAGTATATAATGTATTAAGACCATTATTTTGAAGAGAAAATGTAATCATGTATACAAAGCATAAACACAGTGCCTGAAACATAGTAAGCACTCAATAATTGAGAGGAATTATCATCATTACAATTTAGGCTTGACTGTTAACACCTTCTACAATCACTAATATGGCCTATTAGGAATTCAGCAGCACCAAAGATAACAATTTCTGTCTTGATTTCCTTCCCCTTTCTGTACCTTTTGTTTCAAAGCAGACTCTAATGCCCTTTCCCATTTCAAAGTACAACAGGGGATATAGCCAAGGGACTGAAACAGCTGTGTGCCAAGCCCCACATGGAAACTGAGTGAGTTAATGTCATTTTAAACATGCTTTTCTTATGAGTAAATTAGCTTGCAGATTTTCAAGCTTCCTACCACTAATTACTAGATTAGCTAGAGTTACCCTGCAGGGAAAGCTGCAATGAGGAAGACAAACACAGCATTCTTATGTGAATGCTCATTTGCATAGTTCATATAACTGTAGGCTTGCAGGAAGACAGCCCCCTGCCTCTCCCAGTTAAATCTAATATGATATTTACAGTTTTACACAAGAATATTAGACAATAAATTAGCCCAAAGCTGCAATTAATCACAATCCAGAGTCAACCCAAGGGAATAGAGAACTAAACAAATGAATTTCTTAACATTTAGCCCTCCCTCTGACCTATGCTTGATTACCAAGATAATGTCCTAACTCAAGAAACGCTGGTTGAAATTTCCTCAAAGAACCCTTAGTAACAGAGTTGTGGCATGCACAGTTCCACAAATATAATCACTGGAAATCACTTCAACTCTCAATTCTCATTAACTTCTTACAAGGAATAAATATGTTCACCAAGACAGTCTTGCATGCGAGAAAGGGAAGGTTGCCCAATTCTAACAGCTTAAGCAAATACACTAGGAACATGTAACAGAAAAGATGAGAGATCAGAAGACTTCAGGCTTAACTGGATCCAAAGGCTCAAAGCATGTTATCGGTGGCTGGTCTCCTCCTTCCCTGTCTTCCGATTCTGCTTTCTTCTCTTAGCATCCTCTTTACTGTTAGCAGTTCCAGAAAAGTGAAAGATTCCTTCTTTCTTAACACCTTCAGGGGCACCTGGGTGGCTCAGTCGGCTGAGCGTCCAACTTCAGCTCAGGTCATGATCTCGTTGTTCACAAGTTTGAGCCCCACATCGGGCTCTATGCTGACAGCTCAGAGACTGGAGCCTGCTTCAGATTCTGTATTTCTCTCTCGCTCTCTGGCCCTGCCCTGCCTACGAAGTTTATCTCTTTCAAAAATAAACAAACATTTAAAAAAAATAACTTAAAAAAAAGACTTTCAAAGCATTTCTCAAATTGAGTCACATGCCCACCCTAACCCTATCACAGTGGCCCATAATGCTGATTGGCTTGGCCTGGGTCACATACTGAACACAGGATGGAATCCTCTTAACCTAAACCATACCAACAGAAAACACCAGTGGTTTTGCTTCCCCAGAGAAAATTGAGATATTAATACTACTGTAAGGAAAGTAGAATGAGTTGAAGCCAGAAAGAAAAAACATAACAGATGCTCACTGATACAAAGGCTTCAGTTGCCCATCTTTTTAGTTTCCCTATTTGTAAAACTATAAATAATAACTATAATTATAGTAGTATCTGTCTCTTGGGATGATGAATGTTTGCATAAACTAAATTCTAAAGAATTGTGTTTTATTATCATTGCTTTATCAAAGCTATGCAGTCCCAATGCTATGGGCCATAACAGCTGATTTAACTTTATCATTTCACTGCTATAATTAAAAATACATTATATGTTAGGTGCTAACTGAATCATCCTATTTAGCAAGTGGTTCTTGAAGCATGAGAATTGAAGTGATTCCCAAAGCCCACACATCTTTGTAAGCATTGTTAAAGTTAGCCTTCTAGTTACCAAAGTCAAGAGGTAAGTATCTCCCCTTACATGAGTGAAGACGATATTGCTGGACTATAAGAAGTTAAACACCAGGACCCATTGCTGGTAAACCTTCTCATAGTACACCCTAAATATGGGTCAAGTATAGACATAGTTTATTTTTGAGATATCAGTTGCAATCTGCACATAAATCACCTCAAGAAAAGTTTGCCAGTTCCTTGCTATTTGTGTGTACTTACCACAATTTTGTATTCTACTGTGTCCCACAGAAGATAAAAGCAATATTTCCACAAACTCTTCCTTCAAAATAACATGAAAATTTCCATTATTATTAGTGTTGAAAGAAAATCCCAAGAGATATTCATCCTTACTTTAACAATATAAATGTTTAAACCCAATAAGCCATAAAACCTTACTTTGTAAAAACGAAACAAAACAAAACAAAAAAATCAGAGAGTTCAGGATCCAAGGAAATCCAAATGAACTAAATGCTAGAAAGTTAAACATCCTTTATAGAGAAGAGTCAAATAGAAACTATTAAAAATATAAAAAATAAATGCTAGAAAAAAAAATTTGCTATTTGAAATGAAGAATTCATCTGGTAGACTCAAAGGCAGACTAGATACAACAGACAAAAAGTGAGAACTTGAAGACAGGTCAAAAGAGAGTATCCAACTGGAAATTCCAAAATAATGAAAAGGAGAAGCTGAACACCAGATGACTATGGGACATTAACAATTGGTCTAATGCATATGTATTTACAGTCCCAGAACAGAGAGACAAAGAGGAAGATAATGGCCAAGGACTTCCATAAACAGACCAAAAAACAAAAAACAAAACACACACACACACAATAAACACCAACCTATAGATGAAAGAAGCTCAGAGAGAATGAAACAGAATACAAAGAACTCACATCTAAAGTTACCATGGCCAAACTGATGGAAACTGAAGACAATGGGCAAATTATAAAAGCAACAAGGGGAAAAAATAAAGATAATTTCTAAAAATCAGCAAATTGAATCCAGAACACCCAAATGGTATTTATCCCATGAATGCAAGTTTAGTTCAACATTGGAAAATCAATATATTTTACCACAGCAGAGAATAAGGGATTAAAAACCATGTAAATAAAGAGCATTTGACAAAATTCAGCATCTATGTATTATAAAAACTCTAAGTAAATTAAGAATCAAAGAAAATCTGCTCAACCTGATAAAAGGCATCTAAAAATATCCTGAAACCTGGCATCATATTTAATATTGAAATACTGAATGCTTTCTTCCTTAAATTGGGAAAAATGTCTGTGCCAATAATTTCTCTACAGTGTTGTGCCGTTGGTCTTGCCCAGTGAAATAAGCCTGTTGGTTAGAAAGAAGTAAAAATGTTTTTTGTAGATAACATGATTCCGTGAAAAGACTGAACAGAATCTATAAGAAATTGATAAAATAAGTAAGTTTAGCAAAAACAGAAGATACATAGTCCCTACGCAAAAACCACCTAAAACATAAAATACCTAGTTACAAATGTAACAACAAATGTGCAAGACTTCTAAAAATTATTCAAAATTCCTGCAATAAACTAAGAACTAAATAAATTAAGAGAAATAAGAGACGGTGATGAACGTACATTATTTGATTTAATGACTTATTATGAAGCTACAATAACAAAGACAGTGTTGAAATGGCCTCAAGATAGACATGCCCATGGATGGAATAGAGTTTATCAACAGAGTGACATTTTATGGTTACAATAGTTTTTAACAAGGTGACAACTCAATGTCTTTTTGCTTTAATTTGAGTAATTTAAAATTTACAGCAAAGTTGTAAAAGCAGTGCAAAGAATTCACGTATACTCTTCACTCAGTCGCTCCTATTGTTAACATCTTATATAGCCATGATACATTTGTCAAAATTTTAGAAAAGCAGCACTGATACATTAAGTCAAAACTTTAGTCACATGTCATTTTTTTAAAAAAAACACATCAGTTTATTTCTTTGTTTTAATTACAGTACAGTTAATATACAGAGTTTTATTAGTTTCACTGATTATGATGATACATGTACTCTTGATCCCCTAACCTATTTCACACATTCCCCACCTGGTAACCAACTGTCTGTTCTCTATAGTTTAGAATCTTCTTTTGGTTAGTACTTTTTTCTTTGTTCATTTTGTTTGTTTGTTTCTTAAATTTCACATATAGTTGAAATAATATGGTATTTACCTTTCCCTGTCTGACTTATTTCACTTAGCATAATATCCGTTGGGTCCATCCGTGTCATTGCAAATGGCAAAATTTAATTTAAAGTAAATTTTTTAATGTTTATTTATCTTTAAGAGAGAGAGACAGAGACAGAGAATGAGCAGGGATGGGGCAGAAGGAAAAGAGACAGAGAATATCAAGCAGAAATCAAGAGTCAGATCCTTAATCGACAGAGCCACTCGGGAGCCCCCAAATTTAATTCTTTTTAATGGCTGAGTAACATTGCATTGTGTATATATATACCACATCTTCTTTATCCATTCATCAATCAGTGAACATTTGAACTGCTTCCATAATTTGGCTTTTGTAAATAATACTGCCATAAACATAGGGGTGCATGGATCCTTTCAAATTAGTGTTTTGGTATTCTTTGGGTAAATATCCAGAAGCATGATTACTGGATCATATGGTAGTTATATTTTTAACTTTTTGAGGAACCTCCATACTGTTTTCTATAGTAACTGTACCAGTTTGCATTCCAACCAACCATTCAGGAGGGTTCCTTTTTCTCTACATCCTTTCCAATACCCAGTTTCTTGTGTTTCTTATCTTAGCCACTCTGTATACATCAAGAGATTTTATACTATTGTCTTTTATTTTGTAGTTTCAGGGAGCCAAATTGTGTTTAATCATCTTGTCTCCTTAGGCTTCTGTACTTTGTGACACTTTCTCTGTCTTTCCTCATTTCTGACTACCTTGATCTTTTTGAAGAGTGTTGGTCAGATATTTTGCAGTATGTCTCTCAACTTGGGTTTGTCTATTATTTTTTCTCATGGTTAGTCTGGGGTATTGAGTGTTTTGGAAGAATAGCACAAGTGTCAAGTGCCCTTACATCACTTCCTACCTGAGGTACACGCTGTCAACATGATTTATTGCAAACAATAGTAACTTTGATCACCTGTGGCCAGAGTAGTATTGCAGACTTCTTCACTATTGTTTTCTCACTCCATACTCTATTCTTGTGAAGAAGTCACCAACTCTAGTCCATAGTTCAAAGTCAGGGCTTAAGGGAATCAAACTCTACTAGCTGGAGGGAGTGGGTAGTATTCACATATATTATTTAGAATTATTCTGTAAGGAAGACTTTTCTCTCTTCTCTCATTTATTTATTCATTCAATCATTTATGTTGGTTTTGCTTTGTGTTAGGATCTAATATTACATTATTTTTTTTTAATATTTCTTTAAAATATTTTTATTTATTTCTAGGAGAGAGAGAGAGAGAGAGAGACAGCGTGAGCAGGGGAGGGTCAGAGAGAGAGGGAGATACAGACTCTGAAATAGGCTCCAGGCTCCGAGCTGGCAGTCAGCACAGAGCCCGACGCGGGGCTCGAACCCACGAACCGCGAGATCATGACCTAAGCGAAAGTCGGACGCTTAACCGACTAAGCCACCCAGGCACCCCCTAATGTTACATTATTAACTTTGTTAAATTTTTCCAGCTTTGGCTATTAGGCGCTCTTTGAAGTGTGCCCTTGTGACTCTTTGATAACTCCTCATTCTTTTGATTTTCAAACATTTTCTTACATTTTTTTTTTTTATGTTTTATTTATTTCTAGGAGAGAGAGAGAGACAGCGTGAACAGGGGAGGGTCAGAGAGAGGGAGTCACAGACTGAAACAGGCTCCAGGCTCTGAGCTGGCAGTCAGCACAGAGCCCGACGCGGGGCTCGAACCCACGAACCGCGAGATCATGGCCTAAGCGAAAGTCGGACGCTTAACCGACTAAGCCACCCAGGCGCCCCAAACATTTTCTTACATTTAACCACTACAAGAAGCGCTTGGCTCTTGTTGCATTTTCCCTTCCCCAATCCTGGAATCAACATTTCTCTAAGAGACCCAGGTACCTTTTACTGGAGAATGGTATATAGAAACCAAGATCTGAGTGCTGGCTCTCCTCATCGCTACTGGGATGTCACTGCTTCTAGTCTCTCTTGGTGGACGGAGCCAAGATATTTATGTATGTACACTAACCCGTGTACACATGCATATCTGTAATTATTCTTGGGTCTCTTGATCTACATCTATGAAAAATTAAACATATGTAATAATATCTTCTAGTGTAATCTAGTACCACATATTAATTCAAGTCATCTCCTCCCCCTTGCTTTATAATGTTGCTGTCCAACAGTGAGAAGCCTATCTCCCACCACCATCCATATCTTAATTATTTGTTTGACCTCAGGCCACAGGCATTTTTGGAATCACTAACCTGTATCTCCCTGATAAATAACCTTTCCAACTAGAGTACACAGTTTAAGTTCAGTTCATTTTGTCCTTATTTCTATAATTTCTAGTTAAACATCTACTTTCAAGAGTAACTTTGCGTTAACTCTTGTTTCCTCATCTCCTTCAATAAGATTATGTTAAAAGTATGTAATACAAATAGATTTTTTTTTATCACAGCCAATATTTCATTCTGGGATTTTACCCCAACCTCCTAGCTAATTTTCATTTAGTTTGCATATATTCAAGTTTACTCTCTGTAATGTAAATTTCAGTGGATTTTAACAAATTCATAGTCATATATTCACCACCTTAATACCATATAGTATGGATCCATCACCCTATAAAATTATTTGTTTCCCTTCTGTAATCAACCACCTTCCCTTCCCCCCAACCCTTAGAAAGTACTGATCTGTTTTTTGTTCTTTCAGTTTCTCTTTTCCAGAGTGGAATCATATAATATGTACCCTTTTGAATTTGGGCTTAACTTAACAAAATGCATTGATGATTTATCCAGTTTGTTGTGTGATTCAAAAGGTCATTTCTGTATAGAGTTAGAATTATTCATCTATTGAAGGACACTTTGCCTCCAGTTTGGGGCAATTATTAATAAAATTCCTATGCATATACACACCCACTTTCTGTATGAATCTAAATTTACTTTCAAATGGATGAATACCTAGAAATGTGTTTTTGGTGTCCTATGGTTAAGTCTAGTTAGTTTTATAGGAAACTTGCAAACTGGCTTTCAAAGTGGCTATAGCATTCTGCATTCCAACAAACAATAAATCGGAGTTCCTATAGCTCTATATCTCCACCAGCATGTGATAGTCAGTTTTTTTTTTAAACTTTCTTATCCAATATAAGGATGTGCATATAGCAAATACGAATAAATGTAATTCCATGGCTCTGATTTAGGTCAAATTGTATTGACCAGAACAAAATGCCTATCTAAATAAGTGTCAGGAAATTTGCTTTATTGATGCTTGTAAACATGGGATTGCATTAAAAGGAAGTAAAATGATTTCTCAATGGAAATGGTAAAGTGATTCCTCTCTCATGTGAGGACTTGGGTCAATTGCTAGAGGGTACTGAGAGCTTTACCTTAAAAAGGATTTTAAGGCTATACCTGGCCTTGGTAAGAAAGCATGCTGAGAACAATTAGCAATGTCTGCTACAAAAAGAGGACAAGACCCTAGGGTGCAAGATCATTTAGTTTCCAAGGTCTGGGATAATTCAGTGCCATCTAATTAAGGTCTTCCAGAAGGACCTAATATGGTAGGTAGAATTATGGTTTCCAAAACTGTCCATGACCTTATCCCCAGAGCCTGTGACTATGTTATGTTACATGATAAGGAATCATTGAAGTTGAGGATTGAATTAAGGTTGCCAATCAGTTGACCTTAAAATAGATTATTCGGGATTATCCATATGGACCCCACATATTCCCACAGAAGTGTCTTTAAACGCAGAAGAAGGAAGGAGTGCCTGGGTAGCTCAGTTGATTAAGCATTGGACTTTAGCTCACCATCTGTGAGTTCTAGCCCCACATTGGGCTCTGTGCTGACAGCTCAGAGCCTAGAGCCTGCTTCAGATTTTGTTTCTCCCTCTCTCTGCCCCTCCCCCACCCATACTCTGTCTCTCAAAAATAAATACATGTTAAAAAATATAAAACCTGAAAAATAAATGTGGAAGAAGGAAGTGGAAGGTTTAGCATCACAGTGATGGGTTGTTAGAAAGACTTGACTGGACAATGCTGACAGAAGAGGCTGTGAGCTAAGAAATGCGTAGCCTCTAGGAGCCAGAAAAGTCAAGAAAACAGATCTTCTTCTAGAATCAACAAAAATGAATACATTGCTATCAATACCTTGATTTTAGCTCAATGAGAAGCACATCAGAATTCTGACTCAAAGAACTGTAAGATAACAAATCTGTATTGATTTAAGGCACTAGGTTTGCAGGATTTGTTATACCAGTGATATAACACAAATGCAAATGTTATTATTTTTTTAATTTGAAAGAGAGAACATGAATAGGGGAGGGGCCGAGAGAGAGAGAATAAATCTTAACATGGGCTCGATCCCATGACCCTGGAATCATGACCCTAGCCAAAGAGCCAGATGCTCAACTGACTGAGCCACCCAGGCACTGCCAAATACAATTATTTTAATAATTAGAAAGTAAAAGTTAAAGATGAAAGCGTTAACTTTTTTTTGGAGAGTGTAACTTTTTACCATGAAAGCAGAAAGTTTAAAGAGTTTACAGTTCTTAAAAGTTTTTGGTGGGTTAGACAGTGTCTCGATCTCAATTCATTTCTTAAAATACTGTGCAAATGTAAATTTCAGACATATTCCTATCCATCTCACACTAGTTTGGAATTGACGTGGTATAAAATAGTGAGGTTTTCTGACAGTACCAAAACACCCCCTCAGACCAACTGAAAACTTCTAGAGGCATTCTGTACGAGTGGTCTGCAAGGATATGGGCCAAATGTCATCGGAGGAACACTGGAAAGATGGAAAACATCATTACTGTTGCCATGGTGTAACTGCCCCTCCGTTGATGGAAGAAAGCCATGTGTCTGGACTCCATCTCTGCCTCCTTACCAGGCTCCCAGGGTAAATGTAGCATGCAGTATGAGTCAGCGAGCCCTGCCATTCTTTTGATAAATTCCCTGTCTTATTTATAACTCTGGGCTGTGCCACCACATAATGAAGGCTGCTATTATTGTCCGATGGGCCCCATGTGCCTGTGGGTTCTACTTGGGCCATGTTCGTGACGATTTCTCCACACTTCCTCACCTCTCATTCCACACTTCCATATGTTTCCCCTTCAGATGGCACTGGAGGTGAGGGGAGATGTGGGATCGTGCTGTTAGCACATCCTTCTTTTTTCATAGCTGTGAGCTGTATCCTTTTTATTAAATTCAAAACTGTGCCTCGGGGAACAAAGGCAGAGTAATGGTTTTATGAAGGAAGTGCAGGCTTCTTCACATGTCATAGAAAATAAAGCCTGTGAACTATGCATATCAGTAAAAGAGTATCTTTATGGAAACATTAAGAAACAAAGAATAGCCTCAAAATCACAACTGGAGATTAAGTAAAGTAAGTTATTAAGTAGAGACCTGAAATGTAAAATAAAAGGAGTGGACAAAAAAAAGAAGAGGATTTTTTTTCTTACCCCCTGACATATGGCTAACAGACTTTTGGTGGAGTTTTTTGTTTGTTTTGTTTTTGCCTCTAACCGAGCCAATGAAGAATAATGGGAGCATGAATGTAGCCCCAAACCAGGACTCAGTGGCAGGGTGAAACATCAGGGAGCCTCAATCTCTTCTGGGAGGCAGGAAGGAATAAAAAGAGCCTCAGGGCCAGAAAGGATCCCACCGAGCCGTTAAAAGCTTTCTTTGAGGGAAGAAAAAAAATGTCCTCTTCTGATCTTATGGTTCCTATCCAAAAGGGATGTTATTTCAGCTATTGAAATTTTTTGACACTGTTTGTTTATTGTTTGCCAAAAGTATTCATGGAAAAATTTTACCCTAATTACATGCTTGGGTTCCTCACTACTGTTTTATAGCCTTGATGAAGAAATGATGGACATTATTTCATACCAACATCATGGAATTTAAATTGTTGCCTAAATATGGAGATCTAGAGCTTCGTACCCAGGAAATGTTCAAAATTGAGAAGCTCCAGGCTTACCTTTGTCATATTTTCCAAGTCGCAGAACACCCTAACAGTAATGCCCTCAGTTATCAATGGGATATTCTAAGGGACTTAAAAAGTAAGGCAGAGAAGGAGACTTCCGAGTATCTTACAGAAAGATGATATAGGACAGGGCAGAAAAGACAAGTTTAACTTATGAAAAAGTATTCTCTGTATTTCACAACATTTAAATAAAATAGCATCACTTTCTCATTTTCCTCTGATTCTGTCAGTGCATTCAAGCCACAGGTGACAAGTTGTAAGTACAGAAGGTAAAAAGAAAGACCCAGACTATAATTACAACACTAATAGTCACTAGCAGAATGAACTTTGACAAATGACTTAACCTCTCTGTGCCTCTGTTTTCTCATCTATAGTATTCTGTGACAATTAATGAGAATGCTTGGCTCATTCTAAGTACTTAGTAAGAAGTTACTGAGTGACTAAGTGTAAAGTGAGTGGATAAAACAATAAACGACTCATTTAGAGACTTCCAGATCTTCCTCCCAAAATCCTCTACCCATAGCCTGCCTCACCTCGGTAGATGGCCACTCTGTTGTCATACTTGATATCAAACCTGTCAGGAAATGTGCATCTCCCTGGAACTTGACCTTTTTTCACCAGCTCCACTGCCATCCCCTAGTCTGAGCCACGTGTGGGATTTCTAATAATCTAATCTAATAGATTTTCCCACTTCTAGTGTTGCCGTTCTGCAGTCTGATCTCAGGGTGTTTCTTTTAAAATAAAGGATGTAGCACCTGGGTGGCTCAGTCACTTAAGTGTCCGACTCTTGGTTTCAGCTCAGGTCATGGTGTCGCTATTTGGGAGATGAAGCCCCACATCAGGCTCTGTGCTGACATGCAGAGCCTGCTTGGGATATTCTCTCCTGCTCTCTCTGCCCCACCCCTGCGTGTGCACACGCTCTCTCGGAATAAACTTAAAAAATATTAAAATGTATAAAATAAAGGATAGATTAAATACCTCCTCCAATTAAAATGCTATTTCAATTAAATTAAAAACTTAAACACTTAGAATATCCTACAAATCTTGTGTGATCTAGCTTCCTGCTCTCTCCCCAACCTAATCGTCTGGTCTCCCCTCAACCCCGCACCCCATCCCCGCCGACTTCCTCACTTAGCTTTTGCCGAGATGGCCTCAGCTGGTTTTAGATCTTGCTGAGCATGCTTCTGCCTCAGAGCCTTTACACTGGCTGTCCCCCTGCCTAGAAAGTTCTTTCTCTAGCTGTCACACCTGCAGCTCCCTTGCCGTCACCCTTCAGGCTTTATTTTAGCTCACTTTCTCAGGAATTCTTGCACTGACTCTCCCATTTAATACTGCTGCCAGTCTCTGCCCCTTTATTTCCCATTTCCTTACTCTGCTTAACTTATCCCCCTCCTTTTTAGCATTCTAATCCCACTAAGTAATATGCTATTTTGCATACATACTTATGTTTGTTACTTGTTGTCTGTCTTCACCTGCTGAAACGCAAGCTCTCTGAAGGTTTACTGATGCATCCCAACAGCCTGGAGATCTAGGATGTATTCAATAAGTATTTGTTGCTGCTGCTTCTTATTATTATTGATAATATTATCACATAGATGTCACACACAATGGTCTTCTGCACTACCTTTCTGTCTTCCTAAGGAACAACAGTGACAAAAAGAAGTAGCTTGGAACATGAGACAAGTTTTGACACCAGAAGTTCCGTCCCTGAGGATAGAGACTGATTTTTGTTTTCTGTGGCATGTGAGAATCAAGAAGTTGTCTTTTGATGCATATCCCCATAGTTTTAGACACAGCACCAATCACCAAGACAGAAAGAATCCAGCTACTGAAATCAAGTCACATATCAATATCAAAGTCATCTCCAGAAAGAGAAACAACAAGGAGGAAAACATCAAACCTTTGGCATCAGGGGAAAATTTAATAAAGAAAAACTAGTGAAAACCTCAGGGCAAAATAAGAACCAGAACAACTAATTTTTTTCTCTGAGTTAAAAACAGTTTACAGTATTTCTTTCCCCACTGATCCTGATAATATGCATGCTTGTTGGGAGTGAGACCAGTATACAAAGACCTCCCTATGGGCAAAGACAAATGAGGTCCTCAAATTTCACTGGGTTGAGAATTATTCGATAGTTTTGTTTGTAATGATTCTGTGATCCACAGAGTGATGACCAGCACACATTCTTGGATCAGATTTTCTGGATTCCCTGGGTGACTCTGGGAAATTAGTTTTTATGGCTTCCTCATCAGTCATATGGGGATAGGGTTCTTGTAAGGAAAACATTAGGTAATATTCAGGAAGCTCTTAGCACAGCACTTCTACATAGTTTTCAGTTCTAGCTTCTGCATTGCTCCCTCATGTTTTGTAAAGGCAAGACTCCGTCTTAAGCAACATGCTGTCAGGACAGCACATTCTTCGGTCCCAAGGAGCCACTCTGCAACGAAAGTGGCAAAGGGAATGTGCTTAGTAATCAGATACCATAGCTCTGGGCAAGCGATATAAACATAACGAGACACCGTCTCTTCGCAAATTAAATGGGGATCATAATATTCACCTCATAGGAGTTGACAATGTAGATAATACATACAAGGGCAGTGTCTGGCACATAGGAAGAGCTTAATAAATGGTTATTATTTTGTTATTATAATCACGTCCACTGAAAGAATATATTCTTTGACTTCTCTCCACCTGTTCCTCAACATAAATCCCCCTTCTTCCCTTCTTACGCTTACTTCGAGTCGTTGCTGGAGCTCTGTGCCGTCGGGTTCAGTGCTGGCATTTCTCCCTACATTGGCCAGATCAAGTTTAGGCCACAACTACCTGCCTCTCTTCTCAGATCTTCCATCAATTCTATTGCTGTCAGCATTTGCCCCAACTCTTGCCCTAAATCCAAACTCGCTGCTCACTTAGAGGGCTTTCCTAACCTTGACCTCAACTCTTCCTAATAAGAGGAATCCCAGGGGTCAAGAAGCATAAGACCTGGGTCTACTTTACTTTTGTGTCCATATGAAGATCCATCGTTACTGTTTCTGGCAAACAGAACGTTGCTTGTCCAGCAACCACTTCCTTTTGCTAGCACACCAGTTTTCCTTCAAGGAGCCATCCCCCTTCCACTCTTAGTCTTGTGATGTGGGTGGCAATTTCCCTACCACTTATGCCAAAAGGGGGTATGTAATTGCTTTAATATCCATACAAGAAAAGCTTGAGGAGAACAAAGCAGATGGGGACAGAGCAGAGAATGGCGAGTCCTGATGACTATGTTGAGCCTCTAGATGAAGCCACGCCTAAAACCTGAACCACCTGAACCACACCTGAATCACTTTTCAATTTCTCATTTATACCAGCAATTATGTTCCTGAAAACCCATTTGTTCCTAAACTTCACCTTGATAGGTATGAGGAAAAACTAGCATAATATAGCTACCAAGAGTGAGATAATTATTTCCTAACTACTCGATATGGATGGGTTAAAATAAATTGGAGAGTGGGTATGGTTAATCCCTTTTACAAAAGTCCATAAAACCTGTGTACTGGAATCCAGGACAGAAAATAGAGGAAAGCCTCCGAATCTGCAATCTGCTCTGCAATGAGTCCTTAAATTAGATAAAAACTCCATTAGATGCAAAATTAAATTGCAGTTAACTTTTTTAAAAATACCACTTAATATATTTTCATGGAAGTATAGTTGAAATACAATATCATATTAGTTTCAGGTATACATATTAATGGTTTGATAATTTTATACATTACAAAATACCCACAGTAAGACAAGTTACTATCTATCACCATACAAAGTTATTACAGTATTAATGACTATACTACCCATGAGGCACATTAGATCCCCATGACTTCCTTATTTTATAACTGTAATTTTGTACCTCTTAGTCCCCTTCACCTGTTTGTCTGTACCTCCCCCCTCCAGCCCCTCTCCCTTCTGCTTTCTGTGTTTATATGTCTGTTTCTGTTTTGAATTTTAGATTCCATACATAGGTGAAATCATGCAGTATTTATCATTTTTTGACTTATATCACTTAGCACAATACCCTTTAGGTCCACTCATGATGTCACTAATGGCAAGATAGCATTACTTTTTTATGGCTGAAAAATATTTCACTGTGTGTATGTGCACATGTTCATTTCTTTCATTTTATTTTTATGGAGAGCTCTAACACATACAAAAAAGACAAAGTAGCATATGAATCCTACTATGCCCATTATCAAATCATGGCCAGTATTCTTTCACCTATATCACCACCTACTTCCTTTCTCCTGTTTTTTTAATTCTGTATTTTCTAATGGAGGTACAATTCACATAATGGAAAATTAACCATTTGAAAGTGAGCAATTCAGTGGCATTTCATACATTTACCAGGCTGTGCAGACACAACCTCTACCTAGTTCTAAAACATTTTCAGCACTCCAAAATTATTCTGTACATCCTGAGTGCTTGTTCATTCTCCACTCCCCATGCTCCGCTGCATCCCAAAACCTTATAGAAAATACGATTTTCAAATACTCTTTGCCATTCTGTAGGTCATCTTTTCATTTTTCCTGATAATGTTCCTTGTTGGAACAAGTTTTTAATTTTGATAAATTCCAATATAACTATTTTAAAATATATTTTACATAATAGTTTGTGTAATATTCTCACATTTATAATGACATGGATCCTGGTGTCCTGAAATTCTTTTGTTCCTCTTGCCTTTCATGACACATATAAGAATCTGTTGACAAATTTAAGTTCATGAAGATTTATCTTTATATTGTCTTCTTCTAGCAGTCTTATTGTTAGCTTCTACAATAAGTTTGCTGATCTGTTTTGCACCTAATATTTTTGAGCACTTATGATACAGCAGGAATTTAACACAAAGTATCTCTTTTAATCCTCCAAAGATTCCTCCAACAATTAATGTAAAAAATTAGAAAGAAAAGAAAGATTCCTCCGAGTAACTTTGAGTTAACCACTTTTATTACCTCCCTTTCCCACCTAAAGCCACCCAAGCTTAGAGACAGCACAAATTGGCATGAGCTTGCAAAGCTGTTCAGTAGGAGTGAGAGGAAGAACACAGCCATGTCACTGCAGACCCTTAGTTCTTTACCACGTTGAACAACAAACAAACAACCCAAAACAAAACAAAATGAGAAAGGGGAAGCACTGAAGAGGAAAATAGGTTTTCTGTCAGTTGCTCCTCATTCTTCAATGTGTTTTGTGTTCCTCTCATGTTTTACATCCTGAGTTAAGGGAAGGATATATAGATGTCCTCAAGCACTCCCTTGAGTAGAGGTAAAGATGAGGGAGACAATCCAAACCAAGAAATATTCGAACATTCATGATGCTATAGATCCTGGTTTCCTGGAATTCTCAGCCTGGACTACTGGAGCCTCCAAAAAGAGGATAATTCTCTCTTTATGACCTTTGATCATTGTCCACCCTTCCCTCTTCGTCTCTGTGCCCTGATGTTGACATTCATGGATTAAATCACCTGGGATCATTTGCCCTCTGGACTCCACTGGGGTTTGACCAGTTACAGTAAATGAGACAGTATCAGAAGATGCAACTGGGATATTTTTTCTACTGTGTTCTCTTTTTGCTTGAGCACTGGGCACATCACTTGATGAACACAACAGGTGGCCTGCCTTCTACACTCCAGCCAGAGGACACTGATAATGTTATTTCCTCCCCCTGCCTCTTCAGGCCTAGAGATGGTAACAGGAATGGGTAGTAAAGAACTCTGAACACTGTTAATTTATTCTATAATGGAGGTAAATCAAAGCCGGTGAGATGCAAAAGAACATAACCCTCAAGTTTGTCACTGTTTCTATGGAAACTGACATTCTGGATCTCAAACAAAAATTACATGTGAGCTTCTGGAAAGAAATCCATGTGTTGGATCAGGATCCCTCTGTTATTCGCTCCTCGGCCATTCTGTCTCTCTCTCAACAGCCTGAAGGAAAGAGCACTCTGTACCTTCTCCAACAAAAAGTTGCCGTCAGAGAATGAGATTGAAATATGTCAGCATTATACGGAGTTAGAAGAAACTCTAATTAGCACAGCTGTTAATATGGGCACATTAGATGGTTCTAAAATTAATAGACCTAGAAGTAAACATGATAAATCCCTCCAAAATCTAGGAGTAAGGAAAACCTTTGTAACTATGAATCAAAAACATAGGAGCCATAAAGGGAAAAATAGTTAACTATATAAGTATCTTTAAACTTTTGCTTGGCAAATAAAACACTAGAAGTAAAAGGGAAAAATACATGACAACCTGGAGAAGAGGAACTGAAATCTTTAGTATAGGAACTGAAATCTTTAGTATAGGTAAGCAACTAATCTCTCTAATACATAAAAATCTCTTAGGTAAAAATCAAGAAAAACAATCTGACAGAAGAAACATGAAGAGACTGTTCACAAACATTTCCATTGTATTCCTATCAATAGAAATGCAAATTAAAATCCACTTAGATGTTATTTTTTAAACCAAAGAGACTGGCAGAAATCCATAATCATAACAATACGCTATATTGGCAAGGGACATATGGTGGATCATTGGTAAAAGTTGCCCCAATTATTACTTCTTCCATAACCACACCTCTTTGCAAAGTGATTTTGCAAGTCTTATGATTAAGATATGGAGTCCATTCCCCTCATGTGGCCATTCTTGTGACAGAGCTTGACAAATAGAATTCAAGAGAAGTAATGTTATGTGAGGTATAGCCTAGGCCTCAAGAAGCATTGCATGATTCCATGTGTTTTCCTTGAACTCTGCTCAGTCACCATGTGAACATGCATGAGTTACCTTTCCAGGTGAGAGACACTTAACTTGGTCACCTCCCTTCTATCTCAACCACAACCACCCAATCTCAAAAGTTGATCTGCAGGTGACCACAGATCCATGATGGAGCCTAGCCGACACAACTATCCCGTTGCACCTCGCCTAAATTACATACTTGCAAAATTATGAACTGAATCAATTAAATGGTCATTGTCAAGCAAATAGGCTTTGTAGTAATATTTCATGCAGCATAAACAAAAACAAGGAGATAGACACTCCCTGCTGATGGGGTAGAATGTGTCCCTGGTAGAATGTGTCCCTGGTAGAATGAAAGGAAACCTGGAAATAGCTAACAAAATTTCATATGCATTAGCCTTTTGACCAGAGTAAACCTGCAAAGTAGGAATTTAATTATGTGTCAGGTTACGTTTTGTGGCATTAGTGTTAATAGAAAATGATTAGAAATCACTCAAATGGTCATCAAGAGGGAGCTGGCTGAGCGAATGATGAAAGAAGCATGCATCAGAATGTCCTGCAGCTGTAAGAAAAGGGTGACGCACTCTCCGTGCTGCCAATTAGTGGATTCCAAGATGCACAGATAACCTTCTTTTTATCTTACATTTTACACTGATTTATTAGGCTGCACTTTGTGTAAGTAAGGAGAGAAAATATGTATGCATATATGATATTGCTGGGAAAAAGAATCAGTGAAAAGATAAATCAAAAACTAATAAAAATGGTTCCCTATAGGAGGTGGAGAATTGGTACAATGGGAATAGAGAAGAAAACGAGAATTGCCCGAGAGTACTATTTCATATATATAGTTTTAATCCTAAACCATGCATTTTATATATTTTAAAAAAGGAGCGAGCAAAAAATCATAACAGAGAGAAATAATCATTTTGGGTGCCTTTAGAATGTAGTTCTTGAACATACAGAGTGAGATTTACACTAAGAACAACCAGAACTGCAAAAAGATGAAATTATTTCAGTACTTGTAGCTGTAAGCTAAAAATGTTTTAGAGACATCACAGGAAAATGTAAATAAACAACTATGTTAACATAATTAGGAATCACAGATTTTCAAAACAATAGAAAAGGTGACAGAGACACAAGTGTAAACTCCAAGGAGTTGAATACAAATTCAAACTGATATAATTGTTTTTAAAGATGCATAAATCCATTATGCACATGTCAATGTATATATATTAAAAATATTTTTTAGTTTTGTCCACGGTTAAAAGAGACTAAAAGTAATGCCATTCCAACACCAGATTTTGGTCTCTAAGCACCATCCCTATTGATAGAAAATGAACTCTTTCGAGAAATAGTTGATTCCAGGTATGAAGAAGGTAAGAGGTCTTACATGTACTTAGGACATCTTTTGCCTGAAAGCAAGAACACTTTCAGAAACTAACTGGGTTGTATTAAAAGAATGGAGTTGATAAATGGAAGGAGATAATTCAAATGAGACAAATGAGTATTAAAAAGAACACTAACTTACCGGAACACATTCATACATTAAAATATACTACATTTGTACTTAAAAACAACTAAAACCTGGGTGTCTGAGTGGTTCAAACAGTTAGGCATCTGAGTCTTGATTTCAGCTCAGGTGATGATCTCAAGGTTTGTGAAATCAAGCCCTACATCAGCTCTGTACTGACAGTAAGAAGCCTTTTTGGGACTCTCTCCATCCTCCCCTGCTCGCTTGCTCACTCTCTCTCTCTCTCTCAAAATAAAAAAGTAAACGTAAAAAAAAACAACTAAAAGAAACAAGTAAACATCCTCATTTGTTACCAACCATTACTCTAAAAAGTTATGCTTAAATGAAAGTCATTGTTTATCTTGCCTTTATAATAGATACCAGAATTCATGATGATTAAACAGCCCTAGCTTTTGGTGGAAGAGATCTTCACAGATGAATTATAGGTGATAAATGTGTAAAGCATTAAAGAATCAATGCCTAATATATAATCAATTCAAGAAAGGAACAGTGATGAATGTTTAAACAATTAAATAAGAAGTTATTGGAAAATCACACATTCACAAGATTAAAAGTATCAATCCATCATCTTTCTGGTCATGCAGTGGGAAATGTGAGGTTATTTGTTTGTTTGTTTAATTTTTGAGAGAGACAGAGACAGAGACAGACTGGAGCAGGGGAAGGGCAGAGAGAGAGGGAGGCACAGAATCCGAACTGTCATCAGAGAGCCCAACCTGGGACTCAAATTCACAAACCACTAGATCATGACCTGAGGTGAAGTCAGATGCTTAACTGAATGAACCACCCAGGCACCTCAGGAAATTTGAGTTTATAATGGAAGGACCTAACCTTTACAACCTGAATGCAGTGCTCAATCTTATAACAACTATAAGTAGGAAAACTATGTGTTATATGCCTCATCATGTAATGCATTATGAAACTAATAACATCGCCTATAAACAAGTCTTTTTCTTTTAATTTTTTTGATGTTTACGTATTTTTGAGAAACAGAGCACGAGCAGGGGAGGATCAGAGAGAGAAGGTGAGACACAGAATTTGAAGCTCCAGGCTCTGAGCTCTCATGCTCCTGGCTCTGAGCTGTTAGCACAAAGCCTGATGCAGAGCTCAAGCCCAAAAACTGTGAGATCATGACCTGAGCTGATGTCTGATGCTTAGCCCACGGAGCCACCCAGGCATCCTCAAACAATTCTAACAAAAAGGTTTTAATTAAATTTAATACAACCTGTAGGTCTAACTTACATTTACAGAAAAAAACAAAAACAAGTATTGAGAAAACAAGGAAATAATCACACAAATCCACAAAGTGGGACATTTTAGAAGATAGCAGGCCTAATCTTTTCAAGAAGTCTTTTTAAGGGAAAGGAGGGCGGAGAAGGTAGGAAGGAGTGTGCTAACTTAAAATTTTAAGCGACGTACCAATCAATGCTATGTGTTATTACTGACTGCATACTCGTTGGAATAATCAAGGTAAAGTAGTCATTTTAGAGATAATTATGAAAATATGATTTATTAGGTATAAATTCATTTACACAGAAGCATATACATATCTGGAAAATTATTAAACCTAGGAGGTTTACATGAGTGATAATTTAGTACTTCCCTCTACTTGTCTGTATTCAAAAATGTTGATGATAGTTCAGTGTAGAAGATGGGGGCAGAGTAGGCTTACCTTGTCCCATGAATACAACTATAGAACTATCAAATCATCCTAAATACCCCAGCAAATGACCTGAGGACTGGATGAACAAACCCTACCACTAAAGGTAGAGAAGAGGCCACATCAAAGAAGGTAGGAAGTGCAGAGATCCAGTTTGGAAGAGAAGCGGAGACTGGCCACTGCAGTGGGGAAAGAGCTGCAGTCATGGAGGAGAGCGAGAGACCGACAAGCACACGGTAGCACATGGGTAAGACAAACCCCCATAAGAATGGGCCAGGAGAGCAAGAGGGGCCAAATTTTGTGAATTTTTGAAACCAGCAGAGCTTAAACACTGGAGTTTTAGGAATACATATTTATGCACCAAATGTAGGAGCACCCAAATACAGAAAATAGTCAACAATTAACATAAAGGAACTAAAAGATAATAATGCAATAATAGTAGGGGACTTTAACACCCCATTTAGATCAATGGACATACCATCTAAATAGAAAATCACCAAGGAAACAGTGGCTTGGAATGATACACTGAACCAGGTGGATCTAACAGATATATTCAGAGCATTCCATCCTAAAACAGAATATACATTCATTTCAAATACTCATGGAATATTGTCCAGAATACAATACATAAGGGCAGGAAACAAGCCTCAACAAATTTAGAAAGATCAAAGTCATACCATTCATCTTTTCTGACCACAACACTATGAAACTAGAAGTCAACCACAAGAAAAAATCTAGAAAGACCACAAATACATGGAGGTAAAATAACATGCTGCTAAATAATAAATAGGTCACTCAGGAAATAAAAGAAGAATTTTTTTTAAAAAAAGGAAACAAATGAAAACACAATAGTGCAAAACCTCTGGGATGCAGCAAAGCAGCTCTAAGAGAAATTTTTAGCAATAAAGGCCTGCCTGAAAAAACAATCTCGAATAAAGAACCTGGGGCACCTGGGTGGCTCAGTTGGTATAACATCCGATTTCCACTCATGTCATGATCTCATGGTTTGTGAGTTCGAACCCTGCATCGGGCTCTGGGCTGACAGCTCGGAGCCTGGAGCCTGCTTCAGATTCTGTGTGTGTGTCTCTCTCTGCCCTTCCCCCACTCACGCTCAGTCTCTCTCTCTCGCTCCCTCTCAAAAATGAATAAACATTAAAAATTTAATAATAATAAAAAATAAAGAACCTAACCCTACGTATAAAAGAGCTAGAAAAAGAACACTAAAGAAGAAAGAAAACCAGCAGAAGGAAGGAAATAATAAAAATTAGAACAGAAATATGTGATATAAAAACTAAACACACACACACATGAAAAACCCCAACACAATAAAGTAATGAAACCAAAAGCTAGTTCTTTGAAAGATGAACAAAATTGATAAACCTCTAGCAAAAATCAAAAATAAGAGGATCTAATAAAACAAATGAAAGAGAAGAAATAACGACCAGCACCACAGAAGTACAAACAATTGTAAGTGAATATTAAGAAAAACTACATGCAATAGTTTTCCAAACAAATTGGACAACCTAGAAGAAACGGATCAATTCTTAGAAACATATAACCTATCAAAACTGAAACGAGAAACAAGAAATAGTTTGAACAGACTGATAATGAGCAAAGAAAATGAATTAGCAATCAATCAAAAAAGTCCCAAACAAAAGTCCAGGACCAGATGGCCTCACAGAAGAATTCTATGAAGCATATAAAGAAGAGTTAATAACTATCCTTCTCAAACTATTCTGAAAAATAGAAAAGGTAGGAAACTCTCAAACTCATTCTATGAGGCCAGCTTTACTCTGATACCAAAACCAGATAAAGACACCATTAAAAAAGAGAACTACACACCAATATCCCTGATGAACATAGATGCAAAAATCCTCAACAAAATACCAGCAAACTGAATTCAACAAGGCATTAAAAAAAATCATTCTCCAGAATCAAGTGGGATTTATTCATCAGTTGCAAGCATACTTCAATATTTGCAAATCAATCAACGTGATACATCACATCAATAAGAGAAAGGATAAGAATGATATAATCTTTTTAATAGACATAGAAAAAGTTATTTGACAAAATACAACACCCAGGCATGATAAAAACCCTTAACAATCTAGTAAAAGCTATCTATGAAAAACCCATGGCAATATCATCCTTAATAGAGAAAAACTGAGAGATTTTCTTCTAAGGCCCAGAACAAGACAAGTATGTCTAGTCCCAGCAATTTTTTTTCAACATAGTACTGGAAGTCCTAGCCACAGCAATCAGACAGGAAAAGGAAATAAAAGGCATCCAAATGAGTAAGGAGGAAATACAACATTCATTATTTGCAGATGACATGATATATATATAGAAAACCTGAAAGACTTCATCAAAAAATTGCTAGAATTGATAAACGAATTCAGTAAAGTTGCAGGATACAAAATCAACATACAGAAATCTGTTGCATTTGTATACACCCATAACAAAGTAGCAGAAAGACAAATTAAGAAAACAATCCCATTTACAATTGCACCACACAGCTAGGAATAAACCAAACCAAAGAGATAAAACACCTATACTCTGAAAACTATAAAACACTGATGAAAGAAACTGCAGATGACACAAAGATATGGAGACACATTCCATGCTCATGGATTGGAAAAAAAAAATGTCTATACTACCCAAAGCAATCTATACATTTAATACAATCTCAATCAAACTACCAACAGCATTTTCAGAAGGCTGAAATGAGCAATCCTAAAATTTGTATGGAACCACAAAAGACCCCACAAAAGCCAAAGTAATTTGACAAAGAAAAGCAAAGCTAGATATATCATAAATCTAGACTTCAAAATATATTACAAAGCCATAGTAGTCAAAACAGTATGGTACTGGCACAAAAACAGACACACTGATAAATGGAATAGACTAGAAAACCCAGATATGGACCCCATGACTATTTGGTCAACTAATGTTCGACAAAGCAAGAAAGAATATTCAATGGAAAAAAACACAGTCTTTTCAACAAATGGTGTTGGGAAAACTGGTCAGCAAAATGCAGATGAATGAAACTAGACTACTTCCTTACACCATACCCAAAAATAAATTCAAAATTGATGAAAGACCTAAGTGTGAGACAGGAAAACATGAAAATCCTAGGTGAGAACACAGGCAGCAAGCTCTTTGACATCGACCATACCAAATCGCTAGACATGTCTCCAGAGGCAAGGGAAACAAAAGCAAAAATGAACTACTGGGACTTCATTAAGATAAAAAATCTTCTGCATAGAAAAGAAAACAATCAACAAAACTAAAAGGCAGCCTACAGAATGGGAGAAGGTATTTGCAAATGACAAATCTGATAAAGGGTTAGTATCCAAAATCTATAAAGAAGTTTTACGGGGGTTGGGGGAGGGGTGCCTAGGTGGTTCAGTTCGTTAAGCATCTGACTTTGGCTCAGGTCATGATCTTGTCGTCTATGAGTTCAAGCCCCGTGTCAGGCTCTGCGATGACAGCTCAGAGCCTAGAGCCTGCTTCGGATTCTGTGTCTCCCTCTCTGCACCTCCCCCACTTGCACTCTGTCTCCCTCAAAAATAAACAAACATAAAAATTTTTTTAGAAAGGAAGCTATACAGGGGCACCTCAGTGGCTCAGTTGGTTGAGCTTTTGACTTCAGCTCAAGTCGTGATCTCAAGGTTCATGAGTTTGAGCCATATGTCGGGACCTATTTCGGTCTCTAGGCTGAAAACTCAGAGCCTGGAGCCTGCTTCTTCCAATTCTGTGTCTCCCTCTCTCTCTCTTCCCCTCCCTCAGTCTCTCTCAAAGATAAATAAACATCAAAAAAAAGAACTTAAACAACCCCCAAAACACAAGTAATCCAATTAAATTTAGGCAGAAGACATGAACAGACATTTCTCCAAAGAAGACATACAGGTGGCAAACCAACACATGAAAAGATTTCATCATCACTTACCATCAGTGAAATGCAAATCAAAAACACAATGAGTTATCACATCATAGTTGTCAGAATGGCTAAAATCAACAACACAAGAAACAACAAATGTTGAAGAGGATGTGGAGTGAAAGGAACCCTTGTGCACTATTGGTCGAAGGCAAAGTGGTACAGCCAATGTGGAAAACCTTAGGGAGATTCCTCAAAAAGTTACAGATAGAACTACTCTGTGATCTAGCAGTTGCACTAGAGGGCGTTTACCCAAATAATACAAAAACATTAATTCAAAGGGATACATGCACCCTTATGTTTATAGTAGCATTATTTACAATAACCAAATTATGAGTGGAGCGTAAGTGTCCGTCCATCAACTGGTAGGATAAAGAAGATGTGGTGTACACACACACACACACACACACACACACACACACACACACACAGTGTATATATACACTACACACACACGTATATATACAATAGAATATTATTCATCCTTTAAAAAGAATGAAATTTTGCCAATTTCAGTGACATGGATGGAGCCAGAGTGTAATTCTATAGGAAATAAGTTAGAGAAAGAAAAATACCATATAATTTCGCTCATATGTGGAATTAAACAAAACAAATAGGCAAAGGGGGAAAAAGAGAGACACATCAAGAAAGACTTCACTGTTGAGAATAAACTGATGGTTACCAGATAGAAGTGGGGAGTGAAATAAGTGATGAGGGTTAAGGTGGGCACTTGTGATGAGCACTGGGTGATGTATGGAATTATTGAATTACTATATTGTACATCTGAAACTAATATAACACCATAAGTTAACTGACTGGAATAAAAAGTGTATTTATTATAAATACATACATCTGAGTGGGGAAAAAAAGTAAAAGACTTGTCATCCAGCACTAATTCTATCATGTTTTGTGCTGGCTCTAAAGGTCTACATCCAAGGAGGTCATATAATATGGTGATATGGAATAGGATTCAGCTTGACCCTAGCTCGATGACCTTGGATGAGGAAATAAACTTATGTCATATAGTTTCTCTGTTTGCAATTTTTCTGATTCATTAGGAATAAATGAGATAATACCAGATGCTAACCACACGGCAAACCTTCAATTAATTTCAACTAATATCCTCCTTCTCCTCATCATCACGCTAAGTGCATTTTCTTCCACTAAATATGCTATCGCACCTATCAAATAGATAAATTAATCCTGCTACCATTTGCAATGGTGGATGAATTTTCCACATGGCTAAATTGAGTTCTAATTCTCTAGGCCAGGGTTTCTCAGGGTTTATGTTTTTTTTTTTTTTTTTTTTTTATGTTTTATTTATTTCTAGGAGAGAGAGAGAGACAGCGTGAGCAGGGGAGGGTCAGAGAGAGAGGGAGTCACAGACTGAAACAGGCTCCAGGCTCTGAGCTGGCAGTCAGCACAGAGCCCGACGCGGGGCTCGAACCCACGAACCGCGAGATCATGACCTGAGTGAAAGTCGGACGCTTAACCGACTAAGCCACCCGGGCGCCCCTCAGGGTTTATGTTCTATATGTGCCTAATTTTAGGAGATATTAGTAGATGCATGGCAAATAAAAACAATTCCACAACAAACATCACAACAGAAAAACAAAATCTATGTTTAAATAAGTTCGGAAAAAGAGGATCTCATATATGAGAGACTCTAAGATGTCTGCAATGAAGACAACTGCACATTTGTGTTTATTTTCATTTAACTCAAGAGTTTTCAAACTTAGAAAGCATGAAAGTCTTTCTACATTGCTTACTTACTAATATCATGGAGAAAAGTGCCCCATGAATGCCAGTTTGGCAAATGGATCCATATGAGGAATGTAGAGTTAGGTGTGACTGAGGGTTTGATTTTGAGGGTGATCGTTACCTACAGAACTCCAGTAGCGTTAGTACCTAGTGTCCATTAAGCTGTTTCCCAAACCAAATATGAGCTTGGGTTTATTGAAGTGTCTATGTTGTGTTCTTTTTGTTTTGTTTTGTTTTGTTTTTGTTGTAGGGAAATACTTAACATATAAACTACCTTAATAAATTTTGAAGTGTTCAATACTAACTAACTCAGAGCAAGAGGGAGATACAGAATCTGAAACAGGCTCCAGGCTCTGAGCTAGCTGTCAGCACAGAGCCCATTGCACGGCTCGAACCCTGGAACCGTAAGATCATGACCTGAGCTGAAGTAGGACACTTAACCTACTGAGGCACCCAGGTGCCCCTCAATACTATATTAACTATAGGCACTGTGTTGCACAGCGTATGTCCAGAACTTATTCACCTTGCTTAACTGAAACTTTAGACCCACTGAACAGTAATTTCCCATTTCTCCAGTTCTCCAGCCCCTAGCAGCCACTATTCTACTCTCTAATTCTATGAGTTTGGCTTGTGTAGATACTTCATATATGTGGGATCATGTGCTATTTGCCCTCAGCTTATTTCACTTAGATAATGTCTTCCACGTTCATCCATGGTGTGGCAAATGGCAAGATTTTTTTCTTTTTTAAAAAAAATTTTAATGTTTATTTATTTTTGAGCGAGCGAGAGAGAGAACAGGGAGGGGCAGAGAGAGGGAGACACAGAATCTGAAGCAGGCTCCAGGCTCTGAGCTGGCTGTCAGCACAGAGCCCGACATGGGGCTCGAACCCACAAACCATGAGATCATGACCTGAGCCAAAGCTGGACGCTTGACTGACGGAGCTACCCAGGTGCCCCAATTTTCTTCTTTTTTATAGTTAAATAATATTCCATTGTATGCAAATAATGGATCTTCTTTATCCAGTCAGCGTGAGCTCTTATTTTTAAGCAAGTCAATATCTAAAATAGCTTTGTTTTCTTTATCAACATGTTGCTTTTATATTCATGTATCTATTCATTCATTGACAACACTATCTGAATATTCATCATGAGCAAGATACTATGCTAATGTTTCTGTCAGAAGTTAAAAGTATGTATTACCTATTCCTGCCTTGAAGAAATTTGTAATCTAGTTATTTTCACCCAATTGATATTTCACCCAATATCAATATCTATAACTGTAATTTTATTTCAACTGTAATTCTTTTTCTCCTAATATACATGAATGAATTGGGTTAATAGTTCAAAATGCACACCAAAAGGAAAGAAAATCTAAACTCATTCCCAGCCCAGAAACGACTTTAATATTTAAGTAAAATCAACTGTTGATTATCCTGGTAGAATCATCCATTTTAGTTTTTGTTTTCTTTTCTTTTCTTTTTTTTTTTTTTAATGATCACGGTAGTTTGTTTTATGTTTGTGTAAACAGGCCTGGGAATTTTTCCCAAAAATTTATGAGTATTTTCACAACATGTGATACATATTTTAAATGTACTATTGAGCACAACAAAAGGAAAATATAACACCTTAATGAATTCCAAGATCAAAAATAAATCTTTAAATGCATCTGCTTTCAACCAACAAGCCACACTACCTCACAGTGCAAAAACAGAAGAGGGAAAGAGGGCTATTTTTAAGTCTTCCCTAATATGAAATACGATACTTCCAGTGACATACAGTGTAGGTTATGGGAAAGGCTACACACTCAAAGGCTGTGATTCAACTAGGTGACCCTCGTATGGCACTTCAGAAAAGCCACTTTCTCTATTTCTCAGTTTCGTCACGAAATTAATAAAATCTAAGATTATATTGCTAAAAATTGCAGTTCAGCTGTATTTTCTGTGGAGACATTTGGTACAATAGTCTAAATCTGCCACTGGTCTCACTATGATAATGGCGGGAGCATAATAGAGTTATTCTCTATTCAATCTTATTCTATTGGTGCAGAGTTCCGCTTATAGTGGCTACTTAATGAATTCTCTCTGAGTGAAAGATTTCACTGGAGACAGAAAATTCTTGATTTTTAATTGAAATTTAAATGTTTCATCCTCAGAGTTCAAAGATGATAGTAAAAGCTGGTTGTAAAGGAGAATCATAATTGGTTTTAAGATAGAGAGCCTCTCATCAGCCAAGTGTTTCTTCCAAGGTTGGAATGTAGAAACTCATCATCAAACAACTTAATTTTCATCAAAATATAGCATATAGCATGGAGTCATGCTTTAAAATTTTAAATAATACTAATCCAACCTGCATGCATTTTATAAATATTACACCTTTAGAAAATAAGTTTTGAAATAAACCGGAAATTTTCCAGTTAGGAGAGCAAGTGTTGAGGATGTGAGGAGATCTGGGATGAGAACGTGTGAAAAAGCTTTTCATGAAGACAAAAACACTTCTGAGTTTTCAGTGTCTAGGAATCCCCATTTCCCTCCTGTAATAGTTGCACAGTGTAAAAGCCAGAGCGAAACACGTATCCTGGTGACTACAGCTTTGCACACTAACTGGATCATAACTGTCGTAGTCTTCATCAGAGGAAAGAGTGCAGAAGAGAAGAATATACAAACACTGAAACTTTACCACATGCCACACAGGATGCTGTGTTTTACTCCTGTCTCATTTAAAGAACACTTTTGTGCATATTTTTACGTGAAATTACAAAGGTAAGAAACAAGACATTTTCCTTTCTCCCTTGCAGGGTCTTATTCTTAGCAATAAAATACACATATTATTAAAATGTTGGTAATACTTAGGAATCCTTTTAAGTTGGCAGAATTTCCTGGATAGATTTCAGTGGACTAATAAGATATTATAGGAAGTATGTTTGAGAAAAGGCCAGGTCCAATGTAATGCACTAAAAGAAATTGTAGCCTAAATGTCTTTAGAACAGATCTAACAACTATCCTGTACTATGAAAAATACAAGTAAGGAAAGATTATTTAAACTGCTTTCTAGCTCCCATGAAGTACACTCAC
Organism: Hyaena hyaena; assembly: GCF_003009895.1. Classification (NCBI taxonomy): domain Eukaryota; kingdom Metazoa; phylum Chordata; class Mammalia; order Carnivora; family Hyaenidae; genus Hyaena; species Hyaena hyaena. The sequence continues at coordinate 3,251,669 of NW_024080739.1, read as the reverse complement.
ATTGAAATGGTTGACTATTTGGCATAATT